>NW_021641044.1:0-363905 GCF_900964775.1 Scleropages formosus | reverse complement strand
AACAGGACTTGGAGAGGTCTCACTAGGGAACAGGACAGGTTGGTAGCCTAACACACACTGAAAGGGCGACATACCTGTGGATGTATGAGGCGCGGAGTTGTGGGCATACTCTGCCCAGGCCAGGTAGCGAGCCCAGTGGTGGGGTTTTGGGAGCAGTAGGCTCGGAGAAACCTTGCAACATCCTGTTGCAAGCGTTCTACGTGACCGTTGGCTTCCGGGTGGTATCATGATGTAAGGCTGACCGTCACTCCGAGCCGGCTCCAAAAGGCCTTCCATACCTGAGAGGTGAACTGGGGACCTCGATCGGAAACAATGTCTTCGGGGAGTCCGTAGAGTTTAAAGACTTGCTCGAACGGTGGGCAACTTCGGAAGGGGCACCAGTCTGCAAGCCTTAGAGAAACGATCTATGACGGAAAGGATCATGGTCTTACCCTCTGAGACCGGGAGGTCCACTAGGAAATCCAGCGCCACGTGGGTACAGTGGTTTGGGGTTGTGAACCCGCGATAAAGCATCAGCTTTCCCATTCTTGGAACCTGGCCGATAAGAAACAGTAAAGCGGAAACGGGTGAAGAACAGGGCCCATCGGGCCTGGCGGAAGTTCAACCGTTTTGCGGTCTCTAGGTACTCTAGATTGCGGTGGTCCGTGAGTACCACAAAGGGATGGACCGCACCCTCCAGCCAGTGACGCCACTCCTCAAGCGTGAGCTTGATAGCAAGGAGTTCCCTGTTCCCAATGTCGTAATTCCGTTCGGCAGGGGTCATCTTCCTGGAGAAGAAGGCACAGGGGTACGACTTGGGAGGGTCCCCTTGCCGCTGTGACAGGACTGCACCCACCCCTACCGAGGAGGCGTCGACCTCCACCACAAACGGCAAGGAAGGGTCCGGCTGTTTCAGCACTGGGGCGGAGGTGAACCGTGTTTTTAACTCCTGGAAAGCCTTCTCCGCCTCCGCCCCCCAAGGGAGTCTTTGGTCCTTACTTGCAGTTAACGCGGTAAGGGGTGCGGCTACTGTGCTAAAATTACGTATGAACCAACGATAGAAATTGGCGAACCCAAGGAAGCGCTGGAGCGCCCTTACCGTGGTAGGTCGAGGCCAGGAGGTCACTGCACCCACCTTCCTGGGGTCCATGGAAACTCCCTCCTGGCTTAGGATGTAGCCCAGGAAGGAGATTTGGCGTTGGTGGAATTCACACTTCTCTGCCTTCACATACAATCGATATTGTAGGAGCCGCCTGAGGACCGCCCGGACCTGTTGGATATGCTGCTCTCGGGTCTTCGAGTAGATCAGTATATCGTCCAGGTAGACGATGACGCAGTGATGAAGGAAATCGCCCAACACATGGTTGAGAAAGGCCTGGAAAACTGAGGGGGCATTAGCTAGGCCAAAGGGCATGACCCTGTACTCATAGTGACCTAGTGAAGTGGAGAAGGCCGTCTTCCATTCATCCCCCTCACGGATCCGGATGAGGTTATACGCACTGCGGAGGTCTAATTTCGAGAACCAGGTCGATCCATGGATTCCCTCCAGAGCGAGGTAATCAACGGTAAGGGGTGGGGTACTTGACCGTTATGGCGTTCAACCCTCGGTAATCTATGCACGGCCTCAGTCCCCCGTCCTTCTTACCGATAAAGAAGAACCCCGCCGCTGCTGGTGACGTTGACGGCCGGATCAGACCAGCTTCGAGGGCCTCCCTGATGTACTCCTGCATGGCCCTTTGTCCGGTAACGACAGGGGATACACCCCGCCCCGAGGTGGTGTGGTACCTGGCAAGAGGTCGATAGCACAGTCCAGGGCCGGTGAGGAGGCAGTTCGGCGGCGCGGACCTTGCTGAAGACCTCTCGTAGATCCTCATAGTCCGGGGGTATGAACGGCGGGGGAAGGCCCTCTACCCCTTCCACCGACGTGGCCCGGCAAGGAAGCGTGAGGCAGGATGCATGACAGGATCCTCCCCAAGAAACCAGCTCCTTGGTACTCCACCTAAAGACGGGGTCATGTCGTGCCAACCAGGGGTAACCTAAAATGACAGGGGTGTCTGGAGCTCGGATCAGAAAGAAGGTGAGTTTCTCGTGGTGACACGCACTTGTTTCGAGCACGAGAGGTGCCGTCCAGGAATCAACCACCCCATCACCCAAGGGTTGACCATCCAGGGCTTTCACACTCAGGGTGACTTCATATGTTTTAATAGGGACATGGTGCGCTTGGGCAAAGCCTACATCCATGAAACAGCCCGCGGCTCCGGAATCTATGAGGGCGTTCGTCTGCACCCGGCTTGCCCCCCAGGAAAGACTCACCGGCAGACGTAGCTGTCCCCGGTGCTCCCCTGGACTCGCCTTCGTTTCTGTGGAGGTCCCCTGAGGTGGTCGCTCGGGGCACGCCGCACGGAGATGCTCTGGGGACCCACAATAGAGACAGTCTCCCCACCTGGCGCCGTCTCCTTTCTTCTTTCTTGAGCCGGTCCTCCGCTGGGCTGGTCCCCAGGGGTTGTCGACTCCTGCCAAGATTGTCGATGGCGATGGCTGTCTCCACAAACCGGTCGAAGTCCCCCTCCTCACCCCTGTACGTGAGCTCGTCCTGGATCCGGGGATTCAGCCCTTCGAAGAAGCAGGTGAGGAGGGCAGGGGAGTTCCAGCCACTCTTGGCCACGAGGGGTCTGAACTCAAGAGCGTACTCAGCCACGCTTCTACTTCCCTGGGTGAGACGCATGAGATAATTACCCGCCGCGCGTCCCGCGTGCGGGTAGTCAAAAACCGCTTCGAACTTTTCGCGGAAAATGTCATAGGTAGTTCTAGGGCGAGTGCGCCACCCAGCGGCGGCCCACGCCCGGGCTGGACCGGTTAACAACGACAGGACAAAAGTGATCTTAGCTGCGTCCGTCTGATACATGCGCGGAGAACACTCAAAAACCAACTCGCACTGCATCAGAAAGTCCTGACATTGATCGGGCGAACCGTCATACCTCTCTGGGGTCGCGATTCTTGTGACCGTCCCCGAAGCCTCGGGGGGTGCGGGCGGGACAGGCTCAGCAGGAGTCGCGGGTGCACCCTGGAAGGCGGGGTTGAGAATACCTCCGATTTGGAGAACCTGGATTAATCCGTCGACCTTTTCTTGTATGCGCTGCAACGACTGGGAATGCGTTCCCAAAAACTCGTCTTGCTTGGTGAGCGCTGTACGCAGTTGCGCATACTCTGCTGAGTCCTGGTAGCAGGCGGAACCTTCTGTCACGGTTGCGCGTAGCGCGGACGGACTCAAGTGCAGAGTGTTCGGATCGACGTGCACAGAAGCCGAATCAGAATCCATAATCGTAGTCGAGGGGCAGGCGAGGGGCAGGCGATCAGCAAATGTCGTAGAAAGGGCTAGGCAAAGAACGTGGTCAGGAAGAAACAGGCAAAGGGTCGAAGTCGGAATGGGTCTCTCGGTAATATGGTTCGCAGGGAAACAAGGAGGCAAAACAAGGTTCCGCGTCCGGGCTTCCTCGGTTTCCCTCTTCATAGTCGTTCCTATCAGGGAACGGCAGGTGTCGCAGAGGTGCCAGATGCGGAGAACGTGACACCAAGCTTTAATGTGCACTACTTGACACAATTTGAGTCTATTTTCTATAGTGATAACTTTAAGAAAGGTTTTTTCTGTGAAAAGTAAATGTTATATTACATTTCAACGGATGTGCGGAAAACAAAAGCTTTAATTCCCATTTAAATTGTAACTCATTTGAGTTGCATAAAAAATCATGTTGCTCATATCATGGATCTGGTTCAGAAACATCGAAAGGAATACTGTGATTTGTATAAATAAAACGCTGTAAGGCACCTTGAACAAAGGCTTCAGCCCAGTAACAGTTTATTATAATGACTAAATTTCATATTTATATTCATTAGAAACGGTGTACGTGTGTATCACTAACATAGACTGTACACCCTAACAATCTTTGTTTTCTGTACCGTACTGCTCTGGAGTGAGTACCTGTAGGCTCCAACTGGCCAATCACATAGAGAGTCACTGTTCACAAGAACCAGTGAGGATTGTTTGTCTCAGAACAAGTGCACTTTTAGAACTGTGGCAGTTGGTGGCACTATGTTTTTGGTCTTCGCCTGTCAAGCTGATTTTTCCTGCTCTCAATCCCTCTTGCTGTACTGACACAATAAAGTTGCACTGGGGATAGCTGTTATCTTAGTTAGAGCTACTGCTTTTGGACCCAAAGGTCACATGTTCAAATTCCACTTTCAGCAATCACATCCTTGAGCAAGGTTTTTGCCCTACAAATTACTTCAGTAAAGTGACCCAGCTCTATAAATGGATAAATAATAAGTAGCTCAACATTGTGAGTCGCTTTAGAGAAAGCATCCGCTAAATGAATAATTCTCCATTGGCAGGTAATTGCAAGTGAATTGCTGGTAATGTTTTTCATTGCATATTATAATGTATATGTATGTTAATTAGTGTCCTGTTTCTGTTACAGATCATGGGTTATTAAAAGCATGAATTCAAGCGTCACAATGACACTCAACTGGATACGGCCTCAACATTGCAGATACGATCCGTGTTGTTGAAGTGCAACAAAAATACACTCCAGACTAGATCCAGTTAGGGTACAATGCAATTATCAACACTGCAACTGAAAGTATGAAATATCCATCATCGGGTCTTATTCACCAGGCAAAGGTCGCTGAAAAGATATTTTCAATTACCAGTTTATTAGCACTGATTCAACAAGGGGGCCACACAGCAGTGTGCATCTCCAAAAGCCTCTCATTTCCAAGAATAACATCCACTGATACTTTTTATTTAGAAAATGTGGTCATTACTTTAATGAATCACAGGTAGAAGCCAATTAAGTCCAGTTAAGAGACAACTTGCAGTTACAACTTCAAGAAACAATTTGGATGCACCACGTTTCAGTTTTTCTTTACTACAAGCGTTCTGCTTTATTTTTTTCCAACAATTTTTCCTATGTCATACACATCACATGGATGGCATGAAAACTGCACGGTATTTAAATATTTCGGAAAAGCACATTCTAATGTGGACCACACAAGTGTTGTTAATGTCATGAATCTAGAATGCACAAAAACATGGAAACACACACACACAACTGGTTCACGGAAAAACTGCATTATTGCTGCTTCTGTAGCTCTCCTGTTTGTATATATTGTTCAGTACTCTACATCATTCCAGTGAAATGAATGCTCTTCACAATAAAGTGAAACTGAAATTACTCTTGAAAAATATGGTGCTACATGAACAAGAACATACTTGTAGCTTGCCATTCTAAAAAACTGAAAATGTAAGAATTCTCAAAGGCTTAGCATACATTTATGTACCATTTTGCTAAACACAACAAGCAAAACTCTGTAATTTGTATGGGTGGACGAACAAGACTCTTTTCAGTTGATCAAGAACATGCCATTGTTGACATGGTGGCCCAGAACAACATGATCCTCCTCAAAGAAATCCATTAAAGAATAATACAGGACAACCAAGTATTCCAGAATTTTCAGCAATGCAGTCTTGCTACAACTGATCGTGTTGTAAGGAGAAATGCTGTCCGGATGAAGCAGGTATACAAAGTGCCCTTTGAGAGGAACTCTATCGGAGTGACGGAGTTGCGATTCCAGTTTGTTCAAGTACGTGTAAGCCACACAATTACTGCACTTTTACTCTAAATATAAAGATATTGTTTTCCTGGATCTTATGTGTCTATATACTATTCCACTCTAAGTGGAAAATTCCGGTGTCTCTGGGCATAGTGCTGTGTCAAAGTGGGAACCCAGACTGTTCCGCAACAGATACAGTATAAACTTTGCAATCAATGCCATTACTTTAAAAAAAAACACTAACTTATTGTACCTTGTGTTCTTTTTACTCTAGAGGATTTTGGAGTTGGATAGCAGTGCTACTCATTTTGAGTACCTTTGTATTGATGAAGCTGGCTTCAATCTCAACAAAAAAAAGGAGAAGAGAGAGGAATGTGATTGGCCATCGTGCCACAGTCAATGTCCTTGGACAACGGGGAGGCAACATCACCATGTCTGCCGCAATTTCAACTACTGGTGGGTGTTGTGGCACACAGTGCTGTCTTGGGGCCATACAACGCCGAAAGGATACAAATTTTTTTGAACTCCCTCAATGAAATCCTCTTCCCGCAGGTTGACCGGAAGCAAATGGATCGAGATTTTGTAGTTGTTTGGGACAATGTGCCATTCCATCGTTCGGTGCTGGTGCGTGAGTGGTTTGAGCATCATCCACATTTCAGGGTGGTGTTCCTTCCGCCATATTCTCCTTTCCTGAATCCAATTGAGGAGTTCTTCTCCTGTTGGAGATGGAAAGTGTATGATCGCAACCCTTACAGCCAAGTAAGTCTTCTTCAAGCAATGGAAGAGGCCTGTGGAGATATTGAGGCCGAAGCTTGTCAAGCATGGATTCAACATTCATGGCGTTTTTCCCACGATGCATGGCTCGCGAGAATATATGTTGTGAGGTAGACGAAATTCTCTGGCCAGATGTGAATGAAAGGCATAGTTCAGTGATTGCAGTGCAAATATGTATATATATATGTTTCTTCTGAAAGAGGGGTGTGGTGGCGCAGTGGCGCAGTGGGTTTGACCGGGTCCTACTCTCCAGTGGGTCTGGGGTTTGAGTCCCGCTTGGGGTGCCTTGCGACGGACTGGCGTCCCGTCCTAGGTGTGTCCCCTCCACCTCGCGCCCTGTGTTGCCGGGTAGGCTCCGGTTCCCCCGTGACCCTGTATGGGATGAGCGGTTCTGAAAATGTGTGTGTGTCAAAACAACTGAGAAAAATTGTAATATGGATTTTACATGCGCGCACACACACAAAAATACTGTGTTTTGTGCAAATAAAACCATGCTATAGTATGTATGTAAGAAATGTGAGTCCTCTAACATACTTGCACATGGGCAGTAGTTGATTTGACCAGTCGAACCAGTTGACTTTGAAAAGAGCTAAAAAATAGAACACACATGACAAACATTCCACAAATATTACAAGCTACCCATGTATAGAGTTCCCAGAATCAAACACATCAGTCAATGAGGAAACCACACCTTGCTGGGTTTGGACTGGCAAAGAAGAGCACACAGGCAGCATTCATCAAAAACATTTATCGGAACACTGGTGCACAGGGAAATGATGCTGTGAGTCAAAAGACACATTGTCCACAAGAACGTGCAGCTGCAACTAACCCTCCCAGCCTGAAACGAAACAGAAAGAAAACAACATTCCTCCAGCACCATAGTGCTACATAAGAGAACAATATCTTATAATACATGCAATAAAAAAACAATATGTTACAATATGATAATAAATGCTGTAAAAACGCAAACATAAATGTAAAACAAAAAAAATTGCAAAGGGAATGGAATGGCGTTCAGTTGAGTTTGGGTGTGCATGTCTGTGTGCGTGTGTATGTGTGGTTGGGTCAGGGTTCTTGCGGTCCGAAATGCTGCAATTTCAAAACCAGGCGGTGATGCATCTGCTCATGATGATCTCTGTAGTCGCTCTGTAGAACGTGGTGAGGATGGGGGTGGTGGGAGATGGGCTCTCCTCCACCTTCGCAGAAAGTAGAGACGCTGCTGGGCTTTCTTGGCTATGGAGCTGGTGTTGAGTGACCAGGTAAGGTTCTCCGCAAGGTGAACACCAAGGAATTTGGTGCTCTTGACCATATCCCCAGAGGAGCCGTCGATATTCAGAGGAGAGTGGTTGCTCCGTGCTCTCCTGAAGGCAACAACCATGTCTTCTGTTTTGTCCACGTTCAGGGACAGGTTGTTGGCTCTGCACCAGTCCATTAGCCAGTGCACCTCCTCATTGCATGCTGACTCGTCATTTCTGCCGATGACACATGCCGTCGGCAAACCTGATGATGTGGTTCGAGCTATGTATTGCTGCACGGTCGTGAGTCAACAGAGTGGACAGCAGCGGACTGAGCACACAGCCCTGGGGAGGGGGTTCCAATGCTCAGTGTGTTGGTGCTGGAGATGCTGCTTCTAATCCGGACTCCTGAAGGGGGGTGTTCAGGCCTAGCAGGCTCAGCTTTCCAATCAGGTACTGAGGAATGATTGTACTGAATGCTGAACTGAAGTCTACGAACAACATTTGAACATACGTGTCCTTTTTGTCCCGGTGGGCGAGGGCCAGATGGAGGCTGGTGATGATGGCGCCGTCTGTTGAGCGCTTGGGACGATACACGAATTGCAGGGGGTCCAGGGGGTCCAGTGAGGGGGCAGCAGGATCTTACTGTGCGTCAGCAGGAGTCTCTCGAAGCACTTCATGACAATGGATGTGAGTGCGACGGGACGGAAGTCGTTGAGGCAGGACACAGAAGATATCTTTGGCAAGGGGACGATGGCGGTGGCCTTGAAGCACATTGGAAGGACGGCGCTGCTCAGGGACATGTTGAAGATGTCAGTGAGAACATCTGCCAGCTAGTCTGCGCATCCTCTGAGCCCTCTGCCAGGAATGTTTTCTGGTCCAGCAGCCTTCCATGGGTTGACTCTGCATAGCGTTTTCCTCACATCAGCCGTGGCAAGACATAGCATCTGGTTGTTGGGAGGAAGGGTGGTCTTCCTCGCCGCCACGTCATTCTGCGCCTCAGACCGAGCGTAGAAGTTGTTCAGTGCGTCTGGAAGGGAGGCATCACTGTCGCAGGCAGGTGAAGTTGTCCTGCGGTTGGTGATGGCCTGGATGCCCTTTTAAACGTGTTGCGTGTCGCCGCCGTTCTTGAAGTAGCTGTGGATTCTCTGGCCGTGTGCGCGCTTTGCCTCTCTGATGGCCCGGGACAGTTTGTCCCTCGCTGTTCTTACGGCCACCTTGTCCCCTGCTTTGAAGGCAGAGTCTCGGGTCCTCGGCAATGCACGCACCTTGGCAGTCATCCACGGCTTCTGGTTGGAGCGTGTAGTGATGGTCTTGGAGGCGGTGACGTGGTCGTTGCACTTGCTGATGTAGCTGGTCACTGATGCCATGCATTCCTCCAAGTTGGTGGAGTCATCATTGGTTGCAGCATCCCTGAACACGTGCCAGTCAGTGCGATCAAAGGAGTCCTGAGGAGCAGAGATGGTTCCTGCTGGGCAGGTTTTCATCTGTTTCAGAACCGGTTTGGCGCGTCTGACGAGCGGAGCGGTCCGTATGCTGGGAACAGCATAATAGAGATGTGGTCCGAGTACCCGAGGTGAGGGCGGGGCTCTGCCCGGAAAGCGCCGGGGATGTTTGTATAAAAAATATCCATCTCCTTTGCCCCTCTCGTTGAAAAGTCCATATGTTTATGGAATTTAGTGCGCACCGACTTGAGATTGGCTTGTGTGCATTCCGCAGTTTGCTAATAGCCGCACACAGCTCACACTGCATCTCCTTAGGCATTTGCGCTGGGGGGAATGTATACTCTGACTATACGGACAGTGGTGAATTCCTGCAGTAGATAAAATGGTCTGCATGTAACAGTCACAAACTCCAACAGCGATGAGCAGTAACTAGAGACAAGCACCGAGCTCTTGCACCAATTCGTGTTGATGTAAACACACAAGCCACCACCGCGAGCCTTACCGCACAGAGACAGAGCTGCATTTCTGTCGGCACGGAACAAGGCGAGCCCGTCTAGGTGAATGACGGCGTCTGGAACTCTGTCTCTGAGAGATGTCTCCGTGAAAAGGAAGATGCGGCAGTCTCTAAACTCACGGCACGTAGTCTGCGGCGGGAGTTAATAATTAGGATGATAATTAAAAAATATACACACACACACACACACACACACACACACACACACACACACATTTTCAGAACCGCTTGTCCCATACGGGGTCGCAGGGAACCGGAGCCTAACCCGGTAACACAGGGCGTAAGGCCAGAGGGGGAGAGGACACACCCAGGACAGGACGCCAGTCCGTCACAAGGCACCCCAAGCGGGACTCGAACCCCAGACCCACCGGAAAGCAGGACTGTGGTCCAACCCACTGCACCACCGCACCCCCTCTCAGCCAAGTAATAAATAATAATAATTCAAGTTCCTAGGTTTATTGGGGGACTACATGTCTGTGCACACAGACCAGTCTGTAAACTGGTGTATTGCTACAAACGCACATTTTAATTTCTGTGCACCACGAAAACATTTTCAATATGGATTTTGCACACAAACACATACACACACAGAGACAGGAATACTGCGTTTTGTGCAAATTAAACGATGCGATAGTATCTAGTATATATGCAATAAATATGATTGAGTCCTCTAACACACCTGCACATGGGCAATAGTTGACATGACTGGTTGAACCAGTTGGCTTTGACCTAACTAAAAGTAAAACCAAGAACACGCATTCCACAAATATTACAAGCTACCTATATATATGGAGCTCCCGGGATCAAATACATCAGTGAGTCAGAAAATCCCAGCTCATCACAGAGTCCAGAAGGCCTGCAGACATGCTGAAGTTTCTACTGCTGAGTGCTCTCATAGCAGTGGGTAAGAACCGTCTTTTCCACAGCAAAGTTTTTCACTCAGTCACGTTATCGGTATGCATAGTTAAATCCATTTGACTAATCTTAGTCAATTTCTTGCAAGGTTCACGATAGTTTTCACATTGTTCTAATGTTGACTGTCTTTTGGTTTTCCCCAGTGCTTGCTGAGCAAAATGTAAAGCCCCAATACATGAAAGCATTGCAAGATAAGGTTGTGGGGGGTAGTGAAGCCCAACCCCATGCTTGGCCCTGGCAGGTATGACACATAACGGTGTTGAATGTTTTTGTCAATTTCAGCATTCGTCACTTTTTTTTTTTTTTTTTTTTTGTCATTAGAAAATAATGCTTTTGCTATACTGGCCTCTTTAAGTGAGACTAAGGTTTAGCCCCTTTTGGTGAGGCTCATTTAACTCAACAGTTATGTGTTAATTTATGGTCAATATGTTAATTATAATGTACCTGATGGATTTTTCCTGCTTTGTGTCTCAGGTCTCCCTTCAGTACCAGTATTTGTACTTTTGGTACTACCACTACTGTGGAGGTTCTCTGGTCAGGAGAGGCTGGGTGATGACAGCTGCCCAATGTGTGGACACGTGAGTTTGGGGCCTAAGCTGGCATGTCCTAAAAGACTTACGGCAGCACTTTGGTGTGTTGTAACTTTGGTTGTGCGGTATAATGGGTTTGGACCATGCATCCAGTGGTCTCTATGAACAACTCTTTAGACAGAAAGAGGAAAGTGCCTATCCTGAGTTGCTCCTTTACAAATACCCTGCTGTATAAAAGGGAATATACTTGTGACTTGTGATTATTGTAACATTGTAAGGCACCTTGAACAAAGGCCTCAGCCCAGTAGCAGTCTATTATAATGACTAAAGTTCATTTTTATATTCATTAGAAATGGTGCATGTGTGTATCACTAACATAGACTGTACACCCTAACAATCTCTGTTTTCTGTACCCTACTGCTCTCTAGAACAAAGACTTGGCGAGTGGTTCTTGGCGATCACAACATATATGTGAGTGAGGGCACAGAGCAGGCGATCGCTGTGAGCAATTTCTACGTACACCCCAACTGGAACCCCAACAGTCTCGCCAACGGGTGAGTGGACGAGCCAGGCGAGCTTTTCTCACTTAAAATTTGAGAAGTACTGTAGGACCTTTTTTTGCTTAATTACAGTAAAATTAGTCAAAACTCAACTCAAAATTTGCATGTTCTATGTTCAAAACAGAATACAGAGTGATGAAGTGGTACAGCAGTCGTTTGTGGAAGAAAGCAGTGATCAGCATTTTTCATAGCCTCCTTTGCCGTGAAAACCGTGCAAGTGGTCAAAATGAGATGAATTCGGTTCTAGAGCCTGTACCTACCTACGCATGATATCCGAAAAATTATAAGTGGTAGTGAAGACAGGTCACCTGTAAAGAATCTTGGTCAAACACTTAAACATTAACCCTGGTAGCCAAAAATTACCAGAAAAAAATGAGTTTATGGAGTATTTATGTGACTTGCTGTAAATGACACTAAGGTGATTTGGTTATTTTTTCATCATCTGAACACCCGTATGGCTCATTTGCCTCCCCTCAGGTATGATATCGCTCTGCTCCGTCTGTCCTTCGATGCCACCCTCAACTCCTACGTGCAGCTGGCTTCTCTGCCCTCATTCGGTCAGATCCTGCCCAACAACAACCCCTGCTACGTCACAGGCTGGGGCTACACCCAGAGTGAGTATAACACTTTACCTGGGTGATTTACAGCCTTATTTTTTATTGTCATGTTACCTGTTTACTGCATTCTGTGTGTTTTCGTGTGCTATATGCATGTTTGAAACGAAATTTGTTCTTACTGTGTGACACCTTAGCCATCCCTGACTGTGTCGGCCTTGGTCTCTGCAGGTGGGGGTCAGCTGTCTGCCTCTTTGAAGCAGGCGTACCTGCCTCTGGTGGACTACAGCACCTGCTCCAGGAGTGACTGGTGGGGCAGCACTGTTAAGACCACTATGGTCTGTGCAGGGGGCGGCAGTGACTCTGCCTGCCAGGTGACTCAGCCTTTATTACTACAGTATGAACAAAAGTATAAAACACAACTTTTCTGTTAAATTGAGGGAAATTGTAATGTGTGTAAATATTTCAGAGGTATTTGAATTCTAGTGATACATCTCAAATGGTTTGATTTAGGTTCTGAGGATCAAGACGACGTATCCGAAAACTTGCCTTTCGTTAACTTAAGGTCTGTTACTCTTCAGGGTGACGGCGGCGGTCCACTGAACTGTCAGGTCAATGGACGCTACTACGTCCATGGTGTGACCAGCTTTGTGTCCTCCCTCGGCTGCAACACACTGAGGAAACCCACCGTTTTCACCCGAGTCTCGGCGTACACCACCTGGATGGAAGGAGTGAGTACCCGTAGGCTCCTACTAGCCAATCACAGAGAGTCACTGTTCGCGAGAACCAATGAGAACTGTTTGTCTCAGAACAAGTGCAGTTTTAGAATTGTGGCAGTTGGTGGCACCGTGTTTTTAGTCAGCCTCTACCAAGCTGAAGGTCTCTGGTGTGATTCACCCTCCTCTCCTACCACCTTGATCAAAGTACTAACCCGAAACGGACAAGGCACACAACTGCAAGTGATTTGTTACAGAAAGCTGAATGATCTAAAATAACTTCTATAGTCAATTTTACCATATCTAATTGATACGATCATATCTAACTGATGCAATCTAATTTTTAAAATGTAGTTGGAAGGGAAATATTTTAATTTTATTGAGGTTTTTCGTAGCGCAATATAATGTTTCTGAGTTTTAACAAGCGGCCTTTTTCTGTTACAGATTATGAATCAGTAAAAGCAGAAATTTAAGCGGTGTGAAGGACAGTCTACTGGATAGGATCTCAGCATTCCAGATATGAGCCTTCCTTCTTAAATTCCACTCCACTGCAGACACGACGAATCAACTAAAAGAAAATAAAGTCTCTTGATCACTCTGAATACTGTGTCCGTCTGATTTTTAATTCTGGTCTCAAAGTACAGCAAAAGCACATTGTGAAGTAACCCCCGTAAGGGTGTACTGTAATTTCCATGACTGTAGTGAAAAGTACTGAAAACGTTTCAGTCTGGTATTGTTCACTAGCTGAAGGTCAGATTTTTAAGAAGAGTTCCTGTATATTAGAAGAAGCGGCAGAACTGAATAAAAGTAGTCGTGTTACACCTGTTACTGTCACGATTGTAACAAATCAGACTTGAAGACTGTCTCACTTTGAAACATAACCCTGTGTTTGCAATGGGGAGAAAAAGGCCTCGGTGCCTCTACATCGTCAGTCATGGTTTCCAAGCTTTAATGTGCACTACTTGACACAATTTGAGTCTATTTTCTATAGTGATAACTTTAAGAAAGGTTTTTTTCTGTGAAAAGTAAATGTTATATTACATTTCAACGGATGTGCGGAAAACAAAAGCTTTAATTCCCATTTAAATTGTAACTCATTTGAGTTGCATAAAAAATCATGTTGCTCATATCATGGATCTGGTTCAGAAACATCGAAAGGAATACTGTGATTTGTATAAATAAAACGCTGTAAGGCACCTTGAACAAAGGCTTCAGCCCAGTAACAGTTTATTGTAATGACTAAATTTCATATTTATATTCATTAGAAACGGTGTACGTGTGTATCACTAACATAGACTGTACACCCTAACAATCTTTGTTTTCTGTACCATACTGCTCTGAAGTGAGTACCTGTAGGCTCCAACTGACACAATAAAGTTGCACTGGGGATAGCTGTTATCTTAGTTAGAGCTACTGCTTTTGGACCCAAAGGTCACATGTTCAAATTCCACTTTCAGCAATCATACCCTTGAGCAAGGTTTTTGGCCTACAAATTGCTCCAGTAAAGTGACCCGGCTCTATAAATGGTTAAATAATAAGTAGCTCAACACTGTGAGTTGCTTTAGAGAAAGCATCCGCTAAATGAATAATTCTCCATTGGCAGGTAATTGCAAGTGGATTGCTGGTAATGTTTTTCATTGCATATTATAATGTATATGTATGTTAATTAGTGTCCTGTTTCTGTTACAGATCATGGGTTATTAAAAGCATGAATTCAAGCGTCACAATGACACTCAACTGGATACGGCCTCAACATTGCAGATACGATCCGTGTTGTTGAAGTGCAACAAAAATACACTCCAGACTAGATCCAGTTAGGGTACAATGCAATTATCAACACTGCAACTGAAAGTATGAAATATCCATCATCGGGTCTTATTCACCAGGCAAAGGTCGCTGAAAAGATATTTTCAATTACCAGTTTATTAGCACTGATTCAACAAGGGGGCCACACAGCAGTGTGCATCTCCAAAAGCCTCTCATTTCCAAGAATAACATCCACTGATACTTTTTATTTAGAAAATGTGGTCATTACTTTAATGAATCACAGGTAGAAGCCAATTAAGTCCAGTTAAGAGACAACTTGCAGTTACAACTTCAAGAGACAATTTGGATGCACCACGTTTCAGTTTTTCTTTACTACAAGCGTTCTGCTTTATTTTTTTCCAACAATTTTTCCTATGTCATACACATCACATGGATGGCATGAAAACTGCACGGTATTTAAATATTTCGGAAAAGCACATTCTAATGTGGACCACACAAGTGTTGTTAATGTCATGAATATAGAATGCACAAAAACATGCAAACACACACACACACACACACACACAACTGGTTCACGGAAAAACTGCATTATTGCTGCTTCTGTAGCTCTCCTGTTTGTATATGTTGTTCAGTACTCTACATCATTCCAGTGAAATGAACGCTCTTCACAATAAAGTGAAACTGAAATTACTCTTGAAAAATATGGTGCTACATAAACAAGAACATACTTGTAGCTTGCCATCATAAAAAACTGAAAATGTAAGAATTCTCAAAGTCTTAGCATACATTTATGTACCATTTTGCGAAACACAACAAGCAAAACTCTGTCATTTGTATGGGTGGACGAACAAGACTCTTTTCAATTGAACAAGAGCATGCCATTGTTGACATGGTGGCCCAGAACAACATCATCCGCCTCAAAGATATTCAGCAAAGAATAATACAGGACAACCAAGTATTCCAGAATTTTCAGCAATGCAGTCTTGCTACAACTGATCGTGTTGTAAGGAGAAATGCCGTCCGGATGAAGCAGGTATACAAAGTGCCCTTTGAGAGAAACTCAATTACTGCACTTTTACTCTAAATATAAAGATATTGTTTTCCTGGATCTTATGTGTCTATATACTATTCCACTCTAAGTGGAAAAATTCCGGTGTCTCTGGGCATAGTGCTGTGTCAAAGTGGGAACCCAGACTGTTCCGCAACAGATACAGTATAAACTTTGCAATCAATGCCATTACTTTAAAAAAAACACTAACTTATTGTACCTTGTGTTCTTTTTACTCTAGAGGATTTTGGAGTTGGATAGCAGTGCTACTCATTTTGAGTACCTTTGTATTGATGAAGCTGGCTTCAATCTCAACAAAAAAAAGGAGAAGAGAGAGGAATGTGATTGGCCATCGTGCCACAGTCAATGTCCTTGGACAACGGGGAGGCAACATCACCATGTCTGCCGCAATTTCAACTACTGGTGGGTGTTGTGGCACACAGTGCTGTCTTGGGGCCATACAACGCCGAAAGGATACAAATTTTTTTGAACTCCCTCAATGAAATCCTCTTCCCGCAGGTTGACCGGAAGCAAATGGATCGAGATTTTGTAGTTGTTTGGGACAATGTGCCATTCCATCGTTCGGTGCTGGTGCGTGAGTGGTTTGAGCATCATCCACATTTCAGGGTGGTGTTCCTTCCGCCATATTCTCCTTTCCTGAATCCAATTGAGGAGTTCTTCTCCTGTTGGAGATGGAAAGTGTATGATCACAACCCTTACAGAATCAGAATCAGCTTTATTGGCCAAGTATACATGAGCATACAAGGAATTTGCTTCCGGTTTAGAGCAAAACTACAGTGCACATTCACACATACAGACTACATAAGCACATACTGAACTAGACATAGACTAATACAAACATGATTACCGATAACGCAGCAGACAAGAACATAGCATAATGCAGACAGAACATAAAACCATGCAGACATCCATCCATCTTCCTCCGCTTATCCGGGACCGGGTCGCGGGGGCAGTAGTCTAAGCAGAGCCCCCCAGACTTCCCTCTCCCCACAAACCTCCTCCAGCTCCTCTGGGGGAACCCCAAGGCGTTCCCAGGCCAGCCGGGAGACGTAGTCTCTCCAACGTGTCCTGGGTCTGCCCCAAGGCCTCCTCCCAGTGGGACATGCCCGGAACACCTCCCCAGGGAGGCGTCCAGGAGGCATCCGGAACAGATGCCCGAGCCATCTCAACTGGCTCCTCTCGATGCGGAGGAGCAGCGGCTCTACTCCGAGCTCCTCCCGGGTGACTGAGCTCCTCGCCCTATCCCTAAGGGTGCGCCCAGCCACCCTGCGGAGGAAACTCATTTCTGCCCCTTGTATCCGCGATCTCATTCTTTCGCTCATGATCCAGAGTTCATGACCATAGGTGAGGGTAGGAAACGTAGATCGACCGGTAAATTGAGAGCTTCGCCTTACGACTCGGCTCCTTCTTCACCACAACAGACCGGTACAATGACCGCATTACTGCGGACGCCGCACCGATCCGTCTGTCAACCTGCCGCTCCATTTTTCCCTCACTCGTGAACAAGTCCCCGAGATACTTA
Source organism: Scleropages formosus (assembly GCF_900964775.1). Taxonomy (NCBI): domain Eukaryota; kingdom Metazoa; phylum Chordata; class Actinopteri; order Osteoglossiformes; family Osteoglossidae; genus Scleropages; species Scleropages formosus. The sequence continues at coordinate 346,715 of NW_021641044.1, read as the reverse complement.
AACTCCTCCACTTGAGGGAGGAGCTCTCCCCTAACCCGGAGGGGGCAATCCACCTTTTTCCGACTGAGGACCACGGCCTCGGATTTGGAGGTGCTGATTCTCATCCCCGCCGCTTCGAACTCGGCTGCAAACCTCTCCAGTGCACGCTGTAAGTCTTGATTCGATGAAGCCAACAGGACCACATCGTCCGCAAAAAGCAGAGACGAGATCCTGCGGCCACCAAAACAGACACCCTCCGTTCCCTGGCTGCGCCTAGAAATTCTGTCCATAAAGATAATGAACAGAATGGGTGACAAAGGGCAACCCTGGCGGAGTCCAACATGCACCGGGAAAAGGTCTGAATTACTGCCGGCAATGCGAACCAAGCTCCTGCTCCGGTCATACAGGGAACGAACAGCCCGTAGCAACGAGCCCCGAACCCCATAATCCCGAAGTACCCCCCACAGGATGCCACGAGGGACACGGTCGAATGCCTTCTCCAGGTCCACAAAACACAGATGGACTGGTTGGGCAAACTCCCATGAACCCTCCAACACCCTAGTGAGGGTATAGAGCTGGTCCAGTGTTCCACGGCCAGGGCGAAAACCGCATTGCTCCTCCTGGATCCGAGGTTCGACTATCGGTCGGATTCTCCTCTCCAGTACCCCGGCATAGACTTTCCCAGGGAGGCTAAGGAGTGTGATCCCCCTATAGTTGGAACACAATCTCCGGTCCCCCTTCTTAAAAAGAGGGACCACCACCCCGGTCTGCCAGTCCAGAGGCACCGTCCCCGAACTCCACGCGATGCTGCAGAGGCGTGTCAGCCAAGACAGCCCCACAACATCCAGAGACTTGAGAAACTCGGGGCGGATCTCATCCACCCCCGGAGCCTTGCCACCGAGGAGTTTTTTGACTACCTCAGCAACTTCAGCCAGGGTAATGGACGAGTCCCCCTCTGAGCCCCCGGCCTCAGCTTCCTCTACGGAAGGCGTGTCGGAGGGATTGAGGAGATCCTCAAAGTACTCCTTCCACCGCCCGAGGACATCATCAGTTGAGGTCAGCAGCGCACCACTTCCACTGTAAACAGTGTTGGCGGAACACTGCTTCCCCCCTCTGAGTCGCCGGACGGTTTGCCAAAATCTCTTTGAGGCTGACCGAAAGTCTTCCTCCATGGCCTCGCCAAACTCCTCCCAGGCCCGAATTTTTGCCGTGGCGACTGCCAGAGCCGCGCTCCGTCTGGCCCGCCGGTACCCGTCAGCTGCTTCAGGAGTCCTATGAGCCAGCCAGGCCCGATAGAACTCCTTCTTCAGCTTGACGGCAGTCCATAGGCCTCTTCAAGCGATGGAAGAGGCCTGTAGAGATGTTGAGGCAGTAGCTTCTTTTATACAACAGAACTCCTCAGTAGAGAACTTCACGATAAACGTGTATTTGCATTCATGTATTTGAGTGTGTACATCAGACTATGATATACAATCAATAGGCGACACCATTGTACGTTTGATGTTAGTATTTAATTTTAGTAAATGCATTAGTAGAAGAAAAGGCAGTACTTCATTATGCAGTGGAACTGAACTGTTTGATCAAGCTAAGAGTATGTTCAGTTGGCTGTGTTAATTGTTTTGAGAGCAATTACATTAATTTGGAGAAATGTGACAAAACGATTGAGAAAAACTATAACACTTGTCCCTGAGGTTATACAATATTCAAAACACAACACCTTACAGCCAAGTAAGTCTTCTTCAAGAAATGGAAGAGCCCTGTGGAGATGTTGAGGCCGAAGCTTGTCAAGCATGGATTCAGTATTCGTGGCGTTTGCCCAAGATGCATGGCTCGCGAAGGGGGTTGCGGTGGTGCAGTGGGTTGGACCAGGTCCTGCTCTCTAGTGGGTCTGGGGTTCGAGTCCCACTTGGGGTGCCTTGCGATGGACTGGCGTCCCGTCCTGGGTGTGTCCCCTCCCCCTCCGGCCTTACGCCCTGTGTTGCCGGGTTAGGCTCCGGTTCCCCGCGACCCCGTATGGGACAAGCGGTTCAGAAAATGTGTGTGTGTGTGTGTGTGTGTGCATGGCTTGTGAGAATATATGCTGTGATGTAGATGAAATTCTCTGGCCAGATGTGAATGAGAGGCATAATCAATGAAGTTCAGTGATTGCAGTGCATATATATATGTATATATGTTTTTTTCTTTTGGACAACTCATTGTTACACAGCAGAACTCCTCAGTAAAGAACTTCACGTGTATTTGCATTCCTGTATTTGTACATCAGGCTATATTATACTGTACAATCAACAGAGCACACACTTCTACTGCTGATGGCAGTACTTCAGTATCCAGTGGAATTGAACTGTTTGGTCAAAGTAAGACTGTGCTTAGTTGGCTCTGTTAATTGTTTTGAGAGCAATTACGTTCGCTTGGAGAAATGTGTCAAAACTGAGAAAAACTGCAATATGGATTTTACATGCGCGCGCACACACACACAAAAAAATACTGTGTTTTGTGCAAATAAAACCATGCTATAGTATGTATGTAAGAAATGTGAGTCCTCTAACATACTTGCACATGGGCAGTAGTTGATTTGACCAGTCGAACCAGTTGCCTTTGAAAAGAGCTAAAAACTAGAACACACATGACAAACATTCCACAGATATTACAAGCTACCCATGTATAGAGTTCCCAGAATCAAACAGATCAGTCAATGAGGAAACCACACCTTGCTGGGTTTGGACTGGCAAAGAGCACACAGGCAGCATTCATCAAAAACATTCATCGGAACACTGGTGCACAGGGAAATGATGCTGTGAGTCAAAAGACACGTCCACAAGAACGTGCAGCTGCAACTAACCCTCCCAGCCTGAAACGAAACAGAAACAAAACATCGTTCCTCCGGGACCACAGTGCTACGTAAAAGAATAATATCTTATAATACACACACACATTTTCTGAACCGCTTGTCCCATACGGGGTCAAGGGGAACCGGAGCCCAACCCAGCAACTCAGGGAATAAGGCTGGAGGGGGAGGGGACACACCCAGGACAGGGCACCAGTCTGTTGCAAAGCACCCCAAGTGGGACTCGAACCCCAGACACTCCAGAGAGCAAGACCCAGTTCAACCCATTGCGCCACCGCGCCCCCCCATCTTATAATACATGCGATAAAAAAAGCATTATTTTACTATATGATAATAAATGCTGTAAAAATGTAAACATGAATGTAAAACAAAAAAATTGCAAAGGGAATGGAATGGTGTTCAGTTGAGTTTGGGTGTGCATGTGTGTGTGCGTGTGTATGTGTGGTTGGGTGGTTGTTTTCTGGTCCAGCAGCCTTCCATGGGTTGACTCTGCATAGCGTTTTCCTCACATCAGCCGTGGCAAGACATAGCATCTGGTTGTTGGGAGGAAGGGTGGTCTTCCTCGCCGCCACGTCATTCTGCGCCTCAGACCGAGCGTAGAAGTTGTTCAGTGCGTCTGGAAGGGAGGCATCACTGTCACAGGCAGGTGAAGTTGTCCTGCGGTTGGTGATGGCCTGGATGCCCTTTTAAACGCGTTGCGTGTCGCCGCCGTTCTTGAAGTAGCTGTGGATTCTCTGGCCGTGTGCGCGCTTTGCCTCTCTGATGGCCCGGGACAGTTTGTCCCTCGCTGTTCTTACGGCCACCTTGTCCCCTGCTTTGAAGGCAGAGCCTCGGGTCCTCGGCAATGCACGCACCTTGGCAGTCATCCACGGCTTCTGGTTGGAGCGTGTAGTGATGGTCTTGGAGGCGGTGACGTGGTCGTTGCACTTGCTGATGTAGCAGGTCATTGATGCCATGCATTCCTCCAAGTTGGTGAGTCATCATTGGTTGCAGCATCCCTGGACATGTGCCAGTCAGTGCGATCAAAGGAATCCTGAGGAGCAGAGATGGTTCCTGCTGGGCAGGTTTTCATCTGTTTCAGAACCGGTTTGGCGCGTCTGACGAGCGGAGCGGTCCGTATGCTGGGAACAGCATAATAGAGATGTTGTCCGAGTACCCGAGGTGAGGGCGGGGCTCTGCCCGGAAAGCGCCGGGGATGTTTCTATAAAAAACATCCATCTCCTTTGCCGCTCTTGTTGAAAAGTCCACATGTTTATGGAATTTAGTGCGCACCGACTTGAGATTGGCTTGTGCGCATTCTGCAGTTTGCTAATAGCCCCACACAGCTCACACTGCATCTCCTTAACATTTGCACTGGGGGAATGTATACTCTGACTATACGGACAGTGGTGAATTCCTGCAGTAGATAAAATGGTCTGCATGTAACAGTCACAAACTCCAACAGCGATGAGCAGTAACTAGAGACAAGCACCGAGTTCTTGCACCAATTCGTGTTGATGTAAACACACAAGCCACCACCGCGAGCCTTACCGCACAGAGACAGAGCTGCATTTCTGTCGGCACGGAACGAGGCGAGCCCGTCTAGGTGAATGACGGCGTCTGGAACTCTGTCTCTGAGAAATGTCTCCGTGAAAAGGAAGATGCGGCAGTCTCTAAACTCACGGCACGTAGTGTGTGGCGGGAGTTAATAATTAGTGTCACAGACTGAGCTGTGACAGGCAAGTTGTTCCAAGGAATCAGCAAGATGCCGGCAAAGTACCATCAATGTAACGCTGAACCTTGTTGCTGTTGCCTGTCACATGCATTTTATCTTGTATTGTTAAAAATTGTTTGTTCTGGTTTTGTATTTCATTTAACACTGTTTGTTTGAACTAGATTGGGTGCCGGGAAAGGCCTACCGCTATCTGTCTGGTTGTCATTAACTAATATTTCTTTTATAAAGATATGTGTACTGTTGTGGAGTGAATGTATTTATTGTTTTTAGAAGAACATTTCTGTAGACTTTTCCTTACCCTGTAGCTGTCTGGTGTTCTGTTGTGTTTGGTGCCTTGTGTTGGAAACCCGATGGAGTCAACTATTTGGGGTATATCTAGGGGGGAGTCCTTGGGCACAACCAACTAGGCAGGGGTGTTTTACTGTGTAGTGTGAAATGTTTTTATAAGATGTATGTAGGGATTTTTTATAGTAAAAAGTGTTAGTATTGTTTGTATGTTTTAGTATTTAAGTATTTATTTTAGATGTAATTTTTGGGGGAAATGTATTTTGAAATAAATTGAGGCTGTTACGGTATAATCAGAGGGCGGAGCTATTGCTATATAGGTTTGTATTAGGGCACTAGTGAGGGAGATTGATACAAACTTATGTAGTTACTCTCATGCAGTGAATAGGAGAGTGATGCATTAATGTTGATATAAGGGCTAAGCCCATGGCTCATAGGCCTCATGTTCTTTATAACTTTATGTTTGTTTTGTACTTGGTTGAGGGTTTATGTGTTTGAAGAATACTTTTAGTAAAGGGAAATAAACCTTTTGGTCCACTACTTCAATTCTCCACTGCTGCTTCCATCCGTCGTCCATACCTTCACAATTAGGATGATAATTAAAAAATAATATTCCTTAATAATAATAAGTAATAAATAGTAAGCTGGGGGATGCGGTGGCGCAGTGGGTTTGGCTGGGTCCTGCTCTCTGGCATGCCTGGGCTTCGAGTCCTGCTTGGGGTGCCTTGTGATAGACTGGCGTCCTGTCCAGGATGCGTACCCTCCCCCTCCGGCCCTGCGCGCTGCCGGGCTAGGCCCCGGAATGCCGTGACCCCGCTTGGGAGAAGCAGCTGTAGACATTGGTTGGTATACTTGTGATTTATTAAAAAAAAATGCCAGATCCCTTGGAGAAAAGCCTCAGCCAAGTAATAAATAATAATAATTCAAGTTCCTAGGTTTATTGGGGGACTACATGTCTGTGCACACAGACCAGTCTGTAAACTGGTGTATTGCTACAAACGCACATTTTAATTTCTGTGCACCACGAAAACGTTTTCAATATGGATTTTGCACACAAACACATACACACACAGAGACAGGAATACTGCGTTTTGTGCAAATTAAGCCATACGATAGTATCTAGTATATATGCAATAAATATGATTGAGTCCTCTAACACACCTGCACATGGGCAATAGTTGACTTGACTGGTTGAACCAGTTGGCTTTGAATTCACTAAAACTATAGCCAAGAACACACATGACATACATTCCACAAATATTACAAGCCACCTGTACATATAGAGCTCCCGGGATCAAATACATCAGTGAGTCAGAAAATCCCAGCTCATCACAGAGTCCAGAAGGTTTGCAGACATGCTGAGGTTTCTACTGCTGAGTGCGCTCATGGCACTGGGTAAGGACCTTCTTTTCTACAGCAAAGATTTTCACTCAATCACATTACCAGTATGCCTTGTTACATACATTGTTACATTGACTGATCTTAGTCAATTTCTTGCAAGGTTCACGATAGTTTTCACATTGTTCTAATGTTGGCTGTCTTTGGTTTTCCCCAGTGCCTGCTGAGCAAAATGTAAAGCCCCAGTACATGGAAGCATTGCAAGACAGGGTTGTGGGGGGGAGTGTTGCCAAACCTCATGCTTGGCCCTGGCAGGTAAAATACATACCGGTGTTGAATGTTTTTGTCAGTTTCAGAATTCTTTCCTTCTGTTTACCCCCTGTCAGTTTTTTTTTTTGGTCATCACTGGAAATTAATACTTTTGCTCTACTGGCCTCTATAAGTGAGAGTGAGGTTTATGCCCCTTTAAGTGATGGTCATTTAAGTGAATAATTATGGAGATATAATGTACCTGAAGTCTTGTTCTCTCCCAGATCTCCCTTCAGTACCTGTCACGTGGTTCGTACTACCACAACTGTGGAGGTTCTCTGGTCAGGAGAGGCTGGGTGATGACAGCTGCCCACTGTGTGTCTATGTGAGTTCAGTTCCTGTGATTTATTGTTATTTATTTACAAGCTGGGGGGTGTGGTGGTGCAGTGGGTTGAACCAGGTCCTGCTCTCCGGTGGGTCTGGGGTTCGAGTCCTGCTTGGGGTGCCTTGTGACGGACTGGCGTCCCGTCCTGGGTGTGTCCCCTCTCTGGCCTTATGCCCTGTGTTAGTGGGTAGGCTCCGGTTCCCCGTGACAAGCGGTTCAGAAAATGTGTGTGTGTGTGTGTGTCTATTTGCAAACTCAAGCTCTCTACTTTAAACCCCCATTCTGCTGTGGTACTACACACACACACACACACACACACACACACACATTTTCAGAACCGCTTGTCCCATACGGGGTCACAAGGAACCAGAGCCAACCCGGTAACACAGGGCGTAAGGCCGGAGGGGGAGGAGACACACCCAGGACAGGACGCCAGTCCGTCACAAGGCATCCCAAGCAGGACTCGAACCCCAGACCCACCGGAGAGCAGGACTGTGGTCCAACCCACTGCGCCACCACACAACACTTTGTAAGACACCTTGTACAAAATCTGTATCCAATAATATGTGAAGTTCATTGATTAATTTATTAGAAATTACATATGTTTATGGAAAACAGACTGTAACACATGCCCTAATACCTTCAGTTTTGCATATTGTACTACTTTATAGTTTCGGGGTGTGGCGAGTGGTTCTTGGAGCTCAAAAGATCACTGCCAATGAGCCAACACAGCAGGTGGTCAGGGTGACCAACATCTACATACACCCTAACTGGGACCCCAACAATGCTTCCAGTGGGTGAGTGGACGAGTCAGAAGAGTTTTTCTCACTTTATATATGGGAAGTGCTATAGAGCCTCTTTTTTTTTTGCCTAATAGTTGTTACTGTATATGCCATCAAGCTCATCATGACTAACCACAACCACTGATGTTGTTTGTGTGGTAAGGGAGGAACAGAATTGGTTTGCAGGTGTCTTCTTTTGTGTGTGTGGGGGGTGCAAACACGGGGAGAAACATGTCAACTGCAGTCTCCCTGAGCAGCTAAAGAGCTTTGACATACCAATGTCACCCGGTGTGCCACCACGTCCCATTTTTACATCAAATGAAATATACTGAAATTAGCCTACAAAAATACAGTGAAATTTTCCACTGTTGTCTAAATCAATGTGTTACGTTTTGAAATTGAGATGTGGACTTTCTGAGCAGCACAGTGGTACCCCAACAGCATCCAAGCAGCACATTCAAGCATATGTTCAAATCCAGGTCATGGCATGCAGAGTCTGCATGTTCTCCTTGTATTAACAACCCAGGAATGTGCATTGTGAGCTACTTCTGTACTCTGCCTTTCCATGGGAACTGTGACTGTGGCGACTTAAATTCGACTTTACGACGTATGCTTACGGATGTGTCATGATATCTGAAAAACTGAGTGGTGGAAATGTTATGTTACACATGGAGGCTTTTTATTAGAATTTTAAGACAGTGCAAACAACTTAAACACAAATACACCCAAATACAACAATTTGTTTTTACAACAAGTGCACATAGGACAGCTAAAAGTCAACAAAGAATGAGTTTACAAAATACACACACACACACACACGGTATATAGACTTTAAAGTCCTGTCACACTAAGGAGAATTTTTGTTATGTGATCACCTGTATGGCTCACTTACCTCCCCTAGGGATGATATTGCTCTGCTTCGTCTTTCCTCCAATGTTACCCTCAACTCCTACGTGCAGCTGGCTTCTCTACCCACACCAGGACAGATCCTGCCCAACAACAACCCCTGCTACATCACAGGCTGGGGCAGCACCCAGAGTGAGAATAATCAAACAGCCCTTTACCAGTGTTAATCTGGGTCTAATTTATTATTCTTTAACTTGTTTACCTAATAGTGTGTTCTCTGGTGTGCCGGTCTCTTCTGCTGTGAGAGCTGTTCTCTCACTGTCTTAAACGGTCATCCTCTGTGACTCATCTACCTTCATCTCTCCAGCTGGCGGTCCACTATCTGATGTGTTAAAGCAGGCCTACTTACCTGTAAGGAACTATGAAACCTGCTCCAGGAGTGACTGGTGGGGCAGCATAGTCAAGAAAACCATGGTCTGTGCAGGAGGCTCCAGGAACTCTGGATGCAGTGTGAGGGAGCCCTTCTTACTACTGTCACTCCAGTGAACTCACCTGACACTGATTTATTATGAAAAAGTCTGAAACATTTAACTTTTTGATGAAAGTGATTTATGGCTATGTGTTTTTTAAAAGCTGCTTAAATCCAATTAATACTTCTGAAATTGTGTAGGAACACTCCATCAAGGACAGGTATCCATAAACTTGCCTTTTGTTTACTCAAAGTCTGTTACTTTTCAGGGTGACTCTGGTGGCCCACTGAACTGTAAGGTCAAAGGACGTTACTATGTCCATGGTGTGACCAGTTTTGGGTCTTCCCTCCGTTGCAACACGCCAAAGAAACCCACCGTTTTCACCCGAGTCTCAGCTTACATCGGCTGGATGGAAGGAGTGAGTACCTGTAGACTCCTACTGGCCAATCACACGGAGTCACTATTCACGAGAACCAATGAGAATTGTTTGTCTTAGAACAAGTGTACTTTTACAACTGGGGCAGTTGGTGGCACTGTGTTTTTGGCCATTGGCTTTCAAGCTGAATTTTTCTGCTTTCAATCCCCTCTTGCTGTACTAACCTGGATTGAGGTAATTGACACAATAAAGTTGAACTGGGGGCAGTTGGTATCTTAGCAGTTAAAGCTGTTGCTTTTGGATCTAAAGGTCACAGATTCAAATTCCACCTTCAGCAATAGTACCCTTGAGCAAGGTATTTGCCCTAAAATTACCCCAGTAAAATGACCCAACTGTATAAATGGATAAATAAGTAACTTAACGTTGTGAGTCACACCAGAGAAAAGCACCGGCTAAATGAATAATTGTAAGTTAGTAGATAATTGCAAGTGGATTGCTGTTAATGTTTTCGTTGCGCATTATAATGTATGGTGTGTATGTTAATTTATGTCCTGTTTCTGTTACAGATTATGGGTTATTAAAACCATGAGGTCAAGTGTCATAATGACACTCAACTGGATACTTTCTCATCATTGAAGATATGATCCATCTTTCACAAATTTCTCTCCACTTCAGACATGTCAGATCAACTGACATACTGTAAAGTTTCTTGATCACTGTGAACATTGTGTCCATCTGATTTGTATTCCGCTTTTAGTTCCAGCAGTTAAGTACAACAAAAATACACTCCAAACTAGATGCAGTTAGAGTACAATGCAATTTTCAGTACTCTAGCTAAAAGTATGAAATATCCTTCTTCAGGTCTTATTCATGAGGTAAAGGTCCGATCTTTAGGAAAAGCCTCCATAGCATTAGAAATTGTGAAATGTTGATCATTGTGTTAAACTTGTTCTAGTTTTAAACACAGCAAACCACTGTCCCAACTTTAACATTAAAGTTAATTTTCAAACAAAACATGGGGTTTGCACTTGAAAGAAAACCACCTGTGCCTACGTATCATGACTTTCATGGGAATCTTAAGTCCAGAAACTGAGGAAAAGAAAGAACCTGTCACACCACTGAATCACCCAACAATGATACCCTCTCTAAGACATGAAGCATAAACAGCTTAAGGTGACTTTTTTTTTTTTTTTTTTTAAATAAGCTAGAACATAACTGTCCATATAACACTGATAAGATATACTCATTTTATTAGCACTGATCCCACAAAAGCACCCATACAGCAGTTTATATCTCCAAGAGCAACACCCACTGATGCTATTTTTATTTAGAAAAGTGGTTGTTACTTTAATGAGTCATGGGTAGAAACCAATTAAGTCCAATTAAGAGACAACTTGGAGTTACAACTTCAAGAGACAATTTGGCCTTGCGATGGACTGGCGTCCCGTCCTGGGTGTGTCCCCTCCTCCTCCGGCCTTACGCCCTGTGTCGCCGGGTAGGCTCCGGTTCCCCGTGACCCCGTATGGGACAAGCGGTTCTGAAAATGTGTGTGTGTGTGTGTGTGTGTGTGTGTGTGTGTGTGTGAGACAATTTGGATGCACCACATTTCAGTTTTTCTTTTCCTTTAAACTATCAGTAAACAAATAAATTATTTTGACTTTGACAATTTTCACAATAAAAATACTGATTGGAAAAATGTATGTAAGTATAATCTGTAATCCAGGTAATGTTGATTACTCTCAAGAGGTTTGAATATTTCTTCAAGGCCGCTTATGTTGAACATTATAGACTACAGACAGTTTTCAGTTGTATACCTTAAAATGCACCTGGAAACATCATCAGAGATGTAACTTGGGGTCTGGTGTTTCAGGTCTTTCAACATCAGACAGCCTCAAATCAGTAGCCTGACCAGAAATGATGAGGTGTACTTTAGTGTTTTGGGCTGCCAATTTTACTTTACATTAATAATTTATATTTCTGTTATTGACTTTGCACCTACCTCTGGAAATGAAGGTTGGTTAAATGAATAACTATGGAAATGGGAGGTGAATGATTTGGAGAGGTTTTGCAGAGTCTGACAACTGTATGGAGATCAGAAGATCAGTCATCCAATGATGATGATCGCTACGGCAACGAACAGACGTCATACATTCCACAAAGGTCACAAACCATCTAAAAGCACATTCTAATTGTTCTGAACCACACAAATTTTATTAATATGTTAGCACAAACAAAACACATGCAAAAAACACATACATGGACAGAAATACTGTCATGTGTAAATAAAACTGTAGTATTGCACCATACTATAGTTTATGGATAATATGTATGACTGAGTCCTCTTGCACATGGTCAGCGGTTGGCTGGGGTGGTTAGAGACTTTGGTCTTAATCCTGATGACCATTAGAGCAAAGAATTTAAATTTTTTATTAATATGCTCTCACTATAATAACACAACAAGATTGTAGTAAATTATACAGTATTGGAGGTATAACAGATATATATTTCAGAGTAAGCCAGCCACATTAGGAAGAAAAGCAAAAAAACTTCCAATCAACAAAGAAATAGTAGCTGCATACCCATCCTTTGTGTTCTAGTACGGTGACAGCGGCCCTGTGTGGATATGTCCGAACAGAGAAACCAATAAAAAATACTACAAACATTCTGCTTCTGCAACAGTTGCTGAATTTTTTTCCAACAATTTTTTCTATGTCATACACATCACATGGATGGCATGAAAATTGCATAGTGTTTAAATCTTTTGGAAAAGCACATTTTAATGTGGACCACACAAGTGTTGTTAATGTCATGAATATAGAACACACAAAAAACATGGAAACAGACACACACACACACACACACACACACACACAGAACTGGTTCACACAAAAAAAATGCATTTTTGCTGCTTCTGTAGCTCTCCTGTTTGTACATATTGTTCAGTGCTGTACGTCATTCCAGTGAAGCGAGCGCTCTTCACAATAAATTGAAACTGAAATTACTCTTGAAAAATGTGCTGCTACATAAACAAGAACATACTTAGCTTATGATAATAAAAAACTGAAAATATAAGAATTCTCAAAGGAAAGTCTTAGCTAAGCAATAGTAAACTATCATAACTGAAGTTCATAGTTACATTCATTAGAAATATGTGTGCGTAACACAGCTTGTACACTTGCATTGCTACAAGAACGCATTTTAATTTCTGTGAACCACACAAATATTGTTAATATCATGGATGTAGCTCATGCACATTGAAAGAAATACCATGCTTTGTATAAATAAAACTGTGATTTCACAGTGTAACCATGATACATGTTTAAGAGGGATAACAGTTCTCTTGTAGACTTATACATGGGAAATGGCTGGTTGGACTGCTTGATCCTGATGGTAATTATGACAAAGAACACATAATATACTGTACATTCCACAAATATCTAAATAGTTTGTAAAAGTGCATTCTCAGTGTTGTGGACAGTAGAAATGTTATTGATGTCATGGATCCACACACAAAAAAATGAAAACATGCATACAGAAATACTGTGTTCTGTGGTGTTACACTGTAATTATGGTATATGTGTGAGAGATATAACAAGCAGTTGTAGACATTGGTTGGTATACTTATACAAATAAGTTAATTAATTATTACAAGTTACCTATATACAGCTCTCCCAAGATGACATACATCAGTCAGTCAGAAAATCCCAGCTCATCACAGAGTCCAGGATGTCTGCATCAGGATATGTGTGAGAGGTATAACAAAGGCAGTTCAAAATGACAGAAACCAGTTTCATATTTTTGAACTTAACTGCACACACTTTCAAATACCGCACTGTCATCACTGTTTTTCATAGGGTGTAGGTTGCTAGACCCCCGAAATACATAAGTCCATGAATGACTGACCATCACCCATAGAGAAAGCCTGTTTAACCCAAAATTAAAGTTTTGGTGTTCATTTTCTAGTTGAGGAAAACAAAAAGGCATAAATCAATGAATAAATATTTTTTCTAACTGTACATTACTTCAGTATTCTTAAGTTTTTTTTTTTTAGTTTAAGATTCCTTTTGGTATTAAATCCATTTTAGTTATTTAAGAAAATAATGACAAGAATAAGCATTTTATTTTTCATTCACTTCTAATGGCATTGTGCAACTGGTTCGCTTTGGCTATTTGGAATTTCTTGTCTTTTCAGACACATTAATGATCAGCAGATGAACTGGAAACACATTTGGACTCCGCATACAATAAATGTAACATATATGAGACCAAACAAACAAAAACACTTAAACAGTGAAACGCAGACAATCATCAGACCTGAAGAGACACAAAGAAAAGACTAGTTTTTACAAGGCCTCATATTATTTTAAATTGTTGCTGAGCTCCTTAACAGGGAAGGGAAAGCTTAACACAACTCATGCAGGGATTTTTACTATTATCTTCTGGGCAGAACCTGCAAATAAACTAAGCCAAAACGATGAACTGTACAACATCAATCATTTAGAAACTTAGATAGTTATGATTAATAATATATTGAAGAAGTGAGTACTGCAATTAGATAAAAAGGTGATTATTCTGATGCTGCAGCTTTAAATGTGCAATGTTTATGTATAAACTGCTGGAAACCGCACATATCACTGAGGCATAATGAATGAGGTCGGTGTTCAACATGTCATCGAACTGCAGAAAGTGGAAAAAACTGTATGATCACAGCACACACACTGACCACACAGATCCTCATATCGCTCACTGATATGAATTGCTGTCTGTTGGACACCAGTGTTTCACACACCTGCTCAGTTATACAGTAGTTGACTGAATACATCCTCAGAAGACTATTTTAAAGACTTTTTTATTGGTTCATGATATGCAAAGGATCTGATCAGAAAATGATACATTCGTCAAAAAATACTGCAAATTATCATGCAAACATGATCTATCCTCTCATATGTTACTGCAAGCTACCGTAAAATCGATAGCTGAACAAACTGTGCAAGATAATAGCAAGCAAATAAAGACTGCAGTTTTCTCACATTCAGTCATATCTTATAGTTTTAACTCTTCTCTTTCCTGAGCCAACCACTACTTTCTTCCAGAATAAACTTGTCTGTAGCCAATAACTCCCATATAACCCTTTTTTCACTTTCTCTTTTCTCTTCACCCATCGTTCTCTTCTTTCCTCCTCCTTCGCTGCTGACGATTTTGCCTCATTCTGTTGAGGCAAAGAGAATTCCATCACTGCCAAGTTCTTGGCACCTGCCTTTTCAAACCATGGTAGAATTTCCAGCAAAGTCTCATTCTCTGCATTTCAACCTTTATCAGAAGGTGAAATCACAGACATTCTACTCTTATCCAGACCTAGCACCTTTTCTCTTGATCGCATCTCTTCACCTGCCCTATAGATAATTTCTCTGCAACTTTTTTCTTTGATCTCTCCTATTAATAATTCCTCGCTCTTTGGTTGCTTCCCAGGTGCCTTCAAAACTGCCCACATCTCTCTCTTGTTAAAGAAACCCTCTCTGGATCTAGACTCAGTCCAGAATTACAGGCAGGTCTCTCTTCTCCCTATTCTGTCAATAACTCTGGAACATGCACTTATAACCAGATACCTTTATTCTTATTCTCCTTGGCCTTCTGTAGCAGCGGATACTGTCAGCTACCAGATTCTACCTTTTTCTCTGGGGCAGCTAGCCATCAAAGGAACAGCACTGAAATGGTTAGAGTTCTGCCTACTGGGTAGATCATACCAGTTGGTCTGAGGTGGCTCCCTGTCTTCTCCACAGCCCTTTTCAACTGGTGCTCTACAAGACACCCTAATCTTAATCTCTGCCTCTTTCCTTGGCTCAATAACTGCCTTCATTGCCTACTAATTGCCTATTCTTTTCCCCCCAGCAGGTACAGACATGTCCTTATGTATCACAGCTTGAACCTCAGACATCTCTACTTGGATGTCTTTCCAGCATCTCCAAAATGGCAAATCCCTTCTGGGAACTCTCTCAAACTGGAAAACTTTCTTATTTCACCTGCACCATTGGAGCATCCGCAGCATCCACCCTTATCTCACAACACACGCAATGCCACCTCTGGTCCAGGCCATGGTGATATCCACCGAACTACTGCAACTTCCTCCTGTCTGGCCTTCCAGCTTCCACCATCAGACCTCTCCTGTTGACTCAGAATGCTACTGCACAAGGTGTGTTCAACCTACCAACGCATTCCCATGTATCTCCTTGTTTTATGTTTGTCCATTGACTACCTGTAGTTCACAACTCTAGTTACGGCCTTCAAAACCATCAACGGATCTGCTCCCTGATTCCTGCAGTCTGATCACTGGCTACACCACAGTCAGGCTGCTGTGCTCAATGTAGTGGAATGATCTCCCTCTTAGACTCAGAACTGCTGAATGCATCTCAATATTCAAGAGGGATCACAAAATAAAGCTCTGTCCGACCCACTCCTCTTTAGGTCTCCCATCTACTTCATAAACTTGTACTACAATATCAGTTTAAATTGGATTCTCTATTAACTCTATACGGGGGGTGTGGTGGCGCAGCGGGTTGGACCACAGTCCTGCTCTCCAGTGGGTCTGGGGTTCGAATCCCGCTTGGGGTGCCTTGCGATGGACTGGCGTCCCGTCTTGGGTGTGTCCCCTCCCCGTCCGGCCTTACGCCCTGTGTTCCCGGGTAGGCTCCGGTTCCCCGTGACCCCGTCTGGGACAAGCGGTTCTGAAAATGTGTGTGTATTAACTCTATACACTGCTAGTTGTGTAATGTATGGTGGTGTTTGACTAAGTGGCTGTACTTTCAGAAGCATGTGTCTGCGTCTTTATCTTTTCATCTGTCGGTGAATTGCACTTTTGTTTTCTTTCAATTCTGCATCAGTTTGAAAAAATGTAGCTACAGAGAAAAACTGCCCCAAAATGTCACTGCTTGTCATGTGTGCATTTTTTGATTATCTTGCAAGGTAAGAGACTTAACACTACAAAACACCAGTGAAATGAGTCATAGAGAGGTCAGGCAAACTCTGTGTCATCTTTTAGATACAGGAGAAATGACTGGTTAGCTTTGAATCGGATGAAAACAAAGGGAATTAACACGCTTGGCGTACATTCAGCAAATTTTATTTTTCTCTGAGATGTGCATCGCTTTGAAGAAAAGCATCTGCTAAATGAATAAATATAAATTTCAATGTAAATTTATTTTTTTCAGTTGATATCATACATCTTGTGATGCACGTGGACACATCATCAGTCATGCAACCAGGGGTCACCAGGCGTTTTGGGCCTTTCTGCATCAGACACCCCTCCCCAGGCAACCTGATCAGGGTTGATTAGGTCCCAGCCTTTGTCCAGGCAGTGCTACCTTGAACCCACAGCTCACCTTTCTTGATCCACAGCCATCTAGATGCCCTGTCCACAGCTGTAACAGCAGCTTTCATAGCCTTCCTCTTAACATATAAATATGGCAGTAGTTCATGTCCCTTGCTTTTCTGCAGTGTTCGCTGAGTCCAAGCCACAGCTGTATTACTTTGATGCAGTGGAGGAAGGGGTCATAGGTAAATTTGGCCCACCCAGTGCCTGACCCTGACAGTTATAACACACACCAGTGATCCGTGTTTTAGTCAGTTTCAGTATTTTCACCTTCAATTTTCCTCTGTCACTTTTTGTTGATATTTGAAATTTGCATTTATTTTATATTGTACTGTACTTGACTTTGGAGGTTAAGTCAAATGAATAATTATGGAAATGTAATATACCTGAGACCTCCGTCTGCTCTCTCACTCAGGTATTCTGTCAGTACCTGTTTATATTTTCGTGCTACCACACCTGTGAAGGTTTTCTGGTCTAGAGAGGCTTCGTGATGGTAGCTGCCAGCTGTGTGAACAAGTGAGTTCGGAGCTTATGATGGCATGTGAATGAATGAATGAATGAATGAATGAATGAATGAATGAAATTACTCTTTTAATGAAATGTGCTGCCACATAAATCGAAATATACTTTCATTTAAAAAAATAAAAAGCTTGTCAGAAATAAATGTCAGATAAAAAAAATGTCAGATACCTTGGAAAAAGCCCTGGCCAAGTAACAGGTAATAATAATAATTCATGTCCATAGATTTATTAGGGACAACATGTCTGTACACAAAACACAGTCTGTGAACTGGTGTATTCCTACAAACGCACATTTTAATTTTTGTGAACCACAAAAATGTTATTAATATGGATTTTGCACACACACAGACTTTGCACAATACTGTGTTTTGTGCAAGGAAAACCATACTATAGTGTAGTATATAGTATACAGTATATGTTATATAGTAAATACAGTAGTATATAAGGGGGCGCAGTGGCTTGGCATGATGGACTTGGACGGGTCTGGAGTTCCAGTCCTGATTGGGATGCCTTGGGATGGACTGGCATCCCGTCCTGGGTGTGTCCCCTTCCCCTCTAACCCTGCACCCTGTGTTGCCGGGTTAGGCTCTGGCTTGCTGTGACCCCGCTTGGGACAAGTGGTTTCAGGCTATGTGTGTTTGTGTGTGTGTGTTTGTGTGTGTGTGTGTGTGTGTGTGTGTGTGTGTGTGTGTGTGTGTGTGTGTATTATGTAGCATATATGTTAGAAAAATGACTGAGTCCTCTAACACACTTGCACATAGGCAATAGTTGACTTGACCAGTTGAACCAGTTGGCTTTGACATAACTAAAAACAAGAACACGCATTCCACAAATATTATAAGCAACCTATATAAATGGAGCTCCCAGGATCAGATACAACAGTGAGTCAGAAAATCCCAGCTCATCACAGAGTCCAGAAGGCCTGCAGACATGCTGAAGTTTCTACTGCTGAGTGCTCTCATAGCACTGGGTAAGAACCGTCTTTTCCACAGCAAAGTTTTTCACTCAGTCACGTTATCGGTATGCATAGTTAAATCCATTTGACTAATCTTAGTCAATTTCTTGCAAGGTTCACGATAGTTTTCACATTGTTCTAATATTGACTGTCTTTTGGTTTTCCCCAGTGCTTGCTGAGCAAAATGTAAAGCCCCAATACATGGAAGCATTGCAAGATAAGGTTGTGGGGGGTAGTGAAGCCCAACCCCATGCTTGGCCCTGGCAGGTATGACACATAACGGTGTTGAATGTTTTTGTCAATTTCAGCATTCGTCAGTTTTTTTTTTTTTTTTGTCATTAGAAAATAATGCTTTTGCTATACTGTCCTCTTTAAGTGAGACTAAGGTTTAGCCCCTTTTGGTGAGGCTCATTTAACTCAACAGTTATGTGTTAATTTATGGTCCATATGTTAATTATGATGTACCTGATGGATTTTTCCTGCTTTGTGTTTCAGGTCTCCCTTCAGTATCGGTTTCTCTACTTTTGGTACTTCCATGCCTGTGGAGGTTCTCTGGTCAGGAGAGGCTGGGTGATGACAGCTGCCCACTGTGTGGACACGTGAGTTTGGGGCCTAAGCTGGCATGTCCTAAAAGACTTACGGCAGCACTTTGGTGTGTTGTAACTTTGGTTGTGCAGTGTATTGGGTTTGGACCATGCATCCAGTGGTCTCTATGAACAACTCTTTAGAGAGAAAGAGGAAAGTGCCTATCCTGAGTTGCTCCTTTACAAATACCCTGCTGCATAAAAGGGAATATACTTGTAACTTGTGATTATTGTAACATTGTAAGGCACCTTGAACAAAGGCCTCAGCCCAGTAGCAGTCTATTATGACTAAAGTTCATACTTATATTCATTAGAAATGGTGCATGTGTGTATCACTAACATAGACTGTACACCCTAACAATCTCTGTTTTCTGTACCCTACTGCTCTCTAGAACAAAGACTTGGCGAGTGGTTCTTGGCGATCACAACATATATGTGAGTGAGGGCACAGAGCAGGCGATCGCTGTGAGCAATTTCTACGTACACCCCAACTGGAACCCCAACAGTCTCGCCAACGGGTGAGTGGATAAGCCAGGCGAGCTTTTCTCACTTAAAATTTGAGAAGTACTGTAGGACCTTTTTTTGCTTAATTATAGTAAAATTAGTCAAAACTCAACTCAAAATTTGCATGTTCTGCTGTCAAAACACAGTACATAGTGATGAAGTGGTACAGCAGTCGTTTGTGGAAGAAAACAGTGATCAGCATTTTTCATAGCCTCCTTTACCGTGAAAACCGTGCAAGTGGTCAAAATGAGATGAATTCAGTTCTAGAGCCTGTACCTACCTACCCATGATATCCGAAAAATTATAAGTGGTAGTGAAGGCAGGTCACCTGTAAAGAATCTTGGTCAAACACTTAAACATTAACCCTGGTAGCCAAAAATTACCAGAAAAAAATGAGTTTATGGAGTATTTATGTGACTCGCTGTAAATGACACTAAGGTGATTTGGTTATTTTTTCATCATCTGAACACCCGTATGGCTCATTTGCCTCCCCTCAGGTATGATATCGCTCTGCTCCGTCTGTCCTTCGATGCCACCCTCAACTCCTACGTGCAGCTGGCTTCTCTGCCCCCATTCGGTCAGATCCTGCCCAACAACAACCCCTGCTACGTCACAGGCTGGGGCTACACCCAGAGTGAGTGTAACACTTTACCTGGGTGATTTACAACCTTATTTTTTATTGTCATTCTACCTGTTTACTGCATTCTGTGTGTTTTCGTGTGCTATATGCATGTTTGAAACGAGATTTGTTCTTACTGTGTGACACCTTAGCCATCTCTGACTGTGTCTGCAATGGTCTCTGCAGGTGGGGGTCAGCTGTCTGCCTCTTTGAAGCAGGCGTACCTGCCTCTGGTGGACTACAGCACCTGCTCCAGGAGTGACTGGTGGGGCAGCACTGTTAAGACCACTATGGTCTGTGCAGGGGGCGGCAGTGACTCTGCCTGCCAGGTGACTCAGCCCTTATTACTACAACATTAACAAAAGTATAAAACATAACTTTTTTGATAAATCAAGGGAAATATTCATATCTGTAAATATTTTGGGGGGTGCGGTGGCGCAGTGGGTTGGACCAGGTCCTTCTCTTCAGTGGGTCTGGGGTTCGAGTCCCGCTTGGGGTGCCTTGCGACGGACTGACGTCCCGTCCTGGGTGTGCCCCTCCCCCTCTGGCCTTACGCCCTGTTTTGCCGGGTAGGCTCCAGTTCCCCGCAACCCCGTATGGGACAAGCGGTTCCGAAAATGTGTGTGTGTGTGTGTATGTAAATATTTTAAAGGTGTTAAAATTCTAGTGATGCATCTCAAACGGTGTGATTCAAGTTTTGAGGATCAAAATGAGATATCCAAAAACGTGCCTTTTGTTAACTCAAGGTCTGTTACTCTTCAGGGTGACTCTGGCGGTCCACTGAACTGTCAGGTCAATGGACGCTACTATGTCCATGGTGTGACCAGCTTTGTGTCCGCCCTTGGCTGCAACACACTGAGGAAACCCACCGTTTTCACCCGAGTCTCGGCGTACACCACCTGGATGGAAGGAGTGAGTACCTGTAGGCTCCTACTGGCCAATCACAGAGAGTCACTGTTCGCGAGAACCAATGAGAACTGTTTGTCTCAGAACAAGTGCAGTTTTAGAATTGTGGCAGTTGGTGGCACCGTGTTTTTAGTCAGCCTCTACCAAGCTGAAGGTCTCTGGTGTGATTCACCCTCCTCCCCTACCACCTTGATCAAAGTACTAACCCTAAACGGATGAGGCACACAACTGCAAGTGATTTGTTACAGAAAGCTAAATGATCTAAAATTACTTCTATAGTCAATTTTACCATATCTAATTGATACAGTCATATCTAACTGATGCAATCTAATTTTTAAAATGTAGTTGGAAGGGAAATATTTTAATTTTATTGAGGTTTTTCGTAGCGCAATATAATGTTTCTGAGTTTTAACAAGCGGCCTTTTTCTGTTACAGATTATGAATCAGTAAAAGCAGAAATTTAAGCGGTGTGAAGGACAGTCTACTGGATAGGATCTCAGCATTCCAGATACGAGCCTTCCTTCTTAAATTCCACTCCACTGCAGACACGACGGATCAACTAAAATAAAACAAAGTCTCTTGATCACTCTAAATACTGTGTCCATCTGATTTTTATTCCATTTTTAATTCTGGTCTCAGTACAGCAAAAACACATTGTGAAGTAACCCCCATAAGGGTGTACTGTAATGTCCATGACTGTAGTGAAAAGTACTGAAAACGTTTCAGTCTGGTATTGTTCACTAGCTGAAGGTCAGATTTTTAAGAAGAGTTCCTGTATATTAGAAGAAACGGCAAAACTGAATAAAAGTAGTCGTGTTACACCTGTTACTGTCACGATTGTAACAAATCAGACTTTAAGACTGTCTCACTTTGAAACATAACCCTGTGTTTGCAATGGGGAAAAAAAGGCCTTGGTGCCTCTACATCATTAGTCATGGTTTCCAAGTGTCACGGTTCCGTGTAGCATGGACGGACTCAAGTGCAGAGTGTTCGGATCGAGGTGCACGGAAGCCAAATCAGAATCCATAATCGTAGTCGAGGGGCAGGCGAGGGGCAGGCGATCAGCAAACGTCGTAGAAAGGGCTAGGCAAAGAACGTGGTCAGGAAGAAACAGGCAAAGGGTCGAAGTCGGAATGGGTCTCTCGGTAATACGGTTCGCAGGGAAACAAGGAGGCAAAACAAGGTTCCGCGTCTGGGCTTCCTCGGTTTCCCTCTTTATAGTCGTTCCCATCAGGGAACGGCAGGTGTCGCAGAGGTGCCAGATGCGGAGAACGTGACAGTACCCCCCCCCCTCCACGGGCGGCTCTGGACACCCTGGGCCGGGAAGGAGGACGCCCCCGGGGGCGCAGAGCCGGGCACTCGGGATGGTCCCTATGGAAAGCGGCCACCAGGTCGGGGTCCAGGATGTCCGAAGCAGCTACCCAGGAACGCTCCTCCGGACCATACCCCTCCCAATCCACCAGATATTGTAGCTGACCTCTCCGTCGGCGGGAGTTTAGCAGGGCTCGGACCGTGTAGACATCGTCCCCTGCGAGGGGTAGTGTTGACGGTGGTGTGGTTTCTACTGGTGGCTGATGTAAGCACACCCCAACCGGTTTCAGGAGGGAAACATGGAATGTTGGGTGCACTCGGAGGTCAGGAGGTAACTGAAGGCGGCAGGTAACCGGCGTGACACAACGTACTACCTTGAAAGGGCCGATGTAGCGGGACCCGAGTTTCTTGGAGGGGGTCTTCAGGTGAAGGTCTCGGGTGGAGAGCCAAACTCTTTGTCCAGGCAAGAACGAAAGGGTGCGCCGGTGCCGGTCAGCCTGACGTTTGTGGCGTTCCGCACTGCGGAGCAGGTGGGCCCGGACCGTCCTCCAGACGCGGGTGCTCTCGTTATGCCATGTCTCCACAGCCAGAACAGGACTTGGAGAGGTCTCACTAGGGAACAGGACAGGTTGGTAGCCTAACACACACTGAAAGGGCGACATACCTGTGGATGTATGAGGCGCGGAGTTGTGGGCATACTCTGCCCAGGCCAGGTAGCGAGCCCAGTGGTGGGGTTTTTGGGAGCAGTAGGCTCGGAGAAACCTTGCAACATCCTGTTGCAAGCGTTCTACGTGACCGTTGGCTTCCGGGTGGTATCATGATGTAAGGCTGACCGTCACTCCGAGCCGGCTCCAAAAGGCCTTCCATACCCGAGAGGTGAACTGGGGACCTCGATCGGAAACAATGTCTTCGGGGAGTCCGTAGAGTTTAAAGACTTGCTCGAATAGGACCTCCGACACCTCGAGAACGGTGGGCAACTTCGGAAGGGGCACCAGTCTGCAAGCCTTAGAGAAACGATCTATGACGGAAAGGATCATGGTCTTACCCTCTGAGACTGGGAGGTCCACTAGGAAATCCAGCGCCACGTGGGTACAGGGTCGGGTCGGCGTAGGCAAGGGTTGTAGGAGACCTGCTGCCTTTTCGGGCAGGGTCCTGGTCTGAGCGCAGGTGGCACAGGCCTGGACGAAGTCCCTGACGTCGTCGGACAGTGAGGGCCACCAGAACCGTCCTTGGACTACGGGTAAGGTACAGCGGATCCCGGGATGCCTGGCCTCCGGAGCCTCATGGGCCCATTTCAGCACTGCTGCGCGGAAGGAACTGGGGACATACACACAGTCGTTTGGCCTCCCGGGCGGTTCTGGCTCACTGTCCTGGGCTTCTTGGATGTCCTGGAGGAGTTGCCAATGGACCGGACCCACCACGCATCCCTGGGGTAGGATCTGCTCTGGGTTGGGGGGCAGTGGTTTGGGGTTATGAACCCGCGATAAAGCATCAGCTTTCCCATTCTTGGAACCTGGCCGATAAGAAACAGTAAAGCGGAAACGGGTGAAGAACAGGGCCCATCGGGCCTGGCGGGAGTTCAACCGTTTTGCGGTCTCTAGGTACTCTAGATTGCGGTGGTCCGTGAGTACCACAAAGGGATGGACCGCACCCTCCAGCCAGTGACGCCACTCCTCAAGCGTGAGCTTGATAGCAAGGAGTTCCCTGTTCCCAATGTCATAATTCCGTTCGGCAGGGGTCATCTTCCTGGAGAAGAAGGCACAGGGGTACGACTTGGGAGGGTCCCCTTGCCGCTGTGACAGGACTGCACCCACCCCTACCGAGGAGGCGTCGACCTCCACCACAAACGGCAAGGAAGGGTCCGGCTGTTTCAGCACTGGGGCGGAGGTGAACCGTGTTTTTAACTCCTGGAAAGCCTTCTCCGCCTCCGCCCCCCAAGGGAGTCTTTGGTCCTTGCTTGCAGTTAACGCGGTAAGGGGTGCGGCTACTGTGCTAAAATTACGTATGAACCAACGATAGAAATTGGCGAACCCAAGGAAGCGCTGGAGCGCCCTTACCGTGGTAGGTCGAGGCCAGGAGGTCACTGCACCCACCTTCCTGGGGTCCATGGAAACTCCCTCCTGGCTTAGGATGTAGCCCAGGAAGGAGATTTGGCGTTGGTGGAATTCACACTTCTCTGCCTTCACATACAATCGATATTGTAGGAGCCGCCTGAGGACCGCCCGGACCTGTTGGATATGCTGCTCTCGGGTCTTCGAGTAGATCAGTATATCGTCCAAGTAGACGATGACGCAGTGATGAAGGAAATCGCCCAACACATGGTTGAGAAAGGCCTGGAAAACTGAGGGGGCATTAGCTAGGCCAAAGGGCATGACCCTGTACTCATAGTGACCTAGTGAAGTGGAGAAGGCCGTCTTCCATTCATCCCCCTCACGGATCCGGATGAGGTTATACGCACTGCGGAGGTCTAATTTCGAGAACCAGGTCGATCCATGGATTCCCTCCAGAGCCGAGGCAATCAACGGTAAGGGGTGCGGGTACTTGACCGTTATGGCGTTCAACCCTCGGTAATCTATGCACGGCCTCAGTCCCCCGTCCTTCTTACCGATAAAGAAGAACCCCGCCGCTGCTGGTGACGTTGACGGCCGGATCAGACCAGCTTCGAGGGCCTCCCTGATGTACTCCTGCATGGCCCTTTGTTCCGGTAATGACAGGGGATACACCCCGCCCCGAGGTGGTGTGGTACCTGGCAAGAGGTCGATAGCACAGTCCCAGGGCCGGTGAGGAGGCAGTTCGGCGGCGCGGACCTTGCTGAAGACCTCTCGTAGATCCTCATAGTCCGGGGGTATGACCGGCGGGGGAAGGCCCTCTACCCCTTCCACCGATGTGGCCCGGCAAGGAAGCGTGAGGCAGGATGCATGACAGGATCCTCCCCAAGAAACCAGCTCCTTGGTACTCCACCTAAAGACGGGGTCATGTCGTGCCAACCAGGGGTAACCTAAAATGACAGGGGTGTCTGGAGCTCGGATCAGAAAGAAGGTGAGTTTCTCATGGTGACACGCACTTGTTTCGAGCACGAGAGGTGCCGTCCAGGAATCAACCACCCCATCACCCAAGGGTTGACCATCCAGGGCTTTCACACTCAGGGTGACTTCATATGTTTTAATAGGGACATGGTGCGCTTGGGCAAAGCCTACATCCATGAAACAGCCCGCGGCTCCGGAATCTATGAGGGCGTTCGTCTGCACCCGGCTTGCCCCCCAGGAAAGACTCACCGGCAGACCTAGCTGTCCCCGGTGCTCCCCTGGACTCGCCTTCGTTTCTGTGGAGGTCCCCTGAGGTGGTCGCTCGGGGCACGCCGCACGGAGATGCTCTGGGGACCCACAATAGAGACAGTCTCCCCACCTGGCGCCATCTCCTTTCTTCTTTCTTGAGCCGGTCCTCCGCTGGGCTGGTCCCCAGGGGTTGTCGACTCCTGCCAAGATTGTCGATGGTGATGGCTGTCTCCACAAACCGGTCCAAGTCCCCCTCCTCACCCCTGTACGTGAGCTCGTCCTGGATCCGGGGATTCAGCCCTTCGAAGAAGCAGGTGAGGAGGGCAGGGGAGTTCCAGCCACTCTTGGCCGCGAGGGGTCTGAACTCAAGAGCGTACTCAGCCACGCTTCTACTTCCCTGGGTGAGACGCATGAGATAATTACCCGCCGCGCGTCCCGCGTGCGGGTAGTCAAAAACCGCTTCGAACTTTTCGCGGAAAATGTCATAGGTAGTTCTAGGGCGAGTGCGCCACCCAGCGGCGGCCCACGCCCGGGCTGGACCGGTTAACAACGACAGGACAAAAGTGATCTTAGCTGCGTCCGTCTGATACATGCGCGGAGAACACTCAAAAACCAACTCGCACTGCATCAGAAAGTCCTGACATTGATCGGGCGAACCGTCATACCTCTCTGGGGTCGCGATTCTTGTGACCGTCCCCGAAGCCTCGGGGGGTGCGGGCGGGACAGGCTCAGCAGGAGTCGCGGGTGCACCCTGGAAGGCGGGGTTGAGAATACCTCCGGTTTGGAGAACCTGGATTAATCCGTCGACCTTTTCTTGTATGCGCTGCAACGACTGGGAATGCGTTCCCAAAAACTCGTCTTGCTTGGTGAGCGCTGTACGCAGTTGCGCATACTCTGCTGAGTCCTGGTAGCAGGCGGAACCTTCTGTCACGGTTGCGCGTAGCGCGGACGGACTCAAGTGCAGAGTGTTCGGATCGACGTGCACGGAAGCCGAATCAGAATCCATAATCGTAGTCGAGGGGCAGGCGAGGGGCAGGCGATCAGCAAATGTCGTAGAAAGGGCTAGGCAAAGAACGTGGTCAGGAAGAAACAGGCAAAGGGTCGAAGTCGGAATGGGTCTCTCGGTAATACGGTTCGCAGGGAAACAAGGAGGCAAAACAAGGTTCCGCGTCCGGGCTTCCTCGGTTTCCCTCTTTATAGTCGTTCCCATCAGGGAACGGCAGGTGTCGCAGAGGTGCCAGATGCGGAGAACGTGACACCAAGCTTTAATGTGCACTACTTGACACAATTTGAGTCTATTTTCTATAGTGATAACTTTAAGAAAGGTTTTTTCTGTGAAAAGTAAATGTTATATTACATTTCAACGGATGTGCGGAAAACAAAAGCTTTAATTCCCATTTAAATTGTAACTCATTTGAGTTGCATAAAAAATCATGTTACTCATATCATGGATCTGATTCAGAAACATCGAAAGGAATACTGTGATTTGTATAAATAAAACACTGTAAGGCACCTTGAACAAAGGCTTCAGCCCAGTAACAGTTTATTATAATGACTAAATTTCATATTTATATTCATTAGAAACGGTGTACGTGTGTATCACTAACATAGACTGTACACCCTAACAATCTTTGTTTTCTGTACCGTACTGCTCTGGAGTGAGTACCTGTAGGCTCCAACTGGCCAATCACATAGAGAGTCACTGTTCACAAGAACCAGTGAGGATTGTTTGTCTCAGAACAAGTGCACTTTTAGAACTGTGGCAGTTGGTGGCACTATGTTTTTGGTCTTCGCCTGTCAAGCTGATTTTTCCTGCTCTCAATCCCTCTTGCTGTACTGACACAATAAAGTTGCACTGGGGATAGCTGTTATCTTAGTTAGAGCTACTGCTTTTGGACCCAAAGGTCACATGTTCAAATTCCACTTTCAGCAATCACATCCTTGAGCAAGGTTTTTGCCCTACAAATTGCTCCAGTAAAGTGACCCAGCTCTATAAATGGATAAATAATAAGTAGCTCAACATTGTGAGTTGCTTTTGAGAAAAGCATCCGCTAAATGAATAATTCTCCATTGGCAGGTAATTGCAAGTGGATTGCTAGTAATGTTTTTCATTGCATATTATAATGTATATGTATGTTAATTAGTGTCCTGTTTCTGTTACAGATCATGGGTTATTAAAAGCATGAATTCAAGCGTCACAATGACACTCAACTGGATACAGCTTCAACATTGCAGATACGATCCGTGTTGTTGAAGTGCAACAAAAATACACTCCAGACTAGATCCAGTTAGGGTACAATGCAATTATCAACACTGCAACTGAAAGTATGAAATATCCATCATCGGGTCTTATTCACCAGGCAAAGGTCGCTGAAAAGATATTTTCAATTACCAGTTTATTAGCACTGATTCAACAAGGGGGCCACACAGCAGTGTGCATCTCCAAAAGCCTCTCATTTCCAAGAATAACATCCACTGATACTTTTTATTTAGAAAATGTGGTCATTACTTTAATGAATCACAGGTAGAAGCCAATTAAGTCCAGTTAAGAGACAACTTGCAGTTACAACTTCAAGAGACAATTTGGATGCACCACGTTTCAGTTTTTCTTTACTACAAGCGTTCTGCTTTATTTTTTTCCAACAATTTTTCCTATGTCATACACATCACATGGATGGCATGAAAACTGCACGGTATTTAAATATTTCGGAAAAGCACATTCTAATGTGGACCACACAAGTGTTGTTAATGTCATGAATCTAGAATGCACAAAAACATGGAAACACACACACACACACACACACACACACACACATACAACTGGTTCACGGAAAAACTGCATTATTGCTGCTTCTGTAGCTCTCCTGTTTGTATATATTGTTCAGTACTCTACATCATTCCAGTGAAATGAACGCTCTTCACAATAAAGTGAAACTGAAATTACTCTTGAAAAATATGGTGCTACATAAACAAGAACATACTTGTAGCTTGCCATTCTAAAAAACTGAAAATGTAAGAATTCTCAAAGTCTTAGCATACATTTATGTACCATTTTGCTAAACACAACAAGCAAAACTCTGTCATTTGTTTGAGTGGACGAACAAGACTCTTTTCAGTTGATCAAGAGCATGCCATTGTTGACATGGTGGCCCAGAACAACATGATCCTCCTCAAAGAAATCCATTAAAGAATAATATAGGACAACCAAGTATTCCAGAATTTTCAGCAATGCAGTCTTGCTACAACTGATCGAGTTGTAAGGAGAAATGCCGTCCGGATGAAGCAGGTATACAAAGTGCCCTTTGAGAGGAACTCTATCGGAGTGACGGAGTTGCGATTCCAATTTGTTCAAGTACGTGTAAGCCACACAATTACTGCACTTTTACTCTAAATATAAAGATATTGTTTTCCTGGATCTTATGTGTCTATATACTATTCCACTCTAAGTGGAAAAATTCCGGTGTCTCTGGGCATAGTGCTGTGTCAAAGTGGGAACCCAGACTGTTCCGCAACAGATACAGTATAAACTTTGCAATCAATGGCATTACTTTAAAAAAAAACACTAACTTATTGTACCTTGTGTTCTTTTTACTCTAGAGGATTTTGGAGTTGGATAGCAGTGCTACTCATTTTGAGTACCTGTGTATTGATGAAGCTGGCTTCAATCTCAACAAAAAAAAGGAGAAGAGAGAGGAATGTGATTGGCCATCGTGCCACAGTCAATGTCCTTGGACAGCGGGGGGGGGGCAACATCACCATGTCTGCCGCAATTTCAACTACTGGTGTTGTGGTACACAATGCTGTCTTGGGGCCATACGATGCCGAAAGGATACAAATTTTTTTGAACTCCCTCAATGAAATCCTCTTCCCGCAGGTTGACCAGAAGCAAATGGATCGAGATTTTGTAGTTGTTTGGGACAATGTGCCATTCCATCGTTCGGTGCTGGTGCGTGAGTGGTTTGAGCATCATCCACATTTCAGGGTGGTGTTCCTTCCGCCATATTCTCCTTTCCTGAATCCAATTGAGGAGTTCTTCTCCTGTTGGAGATGGAAAGTGTATGATCACAACCCTTACAGAATCAGAATCAGCTTTATTGGCCAAGTATACATGAGCATACAAGGAATTTGCTTCCGGTTTAGAGCAAAACTACAGTGCACATTCACACATACAGACTACATAAGCACATACTGAACTAGACATAGACTAATACAAACATGATTACCGATAACGCAGCAGACAAGAACATAGCATAATGCAGACAGAACATAAAACCATGCAGACATCCATCCATCTTCCTCCGCTTATCCGGGACCGGGTCGCGGGGGCAATAGTCTAAGCAGAGCCCCCCAGACTTCCCTCTCCCCACAAACCCCCTCCAGCTCCTCTGGGGGAACCCCAAGGCGTTCCCAGGCCAGCCGGGAGACGTAGTCTCTCCAACGTGTCCTGGGTCTGCCCCAAGGCCTCCTCCCAGTGGGACATGCCCGGAACACCTCCCCAGGGAGGCGTCCAGGAGGCATCCGGAACAGATGCCCGAGCCATCTCAACTGGCTCCTCTCGATGCGGAGGAGCAGCGGCTCTACTCCGAGCTCCTCCCGGGTGACTGAGCTCCTCGCCCTATCCCTAAGGGTGCGCCCAGCCACTCTGCGGAGGAAACTCATTTCTGCCCCTTGTATCCGCGATCTCATTCTTTCGCTCATGATCCAGAGTTCATGACCATAGGTGAGGGTAGGAAACGTAGATCGACCGGTAAATTGAGAGCTTCGCCTTACGACTCGGCTCCTTCTTCACCACAACAGACCGGTACAATGACCGCATTACTGCGGACGCCGCACCGATTCGTCCGTCAACCTGCCGCTCCATTTTTCCCTCACTCGTGAACAAGACCCCGAGATACTTAAACTCCTCCACTTGAGGGAGGAGCTCCCCCCTAACCCGGAGGGGGCAATCCTCCTTTTTCCGACTGAGGACCACGGTCTCGGATTTGGAGGTGCTGATTCTCATCCCCGCCGCTTCGAACTCGGCTGCAAACCTCTCCAGTGCACGCTGTAAGTCTTGATTCGATGAAGCCAACAGGACCACATCGTCCGCAAAAAGCAGAGACGAGATCCTGCGGCCACCAAAACAGACACCCTCCGTTCCCTGGCTGCGCCTAGAAATTCTATCCATAAAGATAATGAACAGAATGGGTGACAAAGGGCAGCCCTGGCGGAGTCCAACATGCACCGGGAACAGGTCTGACTTACTGCCGGCAATGCGAACCAAGCTCCTGCTCCGGTCATACAGGGAACGAACAGCCCGGAGCAACGAGCCCCGAACCCCATAATCCCGAAGTACCCCCCACAGGATGCCACGAGGGACACGGTCGAATGCCTTCTCCAGGTCCACAAAACACAGATGGACTGGTTGGGCAAACTCCCATGAACCCTCCAACACCCTAGTGAGGGTATAGAGCTGGTCCAGTGTTCCACGGCCAGGGCGAAAACCGCATTGCTCCTCCTGGATCCGAGGTTCGACTATCGGTCGGATTCTCCTCTCCAGTACCCCGGCATAGACTTTCCCAGGGAGGCTAAGGAGTGTGATCCCCCTATAGTTGGAACACAATCTCCGGTCCCCCTTCTTAAAAAGAGGGACCACCACCCCGGTCTGCCAGTCCAGAGGCACCGTCCCCGAACTCCACGCGATGCTGCAGAGGCGTGTCAGCCAAGACAGCCCCACAACATCCAGAGACTTGAGAAACTCGGGGCGGATCTCATCCACCCCCGGAGCCTTGCCACCGAGGAGTTTTTTGACTACCTCAGCAACTTCAGCCAGGGTAATGGACGAGTCCCCCTCCGAGCCCCCGGCCTCAACTTCCTCTACGGAAGGCGTGTCGGAGGGATTGAGGAGATCCTCAAAGTACTCCTTCCACCGCCCGAGGACATCATCAGTTGAGGTCAGCAGCGCACCACTTCCACTGTAAACAGTGTTGGCGGAACACTGCTTCCCCCCTCTGAGTCGCCGGACGGTTTGCCAGAATCTCTTTGAGGCTGACCGAAAGTCTTCCTCCATGGCCTCACCAAACTCCTCCCAGGCCCGAATTTTTGCCGTGGCGACTGCCAGAGCCGCGCTCCGTCTGGCCCGCCGGTACCCGTCAGCTGCTTCAGGAGTCCTATGAGCCAGCCAGGCCCGATAGAACTCCTTCTTCAGCTTGACGGCATCCCTTACCTCCGGTGTCCACCACTGTGTTCGGGGATTGCCGTCGCGACAGGCGCCGGAGACTTTATGGCCGCAGCCCCGAACCGCCGCCCCGACAATGGAGGTGTGAAACATAGTCCATTCGGACTCAATGTCCCCAGTCTCCCTCGGGACCTGGTTGAAGCTCTGTCGGAGGTGGGAGTTGAAGACCTCTCTGACAGGGGCCTCCGCCAAACGTTCCCAACAGACCCTCACTATGCGTTTGGGCCTGCCAGGTCTGTCCAGCTTTTTCCCCCGCCATCGAATCCAACTCACCACCAGGTGGTGATCAGTTGACAGCTCAGCCCCTCTCTTCACCCGAGTGTCCAAGACATATGGCCGAAGGTCAGAAGAAACGACTACAAAGTCGATCATCGACCTCCGACCTAGGGTGTCCTGGTGCCAAGTGCACTGATGGACACCCTTATGCATGAACATTGTGTTTGTTATGGACAAACCGTGACTAGCACAGAAATCCAATAACAACTCACCGCTCGGGTTCAGATCAGGGAGGCCGTTCCTCCCAATCACGCCCCTCCAGGTGTCACTGCCGCTATCCACGTGGGCGTTAAAGTCCCCCAGTAGAACGACAGAGTCCCCAGTGGGAGCGCTTTCCAGCACGCCCCCCAGGGACTCCAAAAAGGCCGGGTACTCTACACTGCCGCTAGGCGCATACGCACAAACGACAGTGAGAGACCGTTCCCTGACCCGAAGGCGCAGGGAGATGACCCTCTCATTCACCGGGGTAGACTCCAACACATGGCAGCTGAACTGGGGGGCTATTAATAAGCCCACACCCTCCCGCCGCCTCTCACCCTGGGCAACGCCAGAATAGTGGAGAGTCCACCCTTGGTTGAGAAGAGTGGTTCCAGAACCCAAGCTGTGAGTGGAAGTGAGCCCGACTAAATCTAGACGGTATCTCTCAACCTCCTGCACTAGCTCAGGCTCCTTCCCCACCAGTGAGGTGACATTCCAAGTCCCAAAAGCCAGAGTTGGCGTCCGAGGTTTGGGTCGACCGGGCACTCGGCCCCGACCACTGCCGAAATCACAACGCACCGGCCCCTTACGTCCTCTCCGGCAGGTGGTGAGCCCACCGAAGAGCGGCTCCACGTCTTGGCTTCGGGCTAAGCCCGGCCAGGCCCCGTGGGCATAGACCTGGCCACCAGGCGCTCGCATGCGAGCCCCACCCCCCCAGGCCTGGCTCCAGGGTGGGGCCCCGGTGACCCCGTACCGGGCGGGGTGAACGAGATCCTTGATTTAATAGTCATAATGGGATTTTGAACCGCGCTTTGTCTCATCTGTCACCCAGGACCTGTTTGCCTTGGGAAACCCTACCAGGGGCATATAGCCCCAGGCAACATAGCTCCTGAGATCATTCAGGCACTCAAACCCCTCCACCTCGGTAAGGTGGCGGTTCGCGGTGGGGCCATGCAGAAATAATTCAACTAAATGACCAAGCATAGAAAAAAAAAAAAAAAAAAAAAGTACGCGTTGTCCTGTATCATAAAGTAACATTATAGTGCAGTGATTGTCAGTTATTTGGAGAACATATTGCACATGGGTATGATGTTACTCAGAAGATATAAAGAAACATATTGCACATGGATATGATATTGCACAAAAGATATAAGGAAACATATTGCACACGATGTTGCACAAAAGATGTAAGAACATACTGCACATGGGTGTAATGCTGAACAAGTAGGGTACAGTAGTAGTAAAAAGTCCAGTGAAGATAGCAGTTATAGGAGGGTGTTCAGAATCTTTATGGCTGCCGGGAAAAAGCTGTTTTGGTGTCTGGTACTTCTTGTTTTGATTAGTATGTATCGCCTGCCCAAGGGAAGTAGGGTAAACAGGCAGTGAGCTGGGTGTGAGGGGTCCCCTACGATTTTCTCAGCCCCTTTCCTGACACGGGACATGTACAGGTCCTGGAGGGAAGGCAGGTTGGTCCCGGTGATGCGCTCTGCTGAATTAACCAGTCTGTGAAGGCGGCGCTTGTCCAATTGGGTGGCAGAGCTGAACCACACAGTGATTGATGAACATAGTATGGATTCCGTGGTGGCCCTGTAAAATTGGCACAGCAGTTCCTTCGGCAGGTTGTGCTTCCTCAGTTGGCGGAGAACGTACATCCTCTGCTGGGCTTTCTTTGCTATGGTAGTGATGTTCTTCTCCCACTTCAAGTCTTTGCAGATGATAGTACCAAAGAACTTGAAGGAATCAGTGCTGGACACAGTACAACCTTGGATAGCGAGTGGTGGCAGAGGAGAAGGTACTTTTTTAAAAAATGTCATCTCCACTATCCTACTGGTATTGAGTTCCAGGTTGTTGTGTCTCCACCACAAAGAAAGCCGGTCCACCTCCCACCTGTATGCAGACTCATCGCAGTCCTTGACGAGTCCTATGACTGTAGTGTCATCAGCGAATTTCAGGATCTTAACTGATGAGTCCGCGGAGGTGCAGACCATAGGCCTCTTCAAGCGATGGAAGAGGCCTGTGGAGATGCTGAGGCAGTAGCTTCTTTTATACAACAGAACTCCTCAGTAGAGAACTTCACGATAAACGTGTATTTGCATTCATGTATTTGAGTGTGTACATCAGACTATGATATACAATCAATAGGCGACACCATTGTACGTTTGATGTTAGTATTTAATTTTAGTAAATGCATTAGTAGAAGAAAAGGCAGTACTTCATTATGCAGTGGAACTGAACTGTTTGATCAAGCTAAGAGTATGTTCAGTTGGCTGTGTTAATTGTTTTGAGAGCAATTACATTAATTTGGAGAAATGTGACAAAACGATTGAGAAAAACTGTGACACTTATCCCTGGGGTTATACAATATTCAAAACACAACACCTTACAGCCAAGTAAGTCTTCTTCAAGAAATGGAAGAGCCCTGTGGAGATGTTGAGGCCGAAGTTTGTCAAGCATGGATTCAGCATTCGTGGCGTTTTTCCCAAGATGCATGGCTCGCGACAATATATGCTGTGATGTAGATGAAATTCTCTGGCCAGATGTGAATGAGAGGCATAATCAATGAAGTTCAGTGATTGCAGTGCATATATATATGTATATATGTTTTTTGTTTTGGACAACTCATTGTTACACAGCAGAACTCCTCAGTAAAGAACTTCACGTGTATTTGCATTCCTGTATTTGTACATCAGGCTATATTATGCTTTACAATCAACAGAGCACACACTTCTACTGTTGATGCTAGTATTTATTTTTAGTAAATGCATTAGTACAATAAAAGGTAGTACTTCAGTATCCAGTGGAATTGAACTGTTCGGTCAAGGTAAGACTGTGCTTAGTTGGCTGTGTTAATTGTTTTGAGAGCAATTACGTTTGCTTGGAGAAATGTGTCAGAACAACTGAGAAAAATTGTAATATGGATTTTACATGCGCGCGCACACACACAAAAATACTGTGTTTTGTGCAAATAAAACCATGCTATAGTATGTATGTAAGAAATGTGAGTCCTCTAACATACTTGCACATGGGCAGTAGTTGATTTGACCAGTCGAACCAGTTGACTTTGAAAAGAGCTAAAAACTAGAACACACATGACAAACATTCCACAGATATTACAAGCTACCCATGTATAGAGTTCCCAGAATCAAACACATCAGTCAATGAGGAAACCACACCTTGCTGGGTTTGGACTGGCAAAGAAGAGCACACAGGCAGCATTCATCAAAAACATTTATCGGAACACTAATGCACAGGGAAATGATGCTGTGAGTCAAAGGACACGTTGTCCACAAGCACGTGCAGCTGCAACTAACCCTCCCAGCCTGAAACGAAACAGAAACAAAACATCGTTCCTCCAGGACCACAGTGCTACGTAAAAGAATAATATCTTATAATACACACACACAGGCACACATTTTCTGAACCGCTTGTCCCATATGGGGTCAAGGGGAACCGGAGCCCAACCCAGCAACTCAGGGCATAAGGCTGGAGGGGGAGGGGACACACCCAGGACAGGGCACCAGTCTGTTGCAAAGCACCCCAAGTGGGACTCGAACCCCAGACGCACCAGAGAGCAAGACCCAGTTCAACCCACTGCGCCACCGCGCCCCCCCATCTTATAATACATGCGATAAAAAAACATTATATTACAATATGATAATAAATGCTGTAAAAATGTAAACATGAATGTAAAACAAAAAAATTGCAAAGGGAATGGAATGGTGTTCAGTTGAGTTTGGGTGTGCATGTGTGTGTGTGGTTGGGTGGTTGTTTTCTGGTCCAGCAGCCTTCCATGGGTTGACTCTGCATAGCGTTTTCCTCACATCAGCCGTGGCAAGACATAGCATCTGGTTGTTGGGAGGAAGGGTGGTCTTCCTCGCCGCCACGTCATTCTGCGCCTCAGACCGAGCGTAGAAGTTGTTCAGTGCGTCTGGAAGGGAGGCATCACTGTCGCAGGCAGGTGAAGTTGTCCTGCGGTTGGTGATGGCCTGGATGCCCTTTTAAACGCGTTGCATGTCGTCGCCGTTCTTGGAGTAGCTGTGGATTCTCTGGCCGTGTGCGCGCTTTGCCTCTCTGATGGCCCGGGACAGTTTGTCCCTCGCTGTTCTTACGGCCACCTTGTCCCCTGCTTTGAAGGCAGAGCCTCGGGTCCTCGGCAATGCACGCACCTTGGCAGTCATCCACGGCTTCTGGTTGGAGCGTGTAGTGATGGTCTTGGAGGCGGTGACGTGGTCGTTGCACTTGCTGATGTAGCTGGTCACTGATGCCATGCATTCCTCCAAGTTGGTGGAGTCATCATTGGTTGCGGCATCCCTGGACATGTGCCAGTCAGTGCGATCAAAGGAGTCCTGAGGAGCAGAGATGGTTCCTGCTGGGCAGGTTTTCATCTGTTTCAGAACCGGTTTGGCGCGTCTGACGAGCGGAGCGGTCCGTATGCTGGGAACAGCATAATAGAGATGTGGTCCGAGTACCCGAGGTGAGGGCGAGGCTCTGCCCGGAAAGCGCCGGGGATGTTTCTATAAAAAATATCCATCTCCTTTGCCCCTCTCGTTGAAAAGTCCACATGTTTATGGAATTTAGTGCGCACCGACTTGAGATTGGCTTGTGCGCATTCTGCAGTTTGCTAATAGCCCCACACAGCTCACACTGCATCTCCTTAACATTTGCACTGGGGGGAATGTATACTCTGACTATACGGACAGTGGTGAATTCCTGCAGTAGATAAAATGGTCTGCATGTAACAGTCACAAACTCCAACAGCGATGAGCAGTAACTAGAGACAAGCACCGAGTTCTTGCACCAATTCGTGTTGATGTAAACACACAAGCCACCACCGCGAGCCTTACCGCACAGAGACAGAGCTGCATTTCTGACCGTCTAGGTGAATGACGGCGTCTGGAACTCTGTCTCTGAGAAATGTCTCCGTGAAAACGAAGATGCGGCAGTCTCTAAACTCACGGCATGTAGTCTGCGGCGGGAGTTAATAATTAGGATGATAATTAAAAAATACACACGCACACACACACACACACACACATTTTCAGAACCGCTTGTCCCATACGGAGTCGCGGGGAACCGGAGCCTAACCCGGTAACACAGGGCGTAAGGCCGGAGGGGGGGACACACACCCAGGACGGGACGCCAGTCCGTCACAAGGCACCCCAAGCGGGACTCGAACCCCAGACCCACCAGAAAGCAGGACTGTGGTCCAACCCATTGCACCACCGCACCCCCTCTCAGCCAAGTAATAAATAATAATAATTCAAGTTCCTAGGTTTATTGGGGGACTACATGTCTGTGCACACAGACCAGTCTGTAAACCGGTGTATTGCTACAAATGCACATTTTAATTTCTGTGGACCACAAAAACGTTTTCAATATGGATTTTGCACACAGACACACACACACACAGAGACAGGAATACTGCGTTTTGTGCAAATTAAACCATGCGATAGTATCTAGTATATATGCAATAAATATGATTGAGTCCTCTAACACACTTGCACATGGGCAGTGGCTGGTTGGACCGGTTGAACCAGTTGGCTTTGACCTAACTAAAACTAAAACCAAGAACACGCATTCCACAAATATTACAAGCTACCTATATATATGGAGCTCCCGGGATCAAATACATCAGTGAGTCAGAAAATCCCAGCTCATCACAGAGTCCAGAAGGCCTGCAGACATGCTGAAGTTTCTACTGCTGAGTGCTCTCATAGCACTGGGTAAGAACCGTCTTTTCCACAGCAAAGTTTTTCACTCAGTCACGTTATCGGTATGCATAGTTAAATCCATTTGACTAATCTTAGTCAATTTCTTGCAAGGTTCACGATAGTTTTCACATTGTTCTAATGTTGACTGTCTTTTGGTTTTCCCCAGTGCTTGCTGAGCAAAATGTAAAGCCCCAATACATGAAAGCATTGCAAGATAAGGTTGTGGGGGGTAGTGAAGCCCAACCCCATGCTTGGCCCTGGCAGGTATGACACATAACAGTGTTGAATGTTTTTGTCAATTTCAGCATTCGTCACTTTTTTTTTTTTTTTTTTTGTCATTTGAAAATAATGCTTTTGCTATACTGGCCTCTTTAAGTGAGACTAAGGTTTAGCCCCTTTTGGTGAGGCTCATTTAACTCAACAGTTATGTGTTAATTTATGGTCAATATGTTAATTATAATGTACCTGATGGATTTTTCCTGCTTTGTGTCTCAGGTCTCCCTTCAGTACCAGTATTTGTACTTTTGGTACTACCACTTCTGTGGAGGTTCTCTGGTCAGGAGAGGCTGGGTGATGACAGCTGCCCAATGTGTGGACACGTGAGTTTGGGGCCTAAGCTGGCATGTCCTAAAAAGACTTACGGCAGCACTTTGGTGTGTTGTAACTTTGGTTGTGCGGTATAATGGGTTTGGACCATGCATCCAGTGGTGTGTATGAACAACTCTTTAGACAGAAAGATAGGTTGTGCCTATCCTGAATTGCTCCTTTACAAATACCCTGCTGTATAAAAGGGAATATACTTGTGACTTGTGATTATTGTAACATTGTAAGGCACCTTGAACAAAGGCCTCAGCCCAGTAGCAGTCTATTATAATGACTAAAGTTCATTTTTATATTCATTAGAAATGGTGCATGTGTGTATCACTAACATAGACTGTACACCCTAACAATCTCTGTTTTCTGTACCCTACTGCTCTCTAGAACAAAGACTTGGCGAGTGGTTCTTGGCGATCACAACATATATGTGAGTGAGGGCACAGAGCAGGCGATCGCTGTGAGCAATTTCTACGTACACCCCAACTGGAACCCCAACAGTCTCGCCAACGGGTGAGTGGATGAGCCAGGCGAGCTTTTCTCACTTAAAATTTGAGAAGTACTGTAGGACCTTTTTTTGCTTAATTATAGTAAAATTAGTCAAAACTCAACTCAAAATTTGCATGTTCTGTTGTCAAAACACAGTACATAGTGATGAAGTGGTACAGCAGTCGTTTGTGGAAGAAAACAGTGATCAGCATTTTTCATAGCCTCCTTTACCGTGAAAACCGTGCAAGTGGTCAAAATGAGATGAATTCAGTTCTAGAGCCTGTACCTACCTACCCATGATATCCGAAAAATTATAAGTGGTAGTGAAGGCAGGTCACCTGTAAAGAATCTTGGTCAAACACTTAAACATTAACCCTGGTAGCCAAAAATTACCAGAAAAAAATGAGTTTATGGAGTATTTATGTGACTTGCTGTAAATGACACTAAGGTGATTTGGTTATTTTTTCATCATCTGAACACCCGTATGGCTCATTTGCCTCCCCTCAGGTATGATATCGCTCTGCTCCGTCTGTCCTTCGATGCCACCCTCAACTCCTACGTGCAACTGGCTTCTCTGCCCCCATTCGGTCAGATCCTGCCCAACAACAACCCCTGCTACGTCACAGGCTGGGGCTACACCCAGAGTGAGTATAACACTTTACCTGGGTGATTTACAGCCTTATTTTTTATTGTCATGTTACCTGTTTACTGCATTCTGTGTGTTTTCGTGTGCTATATGCATGTTTGAAACGAGATTTGTTCTTACTGTGTGACACCTTAGCCATCTCTGACTGTGTCGGCCTTGGTCTCTGCAGGTGGGGGTCAGCTGTCTGCCTCTTTGAAGCAGGCGTACCTGCCTCTGGTGGACTACAGCACCTGCTCCAGGAGTGACTGGTGGGGCAGCACTGTTAAGACCACTATGGTCTGTGCAGGGGGCGGCAGTGACTCTGCCTGCCAGGTGACTCAGCCTTTATTACTACAGTATGAACAAAAGTATAAAACACAACTTTTCTGTTAAATTGAGGGAAATTGTAATGTGTGTAAATATTTCAAAGGTATTTGAATTCTAGTGATACATCTCAAATGGTTTGATTTAGGTTCTGAGGATCAAGACGACGTATCCGAAAACTTGCCTTTCGTTAACTTAAGGTCTGTTACTCTTCAGGGTGACGGCGGCGGTCCACTGAACTGTCAGGTCAATGGACGCTACTACGTCCATGGTGTGACCAGCTTTGTGTCCTCCCTCGGCTGCAACACACTGAGGAAACCCACCGTTTTCACCCGAGTCTCGGCGTACACCACCTGGATGGAAGGAGTGAGTACCTGTAGGCTCCTACTAGCCAATCACAGAGAGTCACTGTTCGCGAGAACCAATGAGAACTGTTTGTCTCAGAACAAGTGCAGTTTTAGAATTGTGGCAGTTGGTGGCACCGTGTTTTTAGTCAGCCTCTACCAAGCTGAAGGTCTCTGGTGTGATTCTCCCTCCTCTCCTACCACCTTGATCAAAGTACTAACCCTAAACGGACGAGGCACACAACTGCAAGTGATTTGTTACAGAAAGCTGAATGATCTAAAATTACTTCTATAGTCAATTTTACCATATCTAATTGATACAATCATATCTAACTGATGCAATCTAATTTTTAAAATGTAGTTGGAAGGGAAATATTTTAATTTTATTGAGGTTTTTCGTAGCGCAATATAATGTTTCTGAGTTTTAACAAGCGGCCTTTTTCTGTTACAGATTATGAATCAGTAAAAGCAGAAATTTAAGCGGTGTGAAGGACAGTCTACTGGATAGGATCTCAGCATTCCAGATACGAGCCTTCCTTCTTAAATTCCACTCCACTGCAGACACGACGGATCAACTAAAGTAA
This sequence comes from Scleropages formosus, assembly GCF_900964775.1. Taxonomy (NCBI): domain Eukaryota; kingdom Metazoa; phylum Chordata; class Actinopteri; order Osteoglossiformes; family Osteoglossidae; genus Scleropages; species Scleropages formosus. The sequence goes on along the minus strand of NW_021641044.1, from coordinate 306,043 downwards.
AATAAAGTCTCTTGATCACTCTGAATACTGTGTCCGTCTGATTTTTAATTCTGGTCTCAGTACAGCAAAAGCACATTGTGAAGTAACCCCCGTAAGGGTGTACTGTAATGTCCATGACTGTAGTGAAAAGTACTGAAAACGTTTCAGTCTGGTATTGTTCACTAGCTGAAGGTCAGATTTCTAAGAAGAGTTCCTGTATATTAGAAGAAACGGCAAGACTGAATAAAAGTAGTCGTGTTACACCTGTTACTGTCACGATTGTGACAAATCAGACTTTAAGACTGTCTCACTTTGAAACATAACCCTGTGTTTGCAATGGGGAAAAAAAGGCCTCGGTGCCTCTACATCATCAGTCATGGTTTCCAAGCTTTAATGTGCACTACTTGACACAATTTGAGTCTATTTTCTATAGTGATAACTTTAAGAAAGGTTTTTTCTGTGAATAGTAAATGTTATATTACATTTCAACGGATGTGCGGAAAACAAAAGCTTTAATTCCCATTTAAATTGTAACTCATTTGAGTTGCATAAAAAATCATGTTGCTCATATCATGGATCTGGTTCAGAAACATCGAAAGGAATACTGTGATTTGTATAAATAAAACACTGTAAGGCACCTTGAACAAAGGCTTCAGCCCAGTAACAGTTTGTTATAATGACTAAATTTCATATTTATATTCATTAGAAACGGTGTACGTGTGTATCACTAACATAGACTGTACACCCTAACAATCTTTGTTTTCTGTACCGTACTGCTCTGGAGTGAGTACCTGTAGGCTCCAACTGGCCAATCACATAGAGAGTCACTGTTCACAAGAACCAGTGAGGATTGTTTGTCTCAGAACAAGTGCACTTTTAGAACTGTGGCAGTTGGTGGCACTATGTTTTTGGTCTTCGCCTGTCAAGCTGAGTTCTCCTGCTCTCAATCCCTCTTGCTGTACTGACACAATAAAGTTGCACTGGGGATAGCTGTTATCTTAGTTAGAGCTACCGCTTTTGGACCCAAAGGTCACATGTTCAAATTCCACTTTCAGCAATCACATCCTTGAGCAAGGTTTTTGGCCTACAAATTGCTCCAGTAAAGTGACCCAGCTCTATAAATGGATAAATAATAAGTAGCTCAACACTGTGAGTCGCTTTAGAGAAAAGCATCCACTAAATGAAAAATTCTCCATTGGCAGGTAATTGCAAGTGGATTGCTGGTAATGTTTTTCATTGCATATTATAATGTATATGTATGTTAATTAGTGTCCTGTTTCTGTTACAGATCATGGGTTATTAAAAGCATGAATTCAAGCGTCACAATGACACTCAACTGGATACAGCTTCAACATTGCAGATACGATCCGTGTTGTTGAAGTGCAACAAAAATACACTCCAGACTAGATCCAGTTAGGGTACAATGCAATTATCAACACTGCAACTAAAAGTATGAAATATCCATCATCGGGTCTTATTCACCAGGCAAAGGTCGCTGAAAAGATATTTTCAATTACCAGTTTATTAGCACTGATTCAACAAGGGGGCCACACAGCAGTGTGCATCTCCAAAAGCCTCTCATTTCCAAGAATAACATCCACTGATACTTTTTATTTAGAAAATGTGGTCATTACTTTAATGAGTCACAGGTAGAAGCCAGTTAAGTCCAGTTAAGAGACAACTTGCAGTTACAACTTCAAGAGACAATTTGGATGCACCACATTTCAGTTTTTCTTTACTACAAGCGTTCTGCTTTATTTTTTTCCAACAATTTTTCCCATGTCATACACATCACATGGATGGCATGAAAACTGCACGGTATTTAAATATTTCGGAAAAGCACATTCTAATGTGGACCACACAAGTGTTGTTAATGTCATGAATCTAGAATGCACAAAAACATGGAAACACACACACACAACTGGTTCACGGAAAAACTGCATTATTGCTGCTTCTGTAGCTCTCCTGTTTGTATATATTGTTCAGTACTCTACATCATTCCAGTGAAATGAAACTGAAATTACTCTTGAAAAATATGGTGCTACATAAACAAGAACATACTTGTAGCTTGCCATTCTAAAAAACTGAAAATGTAAGAATTCTCAAAGTCTTAGCATACATTTATGTACCATTTTGCTAAACACAACAAGCAAAACTCTGTCATTTGTTTGAGTGGACGAACAAGACTCTTTTCAGTTGATCAAGAGCATGCCATTGTTGACATGGTGGCCCAGAACAACATGATCCTCCTCAAAGAAATCCATTAAAGAATAATATAGGACAACCAAGTATTCCAGAATTTTCAGCAATGCAGTCTTGCTACAACTGATCGAGTTGTAAGGAGAAATGCCGTCCGGATGAAGCAGGTATACAAAGTGCCCTTTGAGAGGAACTCTATCGGAGTGACGGAGTTGCGATTCCAATTTGTTCAAGTACGTGTAAGCCACACAATTACTGCACTTTTACTCTAAATATAAAGATATTGTTTTCCTGGATCTTATGTGTCTATATACTATTCCACTCTAAGTGGAAAAATTCCGGTGTCTCTGGGCATAGTGCTGTGTCAAAGTGGGAACCCAGACTGTTCCGCAACAGATACAGTATAAACTTTGCAATCAATGGCATTACTTTAAAAAAAAACACTAACTTATTGTACCTTGTGTTCTTTTTACTCTAGAGGATTTTGGAGTTGGATAGCAGTGCTACTCATTTTGAGTACCTGTGTATTGATGAAGCTGGCTTCAATCTCAACAAAAAAAAGGAGAAGAGAGAGGAATGTGATTGGCCATCGTGCCACAGTCAATGTCCTTGGACAGCGGGGGGGGGGCAACATCACCATGTCTGCCGCAATTTCAACTACTGGTGTTGTGGTACACAATGCTGTCTTGGGGCCATACGATGCCGAAAGGATACAAATTTTTTTGAACTCCCTCAATGAAATCCTCTTCCCGCAGGTTGACCAGAAGCAAATGGATCGAGATTTTGTAGTTGTTTGGGACAATGTGCCATTCCATCGTTCGGTGCTGGTGCGTGAGTGGTTTGAGCATCATCCACATTTCAGGGTGGTGTTCCTTCCGCCATATTCTCCTTTCCTGAATCCAATTGAGGAGTTCTTCTCCTGTTGGAGATGGAAAGTGTATGATCACAACCCTTACAGAATCAGAATCAGCTTTATTGGCCAAGTATACATGAGCATACAAGGAATTTGCTTCCGGTTTAGAGCAAAACTACAGTGCACATTCACACATACAGACTACATAAGCACATACTGAACTAGACATAGACTAATACAAACATGATTACCGATAACGCAGCAGACAAGAACATAGCATAATGCAGACAGAACATAAAACCATGCAGACATCCATCCATCTTCCTCCGCTTATCCGGGACCGGGTCGCGGGGGCAATAGTCTAAGCAGAGCCCCCCAGACTTCCCTCTCCCCACAAACCCCCTCCAGCTCCTCTGGGGGAACCCCAAGGCGTTCCCAGGCCAGCCGGGAGACGTAGTCTCTCCAACGTGTCCTGGGTCTGCCCCAAGGCCTCCTCCCAGTGGGACATGCCCGGAACACCTCCCCAGGGAGGCGTCCAGGAGGCATCCGGAACAGATGCCCGAGCCATCTCAACTGGCTCCTCTCGATGCGGAGGAGCAGCGGCTCTACTCCAAGCTCCTCCCGGGTGACTGAGCTCCTCGCCCTATCCCTAAGGGTGCGCCCAGCCACCCTGCGGAGGAAACTCATTTCTGCCGCTTGTATCCGCGATCTCATTCTTTCGGTCATGATCCAGAGTTCATGACCATAGGTGAGGGTAGGAAACGTAGATCGACCGGTAAATTGAGAGCTTCGCCTTACGACTCGGCTCCTTCTTCACCACAACAGACCGGTACAATGACCGCATTACTGCGGACGCCGCACCGATCCGTCCGTCAACCTGCCGCTCCATTTTTCCCTCACTCGTGAACAAGTCCCCGAGATACTTAAACTCCTCCACTTGAGGGAGGAGCTCCCCCCTAACCCGGAGGGGGCAATCCACCTTTTTCCGACTTAGGACCACGTCCTCGGATTTGGAGGTGCTGATTCTCATCCCCGCCGCTTCGCACTCGGCTGCAAACCTCTCCAGTGCACGCTGTAAGTCTTGATTCGATGAAGCCAACAGGATCATATCGTCCGCAAAAAGCAGAGACGAGATCCTGCGGCCACCAAAACAGACACCCTCCGTTCCCTGGCTGAGCCTAGAAATTCTGTCCATGAAGATAATGAAAAGAATGGGTGACAAAGGGCAACCCTGGCGGAGTCCAACATGCACCGGGAACAGGTCTGACTTACTGCCGGCAATGCGAACCAAGCTCCTGCTCCGGTCATACAGGGAACGAACAGCCCGGAGCAACGAGCCCCGAACCCCATAATCCCGAAGTACCCCTCACAGGATGCCACGAGGGACACGGTCGAATGCCTTCTCCAGGTCCACAAAACACAGATGGACTGGTTGGGCAAACTCCCATGAACCCTCCAACACCCTAGTGAGGGTATAGAGCTGGTCCAGTGTTCCACGGCCAGGGCGAAAACCGCATTGCTCCTCCTGGATCCGAGGTTCGACTATCGGTCGGATTCTCCTCTCCAGTACCCCGGCATAGACTTTCCCAGGGAGGCTAAGGAGTGTGATCCCCCTATAGTTGGAACACAATCTCCGGTCCCCCTTCTTAAAAAGAGGGACCACCACCCCGGTCTGCCAGTCCAGAGGCACCGTCCCCGAACTCCACGCGATGCTGCAGAGGCGTGTCAGCCAAGACAGCCCCACAACATCCAGAGACTTGAGAAACTCGGGGCGGATCTCATCCACCCCCGGAGCCTTGCCACCGAGGAGTTTTTTGACTACCTCAGCAACTTCAGCCAGGGTAATGGACGAGTCCCCCTCCGAGCCCCCGGCCTCAACTTCTTCTACGGAAGGCGTGTCGGAGGGATTGAGGAGATCCTCAAAGTACTCCTTCCACCGCCCGAGGACATCATCAGTTGAGGTCAGCAGCGCACCACTTCCACTGTAAACAGTGTTGGCGGAACACTGCTTCCCCCCTCTGAGTCGCCGGACGGTTTGCCAGAATCTCTTTGAGGCCGACCGAAAGTCCTCCTCCATGGCCTCACCAAATTCCTCCCAGGCCCGAATTTTTGCCGTGGCGACTGCCAGAGCCGCGCTCCGTCTGGCCCGCCGGTACCCGTCAGCTGCTTCAGGAGTCCTATGAGCCAGCCAGGCCCGATAGAACTCCTTCTTCAGCTTGACGGCATCCCTTACCTCCGGTGTCCACCACTGTGTTCGGGGATTGCCGTCGCGACAGGCGCCGGAGACTTTATGGCCGCAGCCCCGAACCGCCGCCCCGACAATGGAGGTGTGAAACATAGTCCATTCGGACTCAATGTCCCCAGTCTCCCTCGGGACCTGGTTGAAGCTCTGTCGGAGGTGGGAGTTGAAGACCTCTCTGACAGGGGCCTCCGCCAAACGTTCCCAACAGACCCTCACTATGCGTTTGGGCCTGCCAGGTCTGTCCAGCTTTTTCCCCCGCCATCGAATCCAACTCACCACCAGGTGGTGATCAGTTGACAGCTCAGCCCCTCTCTTCACCCGAGTGTCCAAGACATATGGCCGAAGGTCAGAAGAAACGACTACAAAGTCGATCATCGACCTCTGACCTAGGGTGTCCTGGTGCCAAGTGCACTGATGGACACCCTTATGCATGAACATTGTGTTTGTTATGGACAAACCGTGACTAGCACAGAAATCCAATAACAACTCACCGCTCGGGTTCAGATCAGGGAGGCCGTTCCTCCCAATCACGCCCCTCCAGGTGTCACTGCCGCTATCCACGTGGGCGTTAAAGTCCCCCAGTAGAACGACAGAGTCCCCAGTGGGAGCGCTTTCCAGCACGCCCCCCAGGGACTCCAAAAAGGCCGGGTACTCTACACTGCCGCTAGGCGCATATGCACAAACGACAGTGAGAGACCGTTCCCTGACCCGAAGGCGCAGGGAGATGACCCTCTCATTCACCGGGGTAGACTCCAACACATGGCGGCTGAACTGGGGGGCTATTAATAAGCCCACACCCTCCCGCCGCCTCTCACCCTGGGCAACGCCAGAATAGTGGAGAGTCCACCCTTGGTTGAGAAGAGTGGTTCCAGAACCCAAGCTGTGAGTGGAAGTGAGCCCGACTAAATCTAGACGGTATCTCTCAACCTCCTGCACTAGCTCAGGCTCCTTCCCCACCAGCGAGGTGACATTCCAAGCCCCAAAAGCCAGAGTTGGCGTCCGAGGTTTGGGTCGACCGGGCACTCGGCCCCGACCACTGCCGAAATCACAACGCACCGGCCCCTTACGTCCTCTCCGGCAGGTGGTGAGCCCACCGACGAGCGGCTCCACGTCTTGGCTTCGGGCTAAGCCCGGCCAGGCCCCGTGGGCATAGACCTGGCCACCAGGCGCTCGCATGCGAGCCCCCCCCCCCCCAGGCCTGGCTCCAGGGTGGGGCCCCGGTGACCCCGTACCGGGCGGGGTGAACGAGATCCTTGATTTAATAGTCATAATGGGATTTTGAACCGCGCTTTGTCTCGTCTGTCACCCAGGACCTGTTTGCCTTGGGAAACCCTACCAGGGGCATATAGCCCCAGGCAACATAGCTCCTGAGATCATTCAGGCACTCAAACCCCTCCACCTCGGTAAGGTGGCGGTTCGCGGTGGGGCCATGCAGAAATAATTCAACTAAATGACCAAGCATAGAAAAAAAAAAAAAAAAAAGTACGCGTTGTCCTGTATCATAAAGTAACATTATAGTGCAGTGATTGTCAGTTATTTGGAGAACATATTGCACATGGGTATGATGTTACTCAGAAGATATAAAGAAACATATTGCACATGGATATGATATTGCACAAAAGGTATAAGGAAACATATTGCACACGATGTTGCACAAAAGATGTAAGAACATACTGTACATGGGTGTAATGCTGAACAAGTAGGGTACAGTAGTAGTAAAAAGTCCAGTGAAGATAGCAGTTATAGGAGGGTGTTCAGAATCTTTATGGCTGCCGGGAAAAAGCTGTTTTGGTGTCTGGTACTTCTTGTTTTGATTAGTATGTATCGCCTGCCCAAGGGAAGTAGGGTAAACAGACAGTGAGCTGGGTGTGAGGGGTCCCCTACGATTTTCTCAGCCCCTTTCCTGACACGGGACATGTACAGGTCCTGGAGGGAAGGCAGGTTGGTCCCGGTGATGCGCTCTGCTGAATTAACCAGTCTGTGAAGGCGGCGCTTGTCCAATTGGGTGGCAGAGCTGAACCACACAGTGATTGATGAACATAGTATGGATTCCGTGGTGGCCCTGTAAAATTGGCACAGCAGTTCCTTCGGCAGGTTGTGCTTCCTCAGTTGGCGGAGAACGTACATCCTCTGCTGGGCTTTCTTTGCTATGGTAGTGATGTTCTTCTCCCACTTCAAGTCTTTGCAGATGATAGTACCAAAGAACTTGAAGGAATCAGTGCTGGACACAGTACAACCTTGGATAGTGAGTGGTGGCAGAGGAGAAGGTACTTTCTTAAAAAATGTCATCTCCACTATCCTACTGGTATTGAGTTCCAGGTTGTTGTGTCTGCACCACAAAGAAAGCCGGTCCACCTCCCACCTGTATGCAGACTCATCGCCGTCCTTGACGAGTCCTATGACTGTAGTGTCATCAGCAAATTTCAGGATCTTAACTGATGAGTCCGCGGAGGTGCAGTCCATAGGCCTCTTCAAGCGATGGAAGAGGCCTGTGGAGATGCTGAGGCAGTAGCTTCTTTTATACAACAGAACTCCTCAGTAGAGAACTTCACGATAAACGTGTATTTGCATTCATGTATTTGAGTGTGTACATCGGACTATGATATACAATCAATAGGCGACACCATTGTACGTTTGATGTTAGTATTTAATTTTAGTAAATGCATTAGTAGAAGAAAAGGCAGTACTTCATTATGCAGTGGAATTGAACTGTTTGATCAAGCTAAGAGTATGTTCAGTTGGCTGTGTTAATTGTTTTGAGAGCAATTACATTAATTAGGAGAAATGTGACAAAACGATTGAGAAAAACTGTAACACTTGTCCCTGAGGTTATACAATATTCAAAACACAACACCTTACAGCCAAGTAAGTCTTCTTCAAGAAATGGAAGAGCCCTGTGGAGATGTTGAGGCCGAAGCTTGTCAAGCATGGATTCAGCATTCGTGGCGTTTCTCCCAAGATGCATGGCTCGCGACAATATATGCTGTGATGTAGATGAAATTCTCTGGCCAGATGTGAATGAGAGGCATAATCAATGAAGTTCAGTGATTGCAGTGCATATATATATGTATATATGTTTTTTGTTTTGGACAACTCATTGTTACACAGCAGAACTCCTCAGTAAAGAACTTCACGTGTATTTGCATTCCTGTATTTGTACATCAGGCTATATTATACTGTACAATCAACAGAGCACACACTTACTTAAGTATTTATTTTTAGTAAATGCATTAGTACAATAAAAGGCAGTACTTCAGTATCCAGTGGAATTGAACTGTTTGGTCAAGGTAAGACTGTGCTCAGTTGGCTGTGTTAATTGTTTCGAGAGCAATTACGTTCGCTTGGAGAAATGTGTCAGAACAACTGAGAAAAACTGCAATCTGGATTTTACATGCACGCGCACACACACAAAAATACTGTGTTTTGTGCAAATAAAACCATGCTATAGTATGTATGTAAGAAATGTGAGTCCTCTAACATACTTGCACATGGGCAGTAGTTGATTTGACCAGTCAAACCAGTTGACTTTGAAAAGAGCTAAAAACTAGAACACACATGACAAACATTCCACAGATATTACAAGCTACCCATGTATAAAGTTCCCAGAATCAAACACATCAGTCAATGAGGAAACCACACCTTGCTGGGTTTGGACTGGCAAAGAAGAGCACACAGGCAGCATTCATCAAAAACATTTATCGGAACACTAATGCACAGGGAAATGATGCTGTGAGTCAAAGGACACGTTGTCCACAAGCACGTGCAGCTGCAACTAACCCTCCCAGCCTGAAACGAAACAGAAACAAAACATCGTTCCTCCAGGACCACAGTGCTACGTAAAAGAATAATATCTTATAATACACACACACAGGCACACATTTTCTGAACCGCTTGTCCCATACGGGGTCAAGGGGAACCGGAGCCCAACCCAGCAACTCAGGGCATAAGGCTGGAGGGGGAGGGGACACACCCAGGACAGGGCACCAGTCTGTTGCAAAGCACCCCAAGTGGGACTCGAACCCCAGACGCACCAGAGAGCAAGACCCAGTCCAACCCACTGCGCCACCGCGCCCCCCCATCTTATAATACATGCGATAAAAAAACATTATATTACAATATGATAATAAATGCTGTAAAAATGTAAACATGAATGTAAAACAAAAAAATTGCAAAGGGAATGGAATGGTGTTCAGTTGAGTTTGGGTGTGCATGTGTGTGTGTGGTTGGGTGGTTGTTTTCTGGTCCAGCAGCCTTCCATGGGTTGACTCTGCATAGCGTTTTCCTCACATCAGCCGTGGCAAGACATAGCATCTGGTTGTTGGGAGGAAGGGTGGTCTTCCTCGCCGCCACGTCATTCTGCGCCTCAGACCGAGCGTAGAAGTTGTTCAGTGCGTCTGGAAGGGAGGCATCACTGTCGCAGGCAGGTGAAGTTGTCCTGCGGTTGGTGATGGCCTGGATGCCCTTTTAAACGCGCTGCGTGTCGCCGCCGTTCTTGAAGTAGCTGTGGATTCTCTGGCCGTGTGCGCGCTTTGCCTCTCTGATGGCCCGGGACAGTTTGTCCCTCGCTGTTCTTACGGCCACCTTGTCCCCTGCTTTGAAGGCAGAGCCTCGGGTCCTCGGCAATGCACGCACCTTGGCAGTCATCCACGGCTTCTGGTTGGAGCGTGTAGTGATGGTCTTGGAGGCGGTGACGTGGTCGTTGCACTTGCTGATGTAGCTGGTCACTGATGCCATGCATTCCTCCAAGTTGGTGGAGTCATCATTGGTTGCAGCATCCCTGGACATGTGCCAGTCAGTGCGATCAAAGGAATCCTGAGGAGCAGAGATGGTTCCTGCTGGGCAGGTTTTCATCTGTTTCAGAACCGGTTTGGCGCGTCTGACGAGCGGAGCGGTCCGTATGCTGGGAACAGCATAATAGAGATGTTGTCTGAGTACCCGAGGTGAGGGCGGGGCTCTGCCCGGAAAGCGCCGGGGATGTTTGTATAAAAAATATCCATCTCCTTTGCCCCTCTCGTTGAAAAGTCCACGTTTATGGAATTTAGTGCGCACCGACTTGAGATTGGCTTGTGCGCATTCTGCAGTTTGCTAATAGCCCCACACAGCTCACACTGCATCTCCTTAACATTTGCACTGGGGGGAATGTATACTCTGACTATACGGACAGTGGTGAATTCCTGCAGTAGATAAAATGGTCTGCATGTAACAGTCACAAACTCCAACAGCGATGAGCAGTAACTAGAGACAAGCACCGAGTTCTTGCACCAATTCGTGTTGATGTAAACACACAAGCCACCACCGCGAGCCTTACCGCACAGAGACAGAGCTGCATTTCTGACCGTCTAGGTGAATGACGGCGTCTGGAACTCTGCCTCTGAGAGATGTCTCCGTGAAAAGGAAGATGCGGCAGTCTCTAAACTCACGGCACGTAGTCTGCGGCGGGAGTTAATAATAAGGATGATAATTAAAAAATACACATGCACACACACACAAACTTTCAGAACCGCTTGTCCCATACGGGGTCGCTGGGAACCGGAGCCTAACCCGGTAACACAGGGCGTAAGGCCGGAGGGGGAGAGGACACACCCAGGACGGGACGCCAGTCCGTCACAAGGCACCCCAAGCGGGACTCGAACCCCAGACCCACCGGAAAGCAGGACTATGGTCCAACCCATTGCACCACCGCACCCCCTCTCAGCCAAGTAATAAATAATAATAATTCAAGTTCCTAGGTTTATTGGGGGACTACATGTCTGTGCACACAGACCAGTCTGTAAACCGGTGTATTGCTACAAATGCACATTTTAATTTCTGTGCACCACAAAAACGTTTTCAATATGGATTTTGCACACAAACACATACACACACAGAGACAGGAATACTGCGTTTTGTGCAAATTAAGCCATACGATAGTATCTAGTATATATGCAATAAATATGATTGAGTCCTCTAACACACCTGCACATGGGCAATAGTTGACATGACTGGTTGAACCAGTTGGCTTTGAAATCACTAAAACTAAAACCAAGAACACACATGACATACATTCCACAAATATTACAAGCCACCTGTACATATAGAGCTCCCAGGATCAAATACATCAGTCAGTCAGAAAATCCCAGCTCATCACAGAGTCCAGAAGGTTTGCAGACATGCTGAGGTTTCTACTGCTGAGTGCGCTCATGGCACTGGGTAAGGACCTTCTTTTCTACAGCAAAGATTTTCACTCAATCACATTACCAGTATGCCTTTTTACATACATTGTTACATTGACTGATCTTAGTCAATTTCTTGCAAGGTTCACGATAGTTTTCACATTGTTCTAATGTTGACTGTCTTTTGGTTTTCCCCAGTGCTTGCTGAGCAAAATGTAAAGCCCCAGTACATGGAAGCATTGCAAGACAGGGTTGTGGGGGGGAGTGTCGCCAAACCTCATGCTTGGCCCTGGCAGGTAAAATACATACCGGTGTTGAATGTTTTTGTCAGTTTCAGAATTCTTTCCTTCTGTTTACCCCCTGTCAGTTTTTTTTTTGGTCATCACTGGAAATTAATACTTTTGCTCTACTGGCCTCTATAAGTGAGAGTGAGGTTTATGCCCCTTTAAGTGATGGTCATTTAAGTGAATCATTATGGAGATATAATGTACCTGAAGTCTTGTTCTCTCCCAGATCTCCCTTCAGTACCTGTCACGTGGTTCGTACTACCACAACTGTGGAGGTTCTCTGGTCAGGAGAGGCTGGGTGATGACAGCTGCCCACTGTGTGTCTATGTGAGTTCAGTTCCTGTGATTTATTGTTATTTATTTACAAGCTGGGGGGCGTGGTGGTGCAGTGGGTTGAACCAGGTCCTGCTCTCTGGTGGGTCTGGGGTTCGAGTCCCACTTGGGGTGCCTTGTGGCGGACTGGCGTCCCGTCCTGGGTGTGTCCCCTCTCTGGCCTTATGCCCTGTGTTAGTGGGTAGGCTCCGGTTCCCCGTGACCCCGTATGGGACAAGCGGTTCAGAAAATGTGTGTGTGTGTGTGTATTTGCAAACTCAAGCTCTCTACTTTAAACCCCCATTCTGCTGTGGTACTACACACACACACACACACACACACACACACACACACACACACACACACACACACTGTCTGTAACTGCTTGTCCCAAGCGGGGTCGCAGTGAACTGTTCCCAAGGTACAAGGCTGAAGGGGACGCCAGTCCATTGCAAGGCACTCCAAGCAAGACTCAAACCCCAGATCCAGCAGAGAGTGGGACATGGCCAAGCCTGCTGTGCCACCACACTCTCCATTGTGGTGCTACATAAAAGGGAAAATACTTTCTAATTAATAAAAAATACCTGACTTTGTAAGACACACACACACACACACACACACATTTTCAGAACTGCTTGTCCCATACGGGGTCACAAGGAACCAGAGCCAACCCGGTAACACAGGGCGTAAGGCCGGAGGGGGAGGAGACACACCCAGGACAGGACGCCAGTCCGTCACAAGGCATCCCAAGCAGGACTCGAACCCCAGACCCACCGGAGAGCAGGACTGTGGTCCAACCCACTGCGCCACCACACCCCACTTTGTAAGACACCTTGTACAAAATCTGTATCCAATAATATGTGAAGTTCATTGATTAATTTATTAGAAATTACATATGTTTATGGAAAACAGACTGTAACACATGCCCTAATACCTTCAGTTTTGCATATTGTACTACTTTATAGTTTCGGGGTGTGGCGAGTGGTTCTTGGAGCTCAAAAGATCACTGCCAATGAGCCAACACAGCAGGTGGTCAGGGTGACCAACATCTACATACACCCTAACTGGGACCCCAACAATGCTTCCAGTGGGTGAGTGGACGAGTCAGAAGAGTTTTTCTCACTTTATATATGGGAAGTGCTATAGAGCCTCTTTTTTTTTGCCTAATAGTTGTTACTGTATATGCCATCAAGCTCATCATGACTCACCACAACCACTGATGCTGTTTGTGTGGTAAGGGAGGAACAGAACTGGTTTGCAGGTGTCTTCTTTTGTGTGTGTGGGGGGTGCAAACACGGGGAGAAACATGTCAACTGCAGTCTCCCTGAGCAGCTAAAGAGCTTTGACATACCAATGTCACCCGGTGTGCCACCACGTCCCATTTTTACATCAAATGAAATATACTGAAATTAGCCTACAAAAATACAGTGAAATTTTCCACTGTTGTCTAAATCAATGTGTTACGTTTTGAAATTGAGATGTGGACTTTCTGAGCAGCACAGTGGTACCCCAACAGCATCCAAGCAGCACATTCAAGCATATGTTCAAATCCAGGTCATGGCATGCAGAGTCTGCATGTTCTCCCTGTATTAACAACCCAGGAATGTGCATTGTGAGCTACTTCTGTACTCTGCCTTTCCATGGGAACTGTGACTGTGGCGACTTAAATTCGACTTTACGACGTATGCTTACGGATGTGTCATGATATCTGAAAAACTGAGTGGTGGAAATGTTATGTTACACATGGAGGCTTTTTATTAGAATTTTAAGACAGTGAAAACAACTTAAACACAAATACACCCAAATACAACAATTTGTTTTTACAACAAGTGCACATAGGACAGCTAAAAGTCAACAAAGAATGAGTTTACAAAATACACACACACACACACACGGTATATAGACTTTAAAGTCCTGTCACACTAAGGAGAATTTTTGTTATGTGATCACCTGTATGGCTCACTTACCTCCCCTAGGGATGATATTGCTCTGCTTCGTCTTTCCTCCAATGTTACCCTCAACTCCTACGTGCAGCTGGCTTCTCTGCCCAAACCAGGCCAGATCCTGCCCAACAACAACCCCTGCTACATCACAGGCTGGGGCAGCACCCAGAGTGAGAATAATCAAACAGCCCTTTACCAGTGTTAATCTGGGTCTAATTTATTATTCTTTAACTTGTTTACCTAATAGTGTGTTCTCTGGTGTGCCGGTCTCTTCTGCTGTGAGAGCTGTTCTCTCACTGTCTTAAACGGTCATCCTCTGTGACTCATCTACCTTCATCTCTCCAGCTGGCGGTCCACTATCTGATGTGTTAAAGCAGGCCTACTTACCTGTAAGGAACTATGAAACCTGCTCCAGGAGTGACTGGTGGGGCAGCATAGTCAAGAAAACCATGGTCTGTGCAGGAGGCTCCAGGAACTCTGGATGCAGTGTGAGGGAGCCCTTCTTACTACTGTCACTGCAGTGAACTCACCTGACACTGATTTATTATGAAAAAGTCTGAAACATTTAACTTTTTGATGAAAGTGATTTATGGCTATGTGTTTTTTAAAAGCTGCTTAAATCCAATTAATACTTCTGAAATTGTGTATGAACACTCCATCAAGGACAGGTATCCATAAACTTGCCTTTTGTTTACTCAAAGTCTGTTACTTTTCAGGGTGACTCTGGTGGCCCACTGAACTGTAAGGTCAAAGGACGTTACTATGTCCATGGTGTGACCAGTTTTGGGTCTTCCCTCCGTTGCAACACGCCAAAGAAACCCACCGTTTTCACCCGAGTCTCAGCTTACATCGGCTGGATGGAAGGAGTGAGTACCTGTAGACTCCTACTGGCCAATCACACGGAGTCACTATTCACGAGAACCAATGAGAATTGTTTGTCTTAGAACAAGTGTACTTTTACAACTGGGGCAGTTGGTGGCACTGTGTTTTTGGCCATTGGCTTTCAAGCTGAATTTTTCTGCTTTCAATCCCCTCTTGCTGTACTAACCTGGATTGAGGTAATTGACACAATAAAGTTGAACTGGGGGCAGCTGGTATCTTAGCAGTTAAAGCTGTTGCTTTTGGATCTAAAGGTCACAGATTCAAATTCCACCTTCAGCAATAGTACCCTTGAGCAAGGTATTTGCCCTAAAAATTACCCCAGTAAAATGACCCAACTGTATAAATGGATAAATAAGTAACTTAACGTTGTGAGTCACACCAGAGAAAAGCACCGGCTAAATGAATAATTGTAAGTTAGTAGATAATTGCAAGTGGATTGCTGTTAATGTTTTTCGTTGCGCATTATAATGTATGGTGTGTATGTTAATTTATGTCCTGTTTCTGTTACAGATTATGGGTTATTAAACCATGAGGTCAAGTGTCATAATGACACTCAACTGGATACTTTCTCATCATTGAAGATATGATCCATCTTTCACAAATTTCTCTCCACTTCAGACATGTCAGATCAACTGACATACTGTAAAGTTTCTTGATCACTGTGAACATTGTGTCCATCTGATTTGTATTCCGCTTTTAGTTCCAGCAGTTAAGTACAACAAAAATACACTCCAAACTAGATGCAGTTAGAGTACAATGCAATTTTCAGTACTCTAGCTAAAAGTATGAAATATCCTTCTTCAGGTCTTATTCATGAGGTAAAGGTCCGATCTTTAGGAAAAAGCCTCCATAGCATTAGAAATTGTGAAATGTTGATCATTGTGTTAAACTTGTTCTAGTTTTAAACACAGCAAACCACTGTCCCAACTTTAACATTAAAGTTAATTTTCAAACAAAACATGGGGTTTGCACTTGAAAGAAAACCACCTGTGCCTACGTATCATGACTTTCATGGGAATCTTAAGTCCAGAAACTGAGGAAAAGAAAGAACCTGTCACACCACTGAATCACCCAACAATGATACCCTCTCTAAGACATGAAGCATAAACAGCTTAAGGTGACTTTTTTTTTTTTTTTTTTTTTTAAATAAGCTAGAACATAACTGTCCATATAACACTGATAAGATATACTCATTTTATTAGCACTGATCCCACAAAAGCACCCATACAGCAGTTTATATCTCCAAGAGCAACACCCACTGATGCTATTTTTATTTAGAAAAGTGGTTGTTACTTTAATGAGTCATGGGTAGAAACCAATTAAGTCCAATTAAGAGACAACTTGGAGTTACAACTTCAAGAGACAATTTGGCCTTGCGATGGACTGGCGTCCCGTCCTGGGTGTGTCCCCTCCCCCTCCGGCCTTACGCCCTGTGTCGCCGGGTAGGCTCCGGTTCCCCGTGACCCCGTATGGGACAAGCGGTTCTGAAAATGTGTGTGTGTGTGTGTGTGTGTGTGTGTGTGTGTGTGTGTGTGTGTGTGTGTGTGTGAGACAATTTGGATGCACCACATTTCAGTTTTTCTTTTCCTTTAAACTATCAGTAAACAAATAAATTATTTTGACTTTGACAATTTTCACAATAAAAATACTGATTGGAAAAATGTATGTAAGTATAATCTGTAATCCAGGTAATGTTGATTACTCTCAAGAGGTTTGAATATTTCTTCAAGGCCGCTTATGTTGAACATTATAGACTACAGACAGTTTTCAGTTGTATACCTTAAAATGCACCTGGAAACATCATCAGAGATGTAACTTGGGGTCTGGTGTTTCAGGTCTTTCAACATCAGACAGCCTCAAATCAGTAGCCTGACCAGAAATGATGAGGTGTACTTTAGTGTTTTGGGCTGCCAATTTTACTTTACATTAATAATTTATATTTCTGTTATTGACTTTGCACCTACCTCTGGAAATGAAGGTTGGTTAAATGAATAACTATGGAAATGGGAGGTGAATGATTTGGAGAGGTTTTGCAGAGTCTGACAACTGTATGGAGATCAGAAGATCAGTCATCCAATGATGATGATCGCTACGGCAACGAACAGACGTCATACATTCCACAAAGGTCACAAACCATCTAAAAGCACATTCTAATTGTTCTGAACCACACAAATTTTATTAATATGTTAGCACAAACAAAACACATGCAAAAAACACATACATGGACAGAAATACTGTCATGTGTAAATAAAACTGTAGTATTGCACCATACTATAGTTTATGGATAATATGTATGACTGAGTCCTCTTGCACATGGTCAGCGGTTGGCTGGGGTGGTTAGAGACTTTGGTCTTAATCCTGATGACCATTAGAGCAAAGAATTTAAATTTTTTATTAATATGCTCTCACTATAATAACACAACAAGATTGTAGTAAATTATACAGTATTGGAGGTATAACAGATATATATTTCAGAGTAAGCCAGCCACATTAGGAAGAAAAGCAAAAAAACTTCCAATCAACAAAGAAATAGTAGCTGCATACCCATCCTTTGTGTTCTAGTACGGTGACAGCGGCCCTGTGTGGATATGTCCGAACAGAGAAACCAATAAAAAATACTACAAACATTCTGCTTCTGCAACAGTTGCTGAATTTTTTTCCAACAATTTTTTCTATGTCATACACATCACATGGATGGCATGAAAATTGCATAGTGTTTAAATCTTTTGGAAAAGCACATTTTAATGTGGACCACACAAGTGTTGTTAATGTCATGAATATAGAACACACAAAAAACATGGAAACAGACACACACACACACACACACACACACACACACACACACACAGAACTGGTTCACACAAAAAAAATGCATTTTTGCTGCTTCTGTAGCTCTCCTGTTTGTACATATTGTTCAGTGCTGTACGTCATTCCAGTGAAGCGAGCGCTCTTCACAATAAATTGAAACTGAAATTACTCTTGAAAAATGTGCTGCTACATAAACAAGAACATACTTAGCTTATGATAATAAAAAACTGAAAATATAAGAATTCTCAAAGGAAAGTCTTAGCTAAGCAATAGTAAACTATCATAACTGAAGTTCATAGTTACATTCATTAGAAATATGTGTGCGTAACACAGCTTGTACACTTGCATTGCTACAAGAACGCATTTTAATTTCTGTGAACCACACAAATATTGTTAATATCATGGATGTAGCTCATGCACATTGAATGAAATACCATGCTTTGTATAAATAAAACTGTGATTTCACAGTGTAACCATGATACATGTTTAAGAGGGATAACAGTTCTCTTGTAGACTTATACATGGGAAATGGCTGGTTGGACTGCTTGATCCTGATGGTAATTATGACAAAGAACACATAATATACTGTACATTCCACAAATATCTAAATAGTTTGTAAAAGTGCATTCTCAGTGTTGTGGACAGTAGAAATGTTATTGATGTCATGGATCCACACACAAAAAAATGAAAACATGCATACAGAAATACTGTGTTCTGTGGTGTTACACTGTAATTATGGTATATGTGTGAGAGATATAACAAGCAGTTGTAGACATTGGTTGGTATACTTATACAAATAAGTTAATTAATTATTACAAGTTACCTATATACAGCTCTCCCAAGATGACATACATCAGTCAGTCAGAAAATCCCAGCTCATCACAGAGTCCAGGATGTCTGCATCAGGATATGTGTGAGAGGTATAACAAAGGCAGTTCAAAATGACAGAAACCAGTTTCATATTTTTGAACTTAACTGCACACACTTTCAAATACCGCACTGTCATCACTGTTTTTCATAGGGTGTAGGTTGCTAGACCCCCGAAATACATAAGTCCATGAATGAGTGACCATCACCCATAGAGAAAGCCTGTTTAACCCAAAATTAAAGTTTTGGTGTTCATTTTCTAGTTGAGGAAAACAAAAAGGCATAAATCAATGAATAAATATTTTTTCTAACTGTACATTACTTCAGTATTCTTAAGTTTTTTTTTTTAGTTTAAGATTCCTTTTGGTATTAAATCCATTTTAGTTATTTAAGAAAATAATGAAAAGAATAAGCATTTTATTTTTCATTCACTTCTAATGGCATTGTGCAACTGGTTCGCTTTGGCTATTTGGAATTTCTTGTCTTTTCAGACACATTAATGATCAGCAGATGAACTGGAAACACATTTGGACTCCGCATACAATAAATGTAACATATATGAGACCAAACAAACAAAAACACTTAAACAGTGAAACGCAGACAATCATCAGACCTGAAGAGACACAAAGAAAAGACTAGTTTTTACAAGGCCTCATATTATTTTAAATTGTTGCTGAGCTCCTTAACAGGGAAGGGAAAGCTTAACACAACTCATGCAGGGATTTTTACTATTATCTTCTGGGCAGAACCTGCAAATAAACTAAGCCAAAACGATGAACTGTACAACATCAATCATTTAGAAACTTAGATAGTTATGATTAATAATATATTGAAGAAGTGAGTACTGCAATTAGATAAAAAGGTGATTATTCTGATGCTGCAGCTTTAAATGTGCAATGTTTATGTATAAACTGCTGGAAACCGCACATATCACTGAGGCATAATGAATGAGGTCGGTGTTCAACATGTCATCGAACTGCAGAAAGTGGAAAAAACTGTATGACCACAGCACACACACTGACCACACAGATCCTCATATCGCTCACTGATATGAATTGCTGTCTGTTGGACACCAGTGTTTCACACACCTGCTCAGTTATACAGTAGTTGACTGAATACATCCTCAGAAGACTATTTTAAAGACTTTTTTATTGGTTCATGATATGCAAAGGATCTGATCAGAAAATGATACATTCGTCAAAAAATACTGCAAATTATCATGCAAACATGATCTATCCTCTCATATGTTACTGCAAGCTACCGTAAAATCGATAGCTGAACAAACTGTGCAAGATAATAGCAAGCAAATAAAAACTGCAGTTGCGGTGGCGCAGTGGGTTGGACTGCAGTCCTGCTGTCCGGTGGGTCTGGGGTTCGAGTCCCGCTTGGGGTACTTTGCGACGGACTGGCGTCCCGTCCTGGGTGTGTCCCCTTCCCCCTCCGGCCTTACGCCCTATGTTGCCGGGTAGGCTCCGGTTCCCCGTGACCCTGTAAGGGACAAGCGGTTCTGAAAATGTGTGTGTGTGTGTAAAGACTGCAGTTTTCTCACATTCAGTCATATCTTATAGTTTTAACTCTTCTCTTTCCTGAGCCAACCACTACTTTCTTCCAGAATAAACTTGTCTGTAGCCAATAACTCCCATATAACCCTTTTTTCACTTTCTCTTTTCTCTTCACCCATCGTTCTCTTCTTTCCTCCTCCTTCGCTGCTGACGATTTTGCCTCATTCTGTTGAGGCAAAGAGAATTCCATCACTGCCAAGTTCTTGGCACCTGCCTTTTCAAACCATGGTAGAATTTCCAGCAAAGTCTCATTCTCTGCATTTCAACCTTTATCAGAAGGTGAAATCACAGACATTCTACTCTTATCCAGACCTAGCACCTTTTCTCTTGATCGCATCTCTTCACCTGCCCTATAGATAATTTCTCTGCAACTTTTTTCTTTGATCTCTCCTATTAATTCCTCGTTCTTTGGTTGCTTCCCAGGTGCCTTCAAAACTGCCCACATCTCTCTCTTGTTAAAGAAACCCTCTCTGGATCTAGACTCAGTCCAGAATTACAGGCAGGTCTCTCTTCTCCCTATTCTGTCAATAACTCTGGAACATGCACTTATAACCAGATACCTTTATTCTTATTCTCCTTGGCCTTCTGTAGCAGCGGATACTGTCAGCTACCAGATTCTACCTTTTTCTCTGGGGCAGCTAGCCATCAAAGGAACAGCACTGAAATGGTTAGAGTTCTGCCTACTGGGTAGATCATACCAGTTGGTCTGAGGTGGCTCCCTGTCTTCTCCACAGCCCTTTTCAACTGGTGCTCTACAAGACACCCTAATCTTAATCTCTGCCTCTTTCCTTGGCTCAATAACTGCCTTCATTGCCTACTAATTGCCTATTCTTTTCCCCCCAGCAGGTACAGACATGTCCTTATGTATCACAGCTTGAACCTCAGACATCTCTACTTGGATGTCTTTCCAGCATCTCCAAAATGGCAAATCCCTTCTGGGAACTCTCTCAAACTGGAAAACTTTCTTATTTCACCTGCACCATTGGAGCATCCGCAGCATCCACCCTTATCTCACAACACACGCAATGCCACCTCTGCTCCAGGCCATGGTGATATCCCCCGAACTACTGCAACTTCCTCCTGTCTGGCCTTCCAGCTTCCACCATCAGACCTCTCCAGTTGACTCAGAATGCTACTGCACAAGGTGTGTTCAACCTACCAACGCATTCCCATGTATCTCCTTGTTTTATGTTTGTCCATTGACTACCTGTAGTTCACAACTCTAGTTACGGCCTTCAAAACCATCAACGGATCTGCTCCCTGATTCCTGCAGTCTGATCACTGGCTACACCACAGTCAGGCTGCTGTGCTCAATGTAGTGGAATGATCTCCCTCTTAGACTCAGAACTGCTGAATGCATCTCAATATTCAAGAGGGATCACAAAATAAAGCTCTGTCCGACCCACTCCTCTTTAGGTCTCCCATCTACTTCATAAACTTGTACTACAATATCAGTTTAAATTGGATTCTCTATTAACTCTATACGGGGGGTGCGGTGGCGCAGCGGGTTGGACCACAGTCCTGCTCTCCAGTGGGTCTGGGGTTCGAATCCCGCTTGGGGTGCCTTGCGATGGACTGGCGTCCCGTCTTGGGTGTGTCCCCTCCCCGTCCGGCCTTACGCCCTGTGTTCCCGGGTAGGCTCCGCTTCCCCGTGACCCCGTCTGGGACAAGCGGTTCTGAAAATGTGTGTGTATTAACTCTATACACTGCTAGTTGTGTAATGTATGGTGGTGTTTGACTAAGTGGCTGTACTTTCAGAAGCATGTGTCTGCGTCTTTATCTTTTCATCTGTCGGTGAATTGCACTTTTGTTTTCTTTCAATTCTGCATCAGTTTGAAAAAATGTAGCTACAGAGAAAAACTGCCCCAAAATGTCACTGCTTGTCATGTGTGCATTTTTTGATTATCTTGCAAGGTAAGAGACTTAACACTACAAAACACCAGTGAAATGAGTCATAGGCAGGTCAGGCAAACTCTGTGTCATCTTTTAGATACAGGAGAAATGACTGGTTAGCTTTGAATCGGATGAAAACAAAGGGAATTAACACGCTTGGCGTACATTCAGCAAATTTTATTTTTCTCTGAGATGTGCATCGCTTTGAAGAAAAGCATCTGCTAAATGAATAAATATAAATTTCAATGTAAATTTATTTTTTTCAGTTGATATCATACATCTTGTGATGCACATGGACACATCATCAGTCATGCAACCAGGGGTCACCAGGCGTTTTGGGCCTTTCTGCATCAGACACCCCTCCCCAGGCAACCTGATCAGGGTTGATTAGGTCCCAGCCTTTGTCCAGGCAGTGCTACCTTGAACCCACAGCTCACCTTTCTTGATCCACAGCCATCTAGATGCCCTGTCCACAGCTGTAACAGCAGCTTTCATAGCCTTCCTCTTAACATATAAATACGGTAGTAGTTCATGTCCCTTGCTTTTCTGCAGTGTTCGCTGAGTCCAAGCCACAGCTGTATTACTTTGATGCAGTGGAGGAAGGGGTCATAGGTAAATTTGGCCCACCCAGTGCCTGACCCTGACAGTTATAACACACACCAGTGATCCGTGTTTTAGTCAGTTTCAGTATTTTCACCTTCAATTTTCCTCTGTCACTTTTTGTTGATATTTGAAATTGCATTTATTTTATATTGTACTGTACTTGACTTTGGAGGTTAAGTCAAATGAATAATTATGGAAATGTAATATACCTGAGACCTCCGTCTGCTCTCTCACTCAGGTATTCTGTCAGTACCTGTTTATATTTTCGTGCTACCACACCTGTGAAGGTTTTCTGGTCTAGAGAGGCTTCGTGATGGTAGCTGCCAGCTGTGTGAACAAGTGAGTTCGGAGCTTATGATGGCATGTGAATGAATGAATGAATGAATGAATGAAATTACTCTTTTAATGAAATGTGCTGCCACATAAATCGAAATATACTTTCATTTAAAAAAATAAAAAGCTTGTCAGAAATAAATGTCAGATAAAAAAAATGTCAGATACCTTGGAAAAAGCCCTGGCCAAGTAACAGGTAATAATAATAATTCATGTCCATAGATTTATTAGGGACAACATGTCTGTACACAAAACACAGTCTGTGAACTGGTGTATTCCTACAAACGCACATTTTAATTTTTGTGAACCACAAAAATGTTATTAATATGGATTTTGCACACACACAGACTTTGCACAATACTGTGTTTTGTGCAAGGAAAACCATACTATAGTGTAGTATATAGTATACAGTATATGTTATATAGTAAATACAGTAGTATATAAGGGGGCGCAGTGGCTTGGCATGATGGACTTGGACGGGTCTGGAGTTCCAGTCCTGATTGGGATGCCTTGGGATGGACTGGCATCCCGTCCTGGGTGTGTCCCCTTCCCCTCTAACCCTGCACCCTGTGTTGCCGGGTTAGGCTCTGGCTTGCTGTGACCCCGCTTGGGACAAGTGGTTTCAGGCTATGTGTGTTTGTGTGTGTGTGTTTGTGTGTGTGTGTGTGTGTGTGTGTGTGTGTGTGTGTATTATGTAGCATATATGTTAGAAAAATGACTGAGTCCTCTAACACACTTGCACATAGGCAATAGTTGACTTGACCAGTTGAACCAGTTGGCTTTGACATAACTAAAAACAAGAACACGCATTCCACAAATATTATAAGCAACCTATATAAATGGAGCTCCCAGGATCAGATACAACAGTGAGTCAGAAAATCCCAGCTCATCACAGAGTCCAGAAGGCCTGCAGACATGCTGAAGTTTCTACTGCTGAGTGCTCTCATAGCAGTGGGTAAGAACCGTCTTTTCCACAGCAAAGTTTTTCACTCAGTCACGTTATCGGTATGCATAGTTAAATCCATTTGACTAATCTTAGTCAATTTCTTGCAAGGTTCACGATAGTTTTCACATTGTTCTAATATTGACTGTCTTTTGGTTTTCCCCAGTGCTTGCTGAGCAAAATGTAAAGCCCCAATACATGGAAGCATTGCAAGATAAGGTTGTGGGGGGTAGTGAAGCCCAACCCCATGCTTGGCCCTGGCAGGTATGACACATAACGGTGTTGAATGTTTTTGTCAATTTCAGCATTCGTCAGTTTTTTTTTTTTTTTTGTCATTAGAAAATAATGCTTTTGCTATACTGTCCTCTTTAAGTGAGACTAAGGTTTAGCCCCTTTTGGTGAGGCTCATTTAACTCAACAGTTATGTGTTAATTTATGGTCCATATGTTAATTATGATGTACCTGATGGATTTTTCCTGCTTTGTGTTTCAGGTCTCCCTTCAGTATCGGTTTCTCTACTTTTGGTACTTCCATGCCTGTGGAGGTTCTCTGGTCAGGAGAGGCTGGGTGATGACAGCTGCCCACTGTGTGGACACGTGAGTTTGGGGCCTAAGCTGGCATGTCCTAAAAGACTTACGGCAGCACTTTGGTGTGTTGTAACTTTGGTTGTGCAGTGTATTGGGTTTGGACCATGCATCCAGTGGTCTCTATGAACAACTCTTTAGAGAGAAAGAGGAAAGTGCCTATCCTGAGTTGCTCCTTTACAAATACCCTGCTGCATAAAAGGGAATATACTTGTAACTTGTGATTATTGTAACATTGTAAGGCACCTTGAACAAAGGCCTCAGCCCAGTAGCAGTCTATTATAATGACTAAAGTTCATTTTTATATTCATTAGAAATGGTGCATGTGTGTATCACTAACATAGACTGTACACCCTAACAATCTCTGTTTTCTGTACCCTACTGCTCTCTAGAACAAAGACTTGGCGAGTGGTTCTTGGCGATCACAACATATATGTGAGTGAGGGCACAGAGCAGGCGATCGCTGTGAGCAATTTCTACGTACACCCCAACTGGAACCCCAACAGTCTCGCCAACGGGTGAGTGGATAAGCCAGGCGAGCTTTTCTCACTTAAAATTTGAGAAGTACTGTAGGACCTTTTTTTGCTTAATTATAGTAAAATTAGTCAAAACTCAACTCAAAATTTGCATGTTCTGCTGTCAAAACACAGTACATAGTGATGAAGTGGTACAGCAGTCGTTTGTGGAAGAAAACAGTGATCAGCATTTTTCATAGCCTCCTTTACCGTGAAAACCGTGCAAGTGGTCAAAATGAGATGAATTCAGTTCTAGAGCCTGTACCTACCTACCCATGATATCCGAAAAATTATAAGTGGTAGTGAAGGCAGGTCACCTGTAAAGAATCTTGGTCAAACACTTAAACATTAACCCTGGTAGCCAAAAATTACCAGAAAAAAATGAGTTTATCGAGTATTTATGTGACTCGCTGTAAATGACACTAAGGTGATTTGGTTATTTTTTCATCATCTGAACACCCGTATGGCTCATTTGCCTCCCCTCAGGTATGATATCGCTCTGCTCCGTCTGTCCTTCGATGCCACCCTCAACTCCTACGTGCAGCTGGCTTCTCTGCCCCCATTCGGTCAGATCCTGCCCAACAACAACCCCTGCTACGTCACAGGCTGGGGCTACACCCAGAGTGAGTGTAACACTTTACCTGGGTGATTTACAACCTTATTTTTTATTGTCATTCTACCTGTTTACTGCATTCTGTGTGTTTTCGTGTGCTATATGCATGTTTGAAACGAGATTTGTTCTTACTGTGTGACACCTTAGCCATCTCTGACTGTGTCTGCAATGGTCTCTGCAGGTGGGGGTCAGCTGTCTGCCTCTTTGAAGCAGGCGTACCTGCCTCTGGTGGACTACAGCACCTGCTCCAGGAGTGACTGGTGGGGCAGCACTGTTAAGACCACTATGGTCTGTGCAGGGGGCGGCAGTGACTCTGCCTGCCAGGTGACTCAGCCCTTATTACTACAACATTAACAAAAGTATAAAACATAACTTTTTGATAAATCAAGGGAAATATTCATATCTGTAAATATTTTGGGGGGTGCGGTGGCGCAGTGGGTTGGACCAGGTCCTTCTCTTCAGTGGGTCTGGGGTTCGAGTCCCGCTTGGGGTGCCTTGCGACGGACTGACGTCCCGTCCTGGGTGTGTCCCCTCCCCCTCTGGCCTTACGCCCTGTTTTGCCGGGTAGGCTCCAGTTCCCCGCAACCCCGTATGGGACAAGCGGTTCCGAAAATGTGTGTGTGTGTGTGTATGTAAATATTTTAAAGGTGTTAAAATTCTAGTGATGCATCTCAAACGGTGTGATTCAAGTTTTGAGGATCAAAATGAGATATCCAAAAACGTTCCTTTTGTTAACTCAAGGTCTGTTACTCTTCAGGGTGACTCTGGCGGTCCACTGAACTGTCAGGTCAATGGACGCTACTATGTCCATGGTGTGACCAGCTTTGTGTCCGCCCTTGGCTGCAACACACTGAGGAAACCCACCGTTTTCACCCGAGTCTCGGCGTACACCACCTGGATGGAAGGAGTGAGTACCTGTAGGCTCCTACTGGCCAATCACAGAGAGTCACTGTTCGCGAGAACCAATGAGAACTGTTTGTCTCAGAACAAGTGCAGTTTTAGATTTGTGGCAGTTGGTGGCACCGTGTTTTTAGTCAGCGTCTACCAAGCTGAAGGTCTCTGGTGTGATTCTCCCTCCTCCCCTACCACCTTGATCAAAGTACTAACCCTAAACGGATGAGGCACACAACTGCAAGTGATTTGTTACAGAAAGCTAAATGAGCTAAAATTACTTCTATAGTCAATTTTACCATATCTAATTGATACAGTCATATCTAACTGATGCAATCTAATTTTTAAAATGTAGTTGGAAGGGAAATATTTTAATTTTATTGAGGTTTTTCGTAGCGCAATATAATGTTTCTGAGTTTTAACAAGCGGCCTTTTTCTGTTACAGATTATGAATCAGTAAAAGCAGAAATTTAAGCGGTGTGAAGGACAGTCTACTGGATAGGATCTCAGCATTCCAGATACGAGCCTTCCTTCTTAAATTCCACTCCACTGCAGACACGACGGATCAACTAAAATAAAACAAAGTCTCTTGATCACTCTAAATACTGTGTCCATCTGATTTTTATTCCATTTTTAATTCTGGTCTCAGTACAGCAAAAACACATTGTGAAGTAACCCCCATAAGGGTGTACTGTAATGTCCATGACTGTAGTGAAAAGTACTGAAAACGTTTCAGTCTGGTATTGTTCACTAGCTGAAGGTCAGATTTCTAAGAAGAGTTCCTGTATATTAGAAGAAACGGCAAAACTGAATAAAAGTAGTCGTGTTACACCTGTTACTGTCACGATTGTAACAAATCAGACTTTAAGACTGTCTCACTTTGAAACATAACCCTGTGTTTGCAATGGGGAAAAAAAGGCCTTGGTGCCTCTACATCATTAGTCATGGTTTCCAAGTGTCACGGTTCCGTGTAGCATGGACGGACTCAAGTGCAGAGTGTTCGGATCGAGGTGCACGGAAGCCAAATCAGAATCCATAATCGTAGTCGAGGGGCAGGCGAGGGGCAGGCGATCAGCAAACGTCGTAGAAAGGGCTAGGCAAAGAACGTGGTCAGGAAGAAACAGGCAAAGGGTCGAAGTCAGAATGGGTCTCTCGGTAATACGGTTCGCAGGGAAACAAGGAGGCAAAACAAGGTTCCGCGTCTGGGCTTCCTCGGTTTCCCTCTTTATAGTCTTTCCCATCAGGGAACGGCAGGTGTCGCAGAGGTGCCAGATGCGGAGAACGTGACAGTACCCCCCCCCCTCCACGGGCGGCTCTGGACACCCTGGGCCGGGAAGGAGGACGCCCCCGGGGGCGCAGAGCCGGGCACTCGGGATGGTCCCTATGGAAAGCGGCCACCAGGTCGGGGTCCAGGATGTCCGAAGCAGCTACCCAGGAACGCTCCTCCGGACCATACCCCTCCCAATCCACCAGATATTGTAGCTGACCTCTCCGTCGGCGGGAGTTTAGCAGGGCTCGGACCGTGTAGACATCGTCCCCTGCGAGGGGTAGTGTTGATGGTGGTGTGGTTTCTATTGGTGGCTGATGTAAGCACACCCCAACCGGTTTCAGGAGGGAAACATGGAATGTTGGGTGCACTCGGAGGTCAGGAGGTAACTGAAGGCGGCAGGTAACCGGCGTGACACAACGTACTACCTTGAAAGGGCCGATGTAGCGGGACCCGAGTTTCTTGGAGGGGGTCTTCAGGTGAAGGTCTCGGGTGGAGAGCCAAACTCTTTGTCCAGGCAAGAACGAAAGGGTGCGCCGGTGCCGGTCAGCCTGACGTTTGTGGCGTTCCGCACTGCGGAGCAGGTGGGCCCGGACCGTCCTCCAGACGCGGGTGCTCTCGTTATGCCATGTCTCCACAGCCAGAACAGGACTTGGAGAGGTCTCACTAGGGAACAGGACAGGTTGGTAGCCTAACACACACTGAAAGGGCGACATACCTGTGGATGTATGAGGCGCGGAGTTGTGGGCATACTCTGCCCAGGCCAGGTAGCGAGCCCAGTGGTGGGGTTTTTGGGAGCAGTAGGCTCGGAGAAACCTTGCAACATCCTGTTGCAAGCGTTCTACGTGACCGTTGGCTTCCGGGTGGTATCATGATGTAAGGCTGACCGTCACTCCGAGCCGGCTCCAAAAGGCCTTCCATACCCGAGAGGTGAACTGGGGACCTCGATCGGAAACAATGTCTTCGGGGAGTCCGTAGAGTTTAAAGACTTGCTCGAATAGGACCTCCGACACCTCGAGAACGGTGGGCAACTTCGGAAGGGGCACCAGTCTGCAAGCCTTAGAGAAACGATCTATGACGGAAAGGATCATGGTCTTACCCTCTGAGACTGGGAGGTCCACTAGGAAATCCAGCGCCACGTGTGTACAGGGTCGGGTCGGCGTAGGCAAGGGTTGTAGGAGACCTGCTGCCTTTTCGGGCAGGGTCCTGGTCTGAGCGCAGGTGGCACAGGCCTGGACGAAGTCCCTGACGTCGTCGGACAGTGAGGGCCACCAGAACCGTCCTTGGACTAGGGGTAAGGTACAGCGGATCCCGGGATGCCTGGCCTCCGGAGCCTCATGGGCCCATTTCAGCACTGCTGCGCGGAAGGAACTGGGGACATACACACAGTCGGTTGGCCTCCCGGGCGGTTCTGGCTCACTGTCCTGGGCTTCTTGGATGTCCTGGAGGAGTTGCCAGTGGACCGGACCCACCACGCATCCCTGGGGTAGGATCTGCTCTGGGTTGGGGGGCAGTGGTTTGGGGTTATGAACCCGCGATAAAGCATCAGCTTTCCCATTCTTGGAACCTGGCCGATAAGAAACAGTAAAGCGGAAACGGGTGAAGAACAGGGCCCATCGGGCCTGGTGGGAGTTCAACCGTTTTGCGGTCTCTAGGTACTCTAGATTGCGGTGGTCCGTGAGTACCACAAAGGGATGGACCGCACCCTCCAGCCAGTGACGCCACTCCTCAAGCGTGAGCTTGATAGCAAGGAGTTCCCTGTTCCCAATGTCATAATTCCGTTCGGCAGGGGTCATCTTCCTGGAGAAGAAGGCACAGGGGTACGACTTGGGAGGGTCCCCTTGCCGCTGTGACAGGACTGCACCCACCCCTACCGAGGAGGCGTCGACCTCCACCACAAACGGCAAGGAAGGGTCCGGCTGTTTCAGCACTGGGGCGGAGGTGAACCGTGTTTTTAACTCCTGGAAAGCCTTCTCCGCCTCCGCCCCCCAAGGGAGTCTTTGGTCCTTGCTTGCAGTTAACGCGGTAAGGGGTGCGGCTACTGTGCTAAAATTACGTATGAACCAACGATAGAAATTGGCGAACCCAAGGAAGCGCTGGAGCGCCCTTACCGTGGTAGGTCGAGGCCAGGAGGTCACTGCACCCACCTTCCTGGGGTCCATGGAAACTCCCTCCTGGCTTAGGATGTAGCCCAGGAAGGAGATTTGGCGTTGGTGGAATTCACACTTCTCTGCCTTCACATACAATCGATATTGTAGGAGCCGCCTGAGGACCGCCCGGACCTGTTGGATATGCTGCTCTCGGGTCTTCGAGTAGATCAGTATATCGTCCAAGTAGACGATGACGCAGTGATGAAGGAAATCGCCCAACACATGGTTGAGCAAGGCCTGGAAAACTGAGGGGGCATTAGCTAGGCCAAAGGGCATGACCCTGTACTCATAGTGACCTAGTGAAGTGGAGAAGGCCGTCTTCCATTCATCCCCCTCACGGATCCGGATGAGGTTATACGCACTGCGGAGGTCTAATTTCGAGAACCAGGTCGATCCATGGATTCCCTCCAGAGCCGAGGCAATCAACGGTAAGGGGTGCGGGTACTTGACCGTTATGGCGTTCAACCCTCGGTAATCTATGCACGGCCTCAGTCCCCCGTCCTTCTTACCGATAAAGAAGAACCCCGCCGCTGCTGGTGACGTTGACGGCCGGATCAGACCAGCTTCGAGGGCCTCCCTGATGTACTCCTGCATGGCCCTTTGTTCCGGTAATGACAGGGGATACACCCCGCCCCGAGGTGGTGTGGTACCTGGCAAGAGGTCGATAGCACAGTCCCAGGGCCGGTGAGGAGGCAGTTCGGCGGCGCGGACCTTGCTGAAGACCTCTCGTAGATCCTCATAGTCCGGGGGTATGACCGGCGGGGGAAGGCCCTCTACCCCTTCCACCGATGTGGCCCGGCAAGGAAGCGTGAGGCAGGATGCATGACAGGATCCTCCCCAAGAAACCAGCTCCTTGGTACTCCACCTAAAGACGGGGTCATGTCGTGCCAACCAGGGGTAACCTAAAATGACAGGGGTGTCTGGAGCTCGGATCAGAAAGAAGGTGAGTTTCTCATGGTGACACGCACTTGTTTCGAGCACGAGAGGTGCCGTCCAGGAATCAACCACCCCATCACCCAAGGGTTGACCATCCAGGGCTTTCACACTCAGGGTGACTTCATATGTTTTAATAGGGACATGGTGCGCTTGGGCAAAGCCTACATCCATGAAACAGCCCGCGGCTCCGGAATCTATGAGGGCGTTCGTCTGCACCCGGCTTGCCCCCCAGGAAAGACTCACCGGCAGACCTAGCTGTCCCCGGTGCTCCCCTGGACTCGCCTTCGTTTCTGTGGAGGTCCCCTGAGGTGGTCGCTCGGGGCACGCCGCACGGAGATGCTCTGGGGACCCACAATAGAGACAGTCTCCCCACCTGGCGCCATCTCCTTTCTTCTTTCTTGAGCCGGTCCTCCGCTGGGCTGGTCCCCAGGGGTTGTCGACTCCTGCCAAGATTGTCGATGGTGATGGCTGTCTCCACAAACCGGTCCAAGTCCCCCTCCTCACCCCTGTACGTGAGCTCGTCCTGGATCCGGGGATTCAGCCCTTCGAAGAAGCAGGTGAGGAGGGCAGGGGAGTTCCAGCCACTCTTGGCCGCGAGGGGTCTGAACTCAAGAGCGTACTCAGCCACGCTTCTACTTCCCTGGGTGAGACGCATGAGATAATTACCCGCCGCGCGTCCCGCGTGCGGGTAGTCAAAAACCGCTTCGAACTTTTCGCGGAAAATGTCATAGGTAGTTCTAGGGCGAGTGCGCCACCCAGCGGCGGCCCACGCCCGGGCTGGACCGGTTAACAACGACAGGACAAAAGTGATCTTAGCTGCGTCCGTCTGATACATGCGCGGAGAACACTCAAAAACCAACTCGCACTGCATCAGAAAGTCCTGACATTGATCGGGCGAACCGTCATACCTCTCTGGGGTCGCGATTCTTGTGACCGTCCCCGAAGCCTTGGGGGGTGCGGGCGGGACAGGCTCAGCAGGAGTCGCGGGTGCACCCTGGAAGGCGGGGTTGAGAATACCTCCGGTTTGGAGAACCTGGATTAATCCGTCGACCTTTTCTTGTATGCGCTGCAACGACTGGGAATGCGTTCCCAAAAACTCGTCTTGCTTGGTGAGCGCTGTACGCAGTTGCGCATACTCTGCTGAGTCCTGGTAGCAGGCGGAACCTTCTGTCACGGTTGCGCGTAGCGCGGACGGACTCAAGTGCAGAGTGTTCGGATCGACGTGCACGGAAGCCGAATCAGAATCCATAATCGTAGTCGAGGGGCAGGCGAGGGGCAGGCGATCAGCAAATGTCGTAGAAAGGGCTAGGCAAAGAACGTGGTCAGGAAGAAACAGGCAAAGGGTCGAAGTCGGAATGGGTCTCTCGGTAATACGGTTCGCAGGGAAACAAGGAGGCAAAACAAGGTTCCGCGTCCGGGCTTCCTCGGTTTCCCTCTTTATAGTCGTTCCCATCAGGGAACGGCAGGTGTCGCAGAGGTGCCAGATGCGGAGAACGTGACACCAAGCTTTAATGTGCACTACTTGACACAATTTGAGTCTATTTTCTATAGTGATAACTTTAAGAAAGGTTTTTTCTGTGAAAAGTAAATGTTATATTACATTTCAACGGATGTGCGGAAAACAAAAGCTTTAATTCCCATTTAAATTGTAACTCATTTGAGTTGCATAAAAAATCATGTTACTCATATCATGGATCTGATTCAGAAACATCGAAAGGAATACTGTGATTTGTATAAATAAAACACTGTAAGGCACCTTGAACAAAGGCTTCAGCCCAGTAACAGTTTATTATAATGACTAAATTTCATATTTATATTCATTAGAAACGGTGTACGTGTGTATCACTAACATAGACTGTACACCCTAACAATCTTTGTTTTCTGTACCGTACTGCTCTGGAGTGAGTACCTGTAGGCTCCAACTGGCCAATCACATAGAGAGTCACTGTTCACAAGAACCAGTGAGGATTGTTTGTCTCAGAACAAGTGCACTTTTAGAACTGTGGCAGTTGGTGGCACTATGTTTTTGGTCTTCGCCTGTCAAGCTGATTTTTCCTGCTCTCAATCCCTCTTGCTGTACTGACACAATAAAGTTGCACTGGGGATAGCTGTTATCTTAGTTAGAGCTACTGCTTTTGGACCCAAAGGTCACATGTTCAAATTCCACTTTCAGCAATCACATCCTTGAGCAAGGTTTTTGGCCTACAAATTACTTCAGTAAAGTGACCCAGCTCTATAAATGGATAAATAATAAGTAGCTCAACATTGTGAGTTGCTTTTGAGAAAAGCATCCGCTAAATGAATAATTCTCCATTGGCAGGTAATTGCAAGTGGATTGCTAGTAATGTTTTTCATTGCATATTGTAATGTATATGTATGTTAATTAGTGTCCTGTTTCTGTTACAGATCATGGGTTATTAAAAGCATGAATTCAAGCGTCACAATGACACTCAACTGGATACAGCTTCAACATTGCAGATACGATCCGTGTTGTTGAAGTGCAACAAAAATACACTCCAGACTAGATCCAGTTAGGGTACAATGCAATTATCAACACTGCAACTGAAAGTATGAAATATCCATCATCGGGTCTTATTCACCAGGCAAAGGTCGCTGAAAAGATATTTTCAATTACCAGTTTATTAGCACTGATTCAACAAGGGGGCCACACAGCAGTGTGCATCTCCAAAAGCCTCTCATTTCCAAGAATAACATCCACTGATACTTTTTATTTAGAAAATGTGGTCATTACTTTAATGAATCACAGGTAGAAGCCAATTAAGTCCAGTTAAGAGACAACTTGCAGTTACAACTTCAAGAGACAATTTGGATGCACCACGTTTCAGTTTTTCTTTACTACAAGCGTTCTGCTTTATTTTTTTCCAGCAATTTTTCCTATGTCATACACATCACATGGATGGCATGAAAACTGCACGGTATTTAAATATTTCGGAAAAGCACATTCTAATGTGGACCACACAAGTGTTGTTAATGTCATGAATCTAGAATGCACAAAAACATGGAAACACACACACACACACACACACACACATACAACTAGTTCACGGAAAAAACTGCATTATTGCTGCTTCTGTAGCTCTCCTGTTTGTATATGTTGTTCAGTACTCTACATCATTCCAGTGAAATGAACGCTCTTCACAATAAAGTGAAACTGAAATTACTCTTGAAAAATATGGTGCTACATAAACAAGAACATACTTGTAGCTTGCCATTCTAAAAAACTGAAAATGTAAGAATTCTCAAAGGCTTAGCATACATTTATGTACCATTTTGCTAAACACAACAAGCAAAACTCTGTCATTTGTTTGAGTGGACGAACAAGACTCTTTTCAGTTGATCAAGAGCATGCCATTGTTGACATGGTGGCCCAGAACAACATGATCCTCCTCAAAGAAATCCATTAAAGAATAATATAGGACAACCAAGTATTCCAGAATTTTCAGCAATGCAGTCTTGCTACAACTGATCGAGTTGTAAGGAGAAATGCCGTCCGGATGAAGCAGGTATACAAAGTGCCCTTTGAGAGGAACTCTATCGGAGTGACGGAGTTGCGATTCCAATTTGTTCAAGTACGTGTAAGCCACACAATTACTGCACTTTTACTCTAAATATAAAGATATTGTTTTCCTGGATCTTATGTGTCTATATACTATTCCACTCTAAGTGGAAAAATTCCGGTGTCTCTGGGCATAGTGCTGTGTCAAAGTGGGAACCCAGACTCCTCCGCAACAGATACAGTATAAACTTTGCAATCAATGGCATTACTTTAAAAAAAAACACTAACTTATTGTACCTTGTGTTCTTTTTACTCTAGAGGATTTTGGAGTTGGATAGCAGTGCTACTCATTTTGAGTACCTGTGTATTGATGAAGCTGGCTTCAATCTCAACAAAAAAAAGGAGAAGAGAGAGGAATGTGATTGGCCATCGTGCCACAGTCAATGTCCTTGGACAGCGGGGGGGGGGGCAACATCACCATGTCTGCCGCAATTTCAACTACTGGTGTTGTGGTACACAATGCTGTCTTGGGGCCATACGATGCCGAAAGGATACAAATTTTTTTGAACTCCCTCAATGAAATCCTCTTCCCGCAGGTTGACCAGAAGCAAATGGATCGAGATTTTGTAGTTGTTTGGGACAATGTGCCATTCCATCGTTCGGTGCTGGTGCGTGAGTGGTTTGAGCATCATCCACATTTCAGGGTGGTGTTCCTTCCGCCATATTTTCCTTTCCTGAATCCAATTGAGGAGTTCTTCTCCTGTTGGAGATGGAAAGTGTATGATCACAACCCTTACAGAATCAGAATCAGCTTTATTGGCCAAGTATACATGAGCATACAAGGAATTTGCTTCTGGTTTAGAGCAAAACTACAGTGCACATTCACACATACAGACTACATAAGCACATACTGAACTAGACATAGACTAATACAAACATGATTACCGATAATGCAGCAGACAAGAACATAGCATAATGCAGACAGAACATAAAACCATGCAGACATCCATCCATCTTCCTCCGCTTATCCGGGACCGGGTCGCGGGGGCAATAGTCTAAGCAGAGCCCCCCAGACTTCCCTCTCCCCACAAACCCCCTCCAGCTCCTCTGGGGGAACCCCAAGGCGTTCCCAGGCCAGCCGGGAGACGTAGTCTCTCCAACGTGTCCTGGGTCTGCCCCAAGGCCTCCTCCCAGTGGGACATGCCCGGAACACCTCCCCAGGGAGGCGTCCAGGAGGCATCCGGAACAGATGCCCGAGCCATCTCAACTGGCTCCTCTCGATGCGGAGGAGCAGCGGCTCTACTCCGAGCTCCTCCCGGGTGACTGAGCTCCTCGCCCTATCCCTAAGGGTGCGCCCAGCCACTCTGCGGAGGAAACTCATTTCTGCCCCTTGTATCCGCGATCTCATTCTTTCGCTCATGATCCAGAGTTCATGACCATAGGTGAGGGTAGGAAACGTAGATCGACCGGTAAATTGAGAGCTTCGCCTTACGACTCGGCTCCTTCTTCACCACAACAGACCGGTACAATGACCGCATTACTGCGGACGCCGCACCGATTCGTCCGTCAACCTGCCGCTCCATTTTTCCCTCACTCGTGAACAAGACCCCGAGATACTTAAACTCCTCCACTTGAGGGAGGAGCTCCCCCCTAACCCGGAGGGGGCAATCCACCTTTTTTGACTACCTCAGCAACTTCAGCCAGGGTAATGGACGAGTCCCCCTCCGAGCCCCCGGCCTCAGCTTCCTCTACGGAAGGCGTGTCGGAGGGATTGAGGAGATCCTCAAAGTACTCCT
Organism: Scleropages formosus; assembly: GCF_900964775.1. Taxonomy (NCBI): domain Eukaryota; kingdom Metazoa; phylum Chordata; class Actinopteri; order Osteoglossiformes; family Osteoglossidae; genus Scleropages; species Scleropages formosus. Next base: position 269,916 of record NW_021641044.1, on the reverse strand, counting down.
TCCACCGCCCGAGGACATCATCAGTTGAGGTCAGCAGCGCACCACTTCCACTGTAAACAGTGTTGGCGGAACACTGCTTCCCCCCTCTGAGTCGCCGGACGGTTTGCCAGAATCTCTTTGAGGCCGACCGAAAGTCTTCCTCCATGGCCTCACCAAACTCCTCCCAGGCCCGAATTTTTGCCGTGGCGACTGCCAGAGCCGCGCTCCGTCTGGCCCGCCAGTACCCGTCAGCTGCTTCAGGAGTCCTATGAGCCAGCCAGGCCCGATAGAACTCCTTCTTCAGCTTGACGGCATCCCTTACCTCCGGTGTCCACCACTGTGTTCGGGGATTGCCGTCGCGACAGGCGCCGGAGACTTTATGGCCGCAGCCCCGAACCGCCGCCCCGACAATGGAGGTGTGAAACATAGTCCATTCGGACTCAATGTCCCCAGTCTCCCTCGGGACCTGGTTGAAGCTCTGTCGGAGGTGGGAGTTGAAGACCTCTCTGACAGGGGCCTCCGCCAAACGTTCCCAACAGACCCTCACTATGCGTTTGGGCCTGCCAGGTCTGTCCAGCTTTTTCCCCCGCCATCGAATCCAACTCACCACCAGGTGGTGATCAGTTGACAGCTCAGCCCCTCTCTTCACCCGAGTGTCCAAGACATATGGCCGAAGGTCAGAAGAAACGACTACAAAGTCGATCATCGACCTCCGACCTAGGGTGTCCTGGTGCCAAGTGCACTGATGGACACCCTTATGCATGAATATTGTGTTTGTTATGGACAAACCGTGACTAGCACAGAAATCCAATAACAACTCACCGCTCGGGTTCAGATCAGGGAGGCCGTTCCTCCCAATCACGCCCCTCCAGGTGTCACTGCCGCTATCCACGTGGGCGTTAAAGTCCCCCAGTAGAACGACAGAGTCCCCAGTGGGAGCGCTTTCCAGCACGCCCTCCAGGGACTCCAAAAAGGCCGGGTACTCTACACTGCCGCTAGGCGCATATGCACAAACGACAGTGAGAGACCGTTCCCTGACCCGAAGGCGCAGGGAGATGACCCTCTCATTCACCGGGGTAGACTCCAACACATGGCGGCTGAACTGGGGGGCTATTAATAAGCCCACACCCGCCCGCCGCCTCTCACCCTGGGCAACGCCAGAATAGTGGAGAGTCCACCCTTGGTTGAGAAGAGTGGTTCCAGAACCCAAGCTGTGAGTGGAAGTGAGCCCGACTAAATCTAGACGGTATCTCTCAACCTCCTGCACTAGCTCAGGCTCCTTCTCCGCTAGTGAGGTGACATTCCAAGTCCCAAAAGCCAGAGTTGGCGTCCGAGGTTTGGGTCGACCGGGCACTCGGCCCCGACCACTGCCGAAATCACAATGCACCGGCCCCTTACGTCCTCTCCGGCAGGTGGTGAGCCCACCGAAGAGCGGCTCCACGTCTTGGCTTCGGGCTAAGCCCGGCCAGGCCCCGTGGGCATAGACCTGGCCACCAGGCGCTCGCATGCGAGCCCCACCCCCCCAGGCCTGGCTCCAGGGTGGGGCCCCGGTGACCCCGTACCGGGCGGGGTGAACGAGATCCTTGATTTAATAGTCATAATGGGATTTTGAACCGCGCTTTGTCTCGTCTGTCACCCAGGACCTGTTTGCCTTGGGAAACCCTACCAGGGGCATATAGCCCCAGGCAACATAGCTCCTGAGATCATTCAGGCACTCAAACCCCTCCACCTCGGTAAGGTGGCGGTTCGCGGTGGGGCCAAGCAGAAATAATTCAACTAAATGACCAAGCATAGAAAAAAAAAAAAAAAAAAAAAAAGTACGCGTTGTCCTGTATCATAAAGTAACATTATAGTGCAGTGATTGTCAGTTATTTGGAGAACATATTGCACATGGGTATGATGTTACTCAGAAGATATAAAGAAACATATTGCACATGGATATGATATTGCACAAAAGGTATAAGGAAACATATTGCACACGATGTTGCACAAAAGATGTAAGAACATACTGCACATGGGTGTAATGCTGAACAAGTAGGGTACAGTAGTAGTAAAAAGTCCAGTGAAGATAGCAGTTATAGGAGGGTGTTCAGAATCTTTATGGCTGCCGGGAAAAAGCTGTTTTGGTGTCTGGTACTTCTTGTTTTGATTAGTATGTATCGCCTGCCCAAGGGAAGTAGGGTAAACAGGCAGTGAGCTGGGTGTGAGGGGTCCCCTACGATTTTCTCAGCCCCTTTCCTGACACGGGACATGTACAGGTCCTGGAGGGAAGGCAGGTTGGTCCCGGTGATGCGCTCTGCTGAATTAACCAGTCTGTGAAGGCGGCGCTTGTCCAGTTGGGTGGCAGAGCTGAACCACACAGTGATTGATGAACATAGTATGGATTCCGTGGTGGCCCTGTAAAATTGGCACAGCAGTTCCTTCGGCAGGTTGTGCTTCCTCAGTTGGCGGAGAACGTACATCCTCTGCTGGGCTTTCTTTGCTATGGTAGTGATGTTCTTCTCCCACTTCAAGTCTTTGCAGATGATAGTACCAAAGAACTTGAAGGAATCAGTGCTGGACACAGTACAACCTTGGATAGCGAGTGGTGGCAGAGGAGAAGGTACTTTCTTAAAAAATGTCATCTCCACTATCCTACTGGTATTGAGTTCCAGGTTGTTGTGTCTGCACCACAAAGAAAGCCGGTCCACCTCCCACCTGTATGCAGACTCATCGCAGTCCTTGACGAGTCCTATGACTGTAGTGTCATCAGCGAATTTCAGGATCTTAACTGATGAGTCCACGGAGGTGCAGTCCATAGGCCTCTTCAAGCGATGGAAGAGGCCTGTGGAGATGTTGAGGCAGTAGCTTCTTTTATACAACAGAACTCCTCAGTAGAGAACTTCACGATAAACGTGTATTTGCATTCATGTATTTGAGTGTGTACATCAGACTATGATATACAATCAATAGGCGACACCATTGTACGTTTGATGTTAGTATTTAATTTTAGTAAATGCATTAGTAGAAGAAAAGGCAATACTTCATTATGCAGTGGAACTGAACTGTTTGATCAAGCTAAGAGTATGTTCAGTTGGCTGTGTTAATTGTTTTGAGAGCAATTACATTAATTTGGAGAAATGTGACAAAACGATTGAGAAAAACTGTAACACTTGTCCCTGAGGTTATACAATATTCAAAACACAACACCTTACAGCCAAGTAAGTCTTCTTCAAGAAATGGAAGAGCCCTGTGGAGATGTTGAGGCCGAAGCTTGTCAAGCATGGATTCAGTATTCGTGGCGTTTTTCCCAAGATGCATGGCTCGCGAAGGGGGTTGCGGTGGCGCAGTGGGTTGGACCAGGTCCTGCTCTCCAGTGGGTCTGGGGTTCGAGTCCCACTTGGGGTGCCTTGCGACGGACTGGCGTCCCGTTCTGGGTGTGTCCCCTCCCCCTCCGGCCTTACACCCTGTGTTGCCGGGTTAGGCTCCGGTTCCCCGCGACCCCGTATGGGACAAGCGGTTCAGAAAATGTGTGTGTGTGTGTGCACGGCTCGTGAGAATATATGCTGTGATGTAGATGAAATTCTCTGGCCAGATGTGAATGAGAGGCATAATCAATGAAGTTCAGTGATTGCAGTGCATATATGTATATATGTTTTTTCTTTTGGACAACTCATTGTTACACAACAGAACTCCTCAGTAAAGAACTTCACGTGTATTTGCATTCCTGTATTTGTACATCAGGCTATATTATACTGTACAATCAACAGAGCACACACTTCTACTGTTGATGTTAGTATTTATTTTTTGTAAATGCATTAGTACAATAAAAGGCAGTACTTCAGTATCCAGTGGAATTGAACTGTTTGGTCAAGGTAAGACTGTGCTTAGTTGGCTGTGTTAATTGTTTTCTGAGGAATTACGTTTGCTTGGAGAAATGTGTCAGAACAACTGAGAAAAACTGCAATCTGGATTTTACATGCGCGCGCACACACACAAAAATACTGTGTTTTGTGCAAATAAAACCATGCTATAGTATGTATGTAAGAAATGTGAGTCCTCTAGCATACTTGCACATGGGCAGTAGTTGATTTGACCAGTCGAACCAGTTGCCTTTGAAAAGAGCTAAAAACTAGAACACACATGACAAACATTCCACAGATATTACAAGCTACCCATGTATAAAGTTCCCAGAATCAAACACATCAGTCAATGAGGAAACCACACCTTGCTGGGTTTGGACTGGCAAAGAAGAGCACACAGGCAGCATTCATCAAAAACATTCATCGGAACACTGGTGCACAGGGAAATGATGCTGTGAGTCAAAAGACACATTGTCCACAAGAACGTGCAGCTGCAACTAACCCTCCCAGCCTGAAACGAAACAGAAAGAAAACAACATTCCTCCAGCACCATAGTGCTACATAAGAGAACAATATCTTATAATACATGCAATAAAAAAACAATATATTACAATATGATAATAAATGCTGTAAAAACGCAAACATAAATGTAAAACAAAAAAAATTGCAAAGGGAATGGAATGGCGTTCAGTTGAGTTTGGGTGTGCATGTCTGTGTGCGTGTGTATGTGTGGTTGGGTCAGGGTTCTTGCGGTCCGAAATGCTGCAATTTCAAAACCAGGCGGTGATGCATCTGCTCATGATGATCTCTGTAGTCGCTCTGTAGAACGTGGTGAGGATGGGGGTGGTGGGAGATGGGCTCTCCTCCACCTTCGCAGAAAGTAGAGACGCTGCTGGGCTTTCTTGGCTGTGGAGCTGGTGTTGAGTGACCAGGTAAGGTTCTCCGCAAGGTGAACACCAAGGAATTTGGTGCTCTTGACCATATCCCCAGAGGAGCCGTCGATATTCAGAGGAGAGTGGTTGCTCCGTGCTCTCCTGAAGGCAACAACCATGTCTTCTGTTTTGTCCACGTTCAGGGACAGGTTGTTGGCTCTGCACCAGTCCATTAGCCAGTGCACCTCCTCATTGCATGCTGACTCGTCATTTCTGCCGATGACACATGCCGTCGGCAAACCTGATGATGTGGTTCGAGCTATGTATTGCTGCACGGTCGTGAGTCAACAGAGTGGACAGCAGCGGACTGAGCACACAGCCCTGGGGAGGGGGTTCCAATGCTCAGTGTGTTGGTGCTGGAGATGCTGCTTCTAATCCGGACTCCTGAAGGGGGGTGTTCAGGCCTAGCAGGCTCAGCTTTCCAATCAGGTACTGAGGAATGATTGTACTGAATGCTGAACTGAAGTCTGCGAACAACATTTGAACATACGTGTCCTATTTGTCCCGGTGGGTGAGGGCCAGATGGAGGCTGGTGATGATGGCGCCGTCTGTTGAGCGCTTGGGACGATACACGAATTGCAGGGGGTCCAGGGGGTCCAGTGAGGGGGCAGCAGGATCTTACTGTGCGTCAGCAGGAGTCTCTCGAAGCACTTCATGACAATGGATGTGAGTGCGACGGGACGGAAGTCGTTGAGGCAGGACACAGAAGATATCTTTGGCAAGGGGACGATGGCGGTGGCCTTGAAGCACATTGGAAGGACGGCGCTGCTCAGGGACATGTTGAAGATGTCAGTGAGAACATCTGCCAGCTAGTCTGCGCATCCTCTGAGCCCTCTGCCAGGAATGTTTTCTGGTCCAGCAGCCTTCCATGGGTTGACTCTGCATAGCGTTTTCCTCACATCAGCCGTGGCAAGACATAGCATCTGGTTGTTGGGAGGAAGGGTGGTCTTCCTCGCCGCCACGTCATTCTGCGCCTCAGACCGAGCGTAGAAGTTGTTCAGTGCGTCTGGAAGGGAGGCATCACTGTCGCAGGCAGGTGAAGTTGTCCTGCGGTTGGTGATGGCCTGGATGCCCTTTTAAACGCGTTGCGTGTCGCCGCCGTTCTTGAAGTAGCTGTGGATTCTCTGGCCGTGTGCGCGCTTTGCCTCTCTGATGGCCCGGGACAGTTTGTCCCTCGCTGTTCTTACGGCCACCTTGTCCCCTGCTTTGAAGGCAGAGCCTCGGGTCCTCGGCAATGCACGCACCTTGGCAGTCATCCACGGCTTCTGGTTGGAGCGTGTAGTGATGGTCTTGGAGGCGGTGACGTGGTCGTTGCACTTGCTGATGTAGCTGGTCACTGATGCCATGCATTCCTCCAAGTTGGTGGAGTCATCATTGGTTGCAGCATCCCTGGACATGTGCCAGTCAGTGCGATCAAAGGAATCCTGAGGAGCAGAGATGGTTCCTGCTGGGCAGGTTTTCATCTGTTTCAGAACCGGTTTGGCGCGTCTGACGAGCGGAGCGGTCCGTATGCTGGGAACAGCATAATAGAGATGTTGTCCGAGTACCCGAGGTGAGGGCGAGGCTCTGCCCGGAAAGCGCCGGGGATGTTTCTATAAAAAACATCCATCTCCTTTGCCCCTCTCGTTGAAAAGTCCACATGTTTATGGAATTTAGTGCGCACCGACTTGAGATTGGCTTGTGTGCATTCCGCAGTTTTCTAATAGCCCCACACAGCTCACACTGCATCTCCTTAGGCATTTGCGCTGGGGGGAATGTATACTCTGACTATACGGACAGTGGTGAATTCCTGCAGTAAATAAAATGGTCTGCATGTAACAGTCACAAACTCCAACAGCGATGAGCAGTAACTAGAGACAAGCACCGAGTTCTTGCACCAATTCGTGTTGATGTAAACACACAAGCCACCACCGCGAGCCTTACCGCACAGAGACAGAGCTGCATTTCTGACCGTCTAGGTGAATGACGGCGTCTGGAACTCTGTCTCTGAGAGATGTCTCCGTGAAAAGGAAGATGCGGCAGTCTCTAAACTCACGGCACGTAGTCTGCGGCGGGAGTTAATAATTAGGATGATAATTAAAAAATAATATTCCTTAATAATAATAAGTAATAAATAGTAAGTTGGGGGATGCGGTGGCGCAGTGGGTTTGGCTGGGTCCTGCTCTCTGGCATGCCTGGGCTTCGAGTCCTGCTTGGGGTGCCTTGTGATAGACTGGCGTCCTGTCCAGGATGCGTACCCTCCCCCTCCGGCCCTGCGCGCTGCCGGGCTAGGCCCCGGAATGCCGTGACCCCGCTTGGGAGAAGCAGCTGTAGACATTGGTTGGTATACTTGTGATTTATTAAAAAAAAAATGCCAGATCCCTTGGAGAAAAGCCTCAGCCAAGTAATAAATAATAATAATTCAAGTTCCTAGGTTTATTGGGGGACTACATGTCTGTGCACACAGACCAGTCTGTAAACTGGTGTATTGCTACAAACGCACATTTTAATTTCTGTGCACCACGAAAACGTTTTCAATATGGATTTTGCACACAAACACATACACACACAGAGACAGGAATACTGCGTTTTGTGCAAATTAAACCATGCGATAGTATCTAGTATATATGCAATAAATATGATTGAGTCCGCCGGGGTGCGGTGGCGCAGTGGGTTGGACTGCAGTCCTGCTCTCCGGTGGGTCTGGGGTTCAAGTCCCAATTGGGGTGCCTTGCGACGGACTGGCGTCCCGTCCTGGGTGTGTCCCCTTCCCCCTCCGGCCTTACGCCCTGTGTTGCCGGGTAGGCTCTGGTTCCCCGTGACCCCGTAAGGGACAAGCGGTTCTGAAAAAAAAAAAATAAATAAATGATTGAGTCCTCTAACACACTTGCACATGGGCAGTGGCTGGTTTGACCGGTTGAACCAGTTGGCTTTGACCTAACTAAAAGTAAAACCAAGAACACGCATTCCACAAATATTACAAGCTACCTATATATATGGAGCTCCCGGGATCAAATACATCAGTGAGTCAGAAAATCCCAGCTCATCACAGAGTCCAGAAGGCCTGCAGACATGCTGAAGTTTCTACTGCTGAGTGCTCTCATAGCAGTGGGTAAGAACCGTCTTTTCCACAGCAAAGTTTTTCACTCAGTCACGTTATCGGTATGCATAGTTAAATCCATTTGACTAATCTTAGTCAATTTCTTGCAAGGTTCACGATAGTTTTCACATTGTTCTAATGTTGACTGTCTTTTGGTTTTCCCCAGTGCTTGCTGAGCAAAATGTAAAGCCCCAATACATGAAAGCATTGCAAGATAAGGTTGTGGGGGGTAGTGAAGCCCAACCCCATGCTTGGCCCTGGCAGGTATGACACATAACGGTGTTGAATGTTTTTGTCAATTTCAGCATTCATCACTTTTTTTTTTTTTTTTTTTTGTCATTTGAAAATAATGCTTTTGCTATACTGGCCTCTTTAAGTGAGACTAAGGTTTAGCCCCTTTTGGTGAGGCTCATTTAACTCAACAGTTATGTGTTAATTTATGGTCAATATGTTAATTATAATGTACCTGATGGATTTTTCCTGCTTTGTGTCTCAGGTCTCCCTTCAGTACCAGTATTTGTACTTTTGGTACTACCACTTCTGTGGAGGTTCTCTGGTCAGGAGAGGCTGGGTGATGACAGCTGCCCAATGTGTGGACACGTGAGTTTGGGGCCTAAGCTGGCATGTCCTAAAAGACTTACGGCAGCACTTTGGTGTGTTGTAACTTTGGTTGTGCGGTATAATGGGTTTGGACCATGCATCCAGTGGTGTGTATGAACAACTCTTTAGAGAGAAAGAGGAAAGTGCCTATCCTGAGTTGCTCCTTTACAAATACCCTGCTGTATAAAAGGGAATATACTTGTGACTTGTGATTATTGTAACATTGTAAGGCACCTTGAACAAAGGCCTCAGCCCAGTAGCAGTCTATTATAATGACTAAAGTTCATTTTTATATTCATTAGAAATGGTGCATGTGTGTATCACTAACATAGACTGTACACCCTAACAATCTTTGTTTTCTGTACCCTACTGCTCTCTAGAACAAAGACTTGGCGAGTGGTTCTTGGCGATCACAACATATATGTGAGTGAGGGCACAGAGCAGGCGATCGCTGTGAGCAATTTCTACGTACACCCCAACTGGAACCCCAACAGTCTCGCCAACGGGTGAGTGGATGAGCCAGGCGAGCTTTTCTCACTTAAAATTTGAGAAGTACTGTAGGACCTTTTTTTGCTTAATTACAGTAAAATTAGTCAAAACTCAACTCAAAATTTGCATGTTCTATGTTCAAAACAGAATACAGAGTGATGAAGTGGTACAGCAGTCGTTTGTGGAAGAAAGCAGTGATCAGCATTTTTCATAGCCTCCTTTGCCGTGAAAACCGTGCAAGTGGTCAAAATGAGATGAATTCGGTTCTAGAGCCTGTACCTACCTACGCATGATATCCGAAAAATTATAAGTGGTAGTGAAGGCAGGTCACCTGTAAAGAATCTTGGTCAAACACTTAAACATTAACCCTGGTAGCCAAAAATTACCAGAAAAAAATGAGTTTATGGAGTATTTATGTGACTTGCTGTAAATGACACTAAGGTGATTTGGTTATTTTTTCATCATCTGAACACCCGTATGGCTCATTTGCCTCCCCTCAGGTATGATATCGCTCTGCTCCGTCTGTCCTTCGATGCCACCCTCAACTCCTACGTGCAGCTGGCTTCTCTGCCCCCATTCGGTCAGATCCTGCCCAACAACAACCCCTGCTACGTCACAGGCTGGGGCTACACCCAGAGTGAGTATAACACTTTACCTGGGTGATTTACAGCCTTATTTTTTATTGTCATGTTACCTGTTTACTGCATTCTGTGTGTTTTCGTGTGCTATATGCATGTTTGAAACGAGATTTGTTCTTACTGTGTGACACCTTAGCCATCTCTGACTGTGTCGGCCTTGGTCTCTGCAGGTGGGGGTCAGCTGTCTGCCTCTTTGAAGCAGGCGTACCTGCCTCTGGTGGACTACAGCACCTGCTCCAGGAGTGACTGGTGGGGCAGCACTGTTAAGACCACTATGGTCTGTGCAGGGGGCGGCAGTGACTCTGCCTGCCAGGTGACTCAGCCTTTATTACTACAGTATGAACAAAAGTATAAAACACAACTTTTCTGTTAAATTGAGGGAAATTGTAATGTGTGTAAATATTTCAAAGGTATTTGAATTCTAGTGATACATCTCAAATGGTTTGATTTAGGTTCTGAGGATCAAGACGACGTATCCGAAAACTTGCCTTTCGTTAACTTAAGGTCTGTTACTCTTCAGGGTGACGGCGGCGGTCCACTGAACTGTCAGGTCAATGGACGCTACTACGTCCATGGTGTGACCAGCTTTGTGTCCTCCCTCGGCTGCAACACACTGAGGAAACCCACCGTTTTCACCCGAGTCTCGGCGTACACCACCTGGATGGAAGGAGTGAGTACCTGTAGGCTCCTACTAGCCAATCACAGAGGGTCACTGTTCGCGAGAACCAATGAGAACTGTTTGTCTCAGAACAAGTGCAGTTTTAGAATTGTGGCAGTTGGTGGCACCGTGTTTTTAGTCAGCCTCTACCAAGCTGAAGGTCTCTGGTGTGATTCACCCTCCTCTCCTACCACCTTGATCAAAGTACTAACCCGAAACGGACGAGGCACACAACTGCAAGTGATTTGTTACAGAAAGCTGAATGATCTAAAATTACTTCTATAGTCAATTTTACCATATCTAATTGATACGATCATATCTAACTGATGCAATCTAATTTTTAAAATGTAGTTGGAAGGGAAATATTTTAATTTTATTGAGGTTTTTCGTAGCGCAATATAATGTTTCTGAGTTTTAACAAGCGGCCTTTTTCTGTTACAGATTATGAATCAGTAAAAGCAGAAATTTAAGCGGTGTGAAGGACAGTCTACTGGATAGGATCTCAGCATTCCAGATATGAGCCTTCCTTCTTAAATTCCACTCCACTGCAGATACGACGAATCAACTAAAAGAAAATAAAGTCTCTTGATCACTCTGAATACTGTGTCCGTCTGATTTTTAATTCTGGTCTCAAAGTACAGCAAAAGCACATTGTGAAGTAACCCCCGTAAGGGTGTATTGTAATTTCCATGACTGTAGTGAAAAGTACTGAAAACGTTTCAGTCTGGTATTGTTCACTAGCTGAAGGTCAGATTTTTAAGAAGAGTTCCTGTATATTAGAAGAAACGGCAGAACTGAATAAAAGTAGTCGTGTTACACCTGTTACTGTCACGATTGTAACAAATCAGACTTTAAGACTGTCTCACTTTGAAACATAACCCTGTGTTTGCAATGGGGAGAAAAAGGCCTCGGTGCCTCTACATCGTCAGTCATGGTTTCCAAGCTTTAATGTGCACTACTTGACACAATTTGAGTCTATTTTCTATAGTGATAACTTTAAGAAAGGTTTTTTCTGTGAAAAGTAAATGTTATATTACATTTCAACGGATGTGCGGAAAACAAAAGCTTTAATTCCCATTTAAATTGTAACTCATTTGAGTTGCATAAAAAATCATGTTGCTCATATCATGGATCTGGTTCAGAAACATCGAAAGGAATACTGTGATTTGTATAAATAAAACACTGTAAGGCACCTTGAACAAAGGCTTCAGCCCAGTAACAGTTTATTATAATGACTAAATTTCATATTTATATTCATTAGAAACGGTGTACGTGTGTATCACTAACATAGACTGTACACCCTAACAATCTTTGTTTTCTGTACCATACTGCTCTGGAGTGAGTACCTGTAGGCTCCAACTGACACAATAAAGTTGCACTGGGGATAGCTGTTATCTTAGTTAGAGCTACTGCTTTTGGACCCAAAGGTCACATGTTCAAATTCCACTTTCAGCAATCATACCCTTGAGCAAGGTTTTTGGCCTACAAATTGCTCCAGTAAAGTGACCCGGCTCTATAAATGGTTAAATAATAAGTAGCTCAACACTGTGAGTTGCTTTAGAGAAAGCATCCGCTAAATGAATAATTCTCCATTGGCAGGTAATTGCAAGTGGATTGCTGGTAATGTTTTTCATTGCATATTATAATGTATATGTATGTTAGTTAGTGTCCTGTTTCTGTTACAGATCATGGGTTATTAAAAGCATGAATTCAAGCGTCACAATGACACTCAACTGGATACGGCCTCAACATTGCAGATACGATCCGTGTTGTTGAAGTGTAACAAAAATACACTCCAAACTAGATCCAGTTAGGGTACAATGCAATTATCAACACTGCAACTGAAAGTATGAAATATCCATCATCGGGTCTTATTCACCAGGCAAAGGTCGCTGAAAAGATATTTTCAATTACCAGTTTATTAGCACTGATTCAACAAGGGGGCCACACAGCAGTGTGCATCTCCAAAAGCCTCTCATTTCCAAGAATAACATCCACTGATACTTTTTATTTAGAAAATGTGGTCATTACTTTAATGAATCACAGGTAGAAGCCAATTAAGTCCAGTTAAGAGACAACTTGCAGTTACAACTTCAAGAGACAATTTGGATGCACCACGTTTCAGTTTTTCTTTACTACAAGCGTTCTGCTTTATTTTTTTCCAACAATTTTTCCTATGTCATACACATCACATGGATGGCATGAAAACTGCACGGTATTTAAATATTTCGGAAAAGCACATTCTAATGTGGACCACACAAGTGTTGTTAATGTCATGAATCTAGAATGCACAAAAACATGGAAACACACACACACACACACACACACACACATACAACTAGTTCACGGAAAAACTGCATTATTGCTGCTTCTGTAGCTCTCCTGTTTGTATATGTTGTTCAGTACTCTACATCATTCCAGTGAAATGAACGCTCTTCACAATAAAGTGAAACTGAAATTACTCTTGAAAAATATGGTGCTACATAAACAAGAACATACTTGTAGCTTGCCATCATAAAAAACTGAAAATGTAAGAATTCTCAATGGCTTAGCATACATTTATGTACCATTTTGCTAAACACAACAAGCAAAACTCTGTCATTTGTATGGGTGGACGAACAAGACTCTTTTCAATTGAACAAGAGCATGCCATTGTTGACATGGTGGCCCAGAACAACATCATCCGCCTCAAAGATATTCAGCAAAGAATAATACAGGACAACCAAGTATTCCAGAATTTTCAGCAATGCAGTCTTGCTACAACTGATCGTGTTGTAAGGAGAAATGCCGTCCGGATGAAGCAGGTATACAAAGTGCCCTTTGAGAGGAACTCTATCAGAGTGACGGAGTTGCGATTCCAGTTTGTTCAAGTACGTGTAAGCCACACAATTACTGCACTTTTACTCTAAATATAAAGATATTGTTTTCCTGGATCTTATGTGTCTATATACTATTCCACTCTAAGTGGAAAAATTCCGGTGTCTCTGGGCATAGTGCTGTGTCAAAGTGGGAACCCAGACTGTTCCGCAACAGATACAGTATAAACTTTGCAATCAATGCCATTACTTTAAAAAAAAACACTAACTTATTGTACCTTGTGTTCTTTTTACTCTAGAGGATTTTGGAGTTGGATAGCAGTGATACTCATTTTGAGTACCTTTGTATTGATGAAGCTGGCTTCAATCTCAACAAAAAAAAGGAGAAGAGAGAGGAATGTGATTGGCCATCGTGCCACAGTCAATGTCCTTGGACAACGGGGAGGCAACATCACCATGTCTGCCGCAATTTCAACTACTGGTGGGTGTTGTGGCACACAGTGCTGTCTTGGGGCCATACAACGCCGAAAGGATACAAATTTTTTTGAACTCCCTCAATGAAATCCTCTTCCCGCAGGTTGACCGGAAGCAAATGGATCGAGATTTTGTAGTTGTTTGGGACAATGTGCCATTCCATCGTTCGGTGCTGGTGCGTGAGTGGTTTGAGCATCATCCACATTTCAGGGTGGTGTTCCTTCCGCCATATTCTCCTTTCCTGAATCCAATTGAGGAGTTCTTCTCCTGTTGGAGATGGAAAGTGTATGATCACAACCCTTACAGAATCAGAATCAGCTTTATTGGCCAAGTATACATGAGCATACAAGGAATTTGCTTCCGGTTTAGAGCAAAACTACAGTGCACATTCACACATACAGACTACATAAGCACATACTGAACTAGACATAGACTAATACAAACATGATTACCGATAACGCAGCAGACAAGAACATAGCATAATGCAGACAGAACATAAAACCATGCAGACATCCATCCATCTTCCTCCGCTTATCCGGGACCGGGTCGCGGGGGCAGTAGTCTAAGCAGAGCCCCCCAGACTTCCCTCTCCCCACAAACCTCCTCCAGCTCCTCTGGGGGAACCCCAAGGCGTTCCCAGGCCAGCCGGGAGACGTAGTCTCTCCAACGTGTCCTGGGTCTGCCCCAAGGCCTCCTCCCAGTGGGACATGCCCGGAACACCTCCCCAGGGAGGCGTCCAGGAGGCATCCGGAACAGATGCCCGAGCCATCTCAACTGGCTCCTCTCGATGCGGAGGAGCAGCGGCTCTACTCCGAGCTCCTCCCGGGTGACTGAGCTCCTCGCCCTATCCCTAAGGGTGCGCCCAGCCACCCTGCGGAGGAAACTCATTTCTGCCCCTTGTATCCGCGATCTCATTCTTTCGCTCATGATCCAGAGTTCATGACCATAGGTGAGGGTAGGAAACGTAGATCGACCGGTAAATTGAGAGCTTCGCCTTACGACTCGGCTCCTTCTTCACCACAACAGACCGGTACAATGATCGCATTACTGCGGACGCCGCACCGATCCGTCTGTCAACCTGCCGCTCCATTTTTCCCTCACTCGTGAACAAGTCCCCGAGATACTTAAACTCCTCCACTTGAGGGAGGAGCTCTCCCCTAACCCGGAGGGGGCAATCCACCTTTTTCCGACTGAGGACCACGGCCTCGGATTTGGAGGTGCTGATTCTCATCCCCGCCGCTTCGAACTCGGCTGCAAACCTCTCCAGTGCACGCTGTAAGTCTTGATTCGATGAAGCCAACAGGACCACATCGTCCGCAAAAAGCAGAGACGAGATCCTGCGGCCACCAAAACAGACACCCTCCGTTCCCTGGCTGCGCCTAGAAATTCTGTCCATAAAGATAATGAACAGAATGGGTGACAAAGGGCAACCCTGGCGGAGTCCAACATGCACCGGGAAAAGGTCTGAATTACTGCCGGCAATGCGAACCAAGCTCCTGCTCCGGTCATACAGGGAACGAACAGCCCGTAGCAACGAGCCCCGAACCCCATAATCCCGAAGTACCCCCCACAGGATGCCATGAGGGACACGGTCGAATGCCTTCTCCAGGTCCACAAAACACAGATGGACTGGTTGGGCAAACTCCCATGAACCCTCCAACACCCTAGTGAGGGTATAGAGCTGGTCCAGTGTTCCACGGCCAGGGCGAAAACCGCATTGCTCCTCCTGGATCCGAGGTTCGACTATCGGTCGGATTCTCCTCTCCAGTACCCCGGCATAGACTTTCCCAGGGAGGCTAAGGAGTGTGATCCCCCTATAGTTGGAACACAATCTCCGGTCCCCCTTCTTAAAAAGAGGGACCACCACCCCGGTCTGCCAGTCCAGAGGCACCGTCCCCGAACTCCACGCGATGCTGCAGAGGCGTGTCAGCCAAGACAGCCCCACAACATCCAGAGACTTGAGAAACTCGGGGCGGATCTCATCCACCCCCGGAGCCTTGCCACCGAGGAGTTTTTTGACTACCTCAGCAACTTCAGCCAGGGTAATGGACGAGTCCCCCTCCGAGCCCCCGGCCTCAGCTTCCTCTACGGAAGGCGTGTCGGAGGGATTGAGGAGATCCTCAAAGTACTCCTTCCACCGCCCGAGGACATCATCAGTTGAGGTCAGCAGCGCACCACTTCCACTGTAAACAGTGTTGGCGGAACACTGCTTCCCCCCTCTGAGTCGCCGGACGGTTTGCCAGAATCTCTTTGAGGCTGACCGAAAGTCTTCCTCCATGGCCTCGCCAAACTCCTCCCAGGCCCGAATTTTTGCCGTGGCGACTGCCAGAGCCGCGCTCCGTCTGGCCCGCCGGTACCCGTCAGCTGCTTCAGGAGTCCTATGAGCCAGCCAGGCCCGATAGAACTCCTTCTTCAGCTTGACGGCAGTCCATAGGCCTCTTCAAGCGATGGAAGAGGCCTGTAGAGATGTTGAGGCAGTAGCTTCTTTTATACAACAGAACTCCTCAGTAGAGAACTTCACGATAAACGTGTATTTGCATTCATGTATTTGAGTGTGTACATCAGACTATGATATACAATCAATAGGCGACACCATTGTACGTTTGATGTTAGTATTTAATTTTAGTAAATGCATTAGTAGAAGAAAAGGCAGTACTTCATTATGCAGTGGAACTGAACTGTTTGATCAAGCTAAGAGTATGTTCAGTTGGCTGTGTTAATTGTTTTGAGAGCAATTACATTAATTTGGAGAAATGTGACAAAACGATTGAGAAAAACTATAACACTTGTCCCTGAGGTTATACAATATTCAAAACACAACACCTTACAGCCAAGTAAGTCTTCTTCAAGAAATGGAAGAGCCCTGTGGAGATGTTGAGGCCGAAGCTTGTCAAGCATGGATTCAGTATTCGTGGCGTTTTGCCCAAGATGCATGGCTCGCGAAGGGGGTTGCGGTGGTGCAGTGGGTTGGACCAGGTCCTGCTCTCTAGTGGGTCTGGGGTTCGAGTCCCACTTGGGGTGCCTTGCGATGGACTGGCGTCCCGTCCTGGGTGTGTCCCCTCCCCCTCCGGCCTTACGCCCTGTGTTGCCGGGTTAGGCTCCGGTTCCCCGCGACCCCGTATGGGACAAGCGGTTCAGAAAATGTGTGTGTGTGTGTGTGTGTGTGCATGGCTTGTGAGAATATATGCTGTGATGTAGATGAAATTCTCTGGCCAGATGTGAATGAGAGGCATAATCAATGAAGTTCAGTGATTGCAGTGCATATATATATATGTATATATGTTTTTTTCTTTTGGACAACTCATTGTTACACAGCAGAACTCCTCAGTAAAGAACTTCACGTGTATTTGCATTCCTGTATTTGTACATCAGGCTATATTATACTGTACAATCAACAGAGCACACACTTCTACTGTTGATGGCAGTACTTCAGTATCCAGTGGAATTGAACTGTTTGGTCAAAGTAAGACTGTGCTTAGTTGGCTCTGTTAATTGTTTTGAGAGCAATTACGTTCGCTTGGAGAAATGTGTCAAAACTGAGAAAAACTGCAATATGGATTTTACATGCGCGCGCACACACACACAAAAAAATACTGTGTTTTGTGCAAATAAAACCATGCTATAGTATGTATGTAAGAAATGTGAGTCCTCTAACATACTTGCACATGGGCAGTAGTTGATTTGACCAGTCGAACCAGTTGCCTTTGAAAAGAGCTAAAAACTAGAACACACATGACAAACATTCCACAGATATTACAAGCTACCCATGTATAGAGTTCCCAGAATCAAACAGATCAGTCAATGAGGAAACCACACCTTGCTGGGTTTGGACTGGCAAAGAGCACACAGGCAGCATTCATCAAAAACATTCATCGGAACACTGGTGCACAGGGAAATGATGCTGTGAGTCAAAAGACACGTCCACAAGAACGTGCAGCTGCAACTAACCCTCCCAGCCTGAAACGAAACAGAAACAAAACATCGTTCCTCCGGGACCACAGTGCTACGTAAAAGAATAATATCTTATAATACACACACACATTTTCTGAACCGCTTGTCCCATACGGGGTCAAGGGGAACCGGAGCCCAACCCAGCAACTCAGGGAATAAGGCTGGAGGGGGAGGGGACACACCCAGGACAGGGCACCAGTCTGTTGCAAAGCACCCCAAGTGGGACTCGAACCCCAGACACTCCAGAGAGCAAGACCCAGTTCAACCCATTGCGCCACCGCGCCCCCCCATCTTATAATACATGCGATAAAAAAAGCATTATTTTACTATATGATAATAAATGCTGTAAAAATGTAAACATGAATGTAAAACAAAAAAATTGCAAAGGGAATGGAATGGTGTTCAGTTGAGTTTGGGTGTGCATGTGTGTGTGCGTGTGTATGTGTGGTTGGGTGGTTGTTTTCTGTTCCAGCAGCCTTCCATGGGTTGACTCTGCATAGCGTTTTCCTCACATCAGCCGTGGCAAGACATAGCATCTGGTTGTTGGGAGGAAGGGTGGTCTTCCTCGCCGCCACGTCATTCTGCGCCTCAGACCGAGTGTAGAAGTTGTTCAGTGCGTCTGGAAGGGAGGCATCACTGTCACAGGCAGGTGAAGTTGTCCTGCGGTTGGTGATGGCCTGGATGCCCTTTTAAACGCGTTGCGTGTCGCCGCCGTTCTTGAAGTAGCTGTGGATTCTCTGGCCGTGTGCGCGCTTTGCCTCTCTGATGGCCCGGGACAGTTTGTCCCTCGCTGTTCTTACGGCCACCTTGTCCCCTGCTTTGAAGGCAGAGCCTCGGGTCCTCGGCAATGCACGCACCTTGGCAGTCATCCACGGCTTCTGGTTGGAGCGTGTAGTGATGGTCTTGGAGGCGGTGACGTGGTCGTTGCACTTGCTGATGTAGCTGGTCACTGATGCCATGCATTCCTCCAAGTTGGTGGAGTCATCATTGGTTGCAGCATCCCTGGACATGTGCCAGTCAGTGCAATCAAAGGAGTCCTGAGGAGCAGAGATGGTTCCTGCTGGGCAGGTTTTCATCTGTTTCAGAACCGGTTTGGCGCGTCTGACGAGCGGAGCGGTCCGTATGCTGGGAACAGCATAATAGAGATGTTGTCCGAGTACCCGAGGTGAGGGCGGGGCTCTGCCCGGAAAGCGCCGGGGATGTTTCTATAAAAAACATCCATCTCCTTTGCCGCTCTTGTTGAAAAGTCCACATGTTTATGGAATTTAGTGCGCACCGACTTGAGATTGGCTTGTGCGCATTCTGCAGTTTGCTAATAGCCCCACACAGCTCACACTGCATCTCCTTAACATTTGCACTGGGGGAATGTATACTCTGACTATACGGACAGTGGTGAATTCCTGCAGTAGATAAAATGGTCTGCATGTAACAGTCACAAACTCCAACAGCGATGAGCAGTAACTAGAGACAAGCACCGAGTTCTTGCACCAATTCGTGTTGATGTAAACACACAAGCCACCACCGCGAGCCTTACCGCACAGAGACAGAGCTGCATTTCTGTCGGCACGGAACGAGGCGAGCCCGTCTAGGTGAATGACGGCGTCTGGAACTCTGTCTCTGAGAAATGTCTCCATGAAAAGGAAGATGCGGCAGTCTCTAAACTCACGGCACGTAGTGTGTGGCGGGAGTTAATAATTAGTGTCACAGACTGAGCTGTGACAGGCAAGTTGTTCCAAGGAATCAGCAAGATGCCGGCAAAGTACCATCAATGTAACGCTGAACCTTGTTGCTGTTGCCTGTCACATGCATTTTATCTTGTATTGTTAAAAATTGTTTGTTCTGGTTTTGTATTTCATTTAACACTGTTTGTTTGAACTAGATTGGGTGCCGGGAAAGGCCTACCGCTATCTGTCTGGTTGTCATTAACTAATATTTCTTTTATAAAGATATGTGTACTGTTGTGGAGTGAATGTATTTATTGTTTTTAGAAGAACATTTCTGTAGACTTTTCCTTACCCTGTAGCTGTCTGGTGTTCTGTTGTGTTTGGTGCCTTGTGTTGGAAACCCGATGGAGTCAACTATTTGGGATATATCTAGGGGGGAGTCCTTGGGCACAACCAACTAGGCAGGGGTGTTTTACTGTGTAGTGTGAAATGTTTTTATAAGATGTATGTAGGGATTTTTTATAGTAAAAAGTGTTAGTATTGTTTGTATGTTTTAGTATTTAAGTATTTATTTTAGATGTAATTTTTGGGGGAAATGTATTTTGAAATAAATTGAGGCTGTTATGGTATAATCAGAGGGCGGAGCTATTGCTATATAGGTTTGTATTAGGGCACTAGTGAGAGAGATTGATACAAACTTATGTAGTTACTCTCATGCAGTGAATAGGAGAGTGATGCATTAATGTTGATATAAGGGCTAAGCCCATGGCTCATAGGCCTCATGTTCTTTATAACTTTATGTTTGTTTTGTACTTGGTTGAGGGTTTATGTGTTTGAAGAATACTTTTTAGTAAAGGGAAATAAACCTTTTGGTCCACTACTTCAATTCTCCACTGCTGCTTCCATCCGTCGTCCATACCTTCACAATTAGGATGATAATTAAAAAATAATATTCCTTAATAATAATAAGTAATAAATAGTAAGCTGGGGGATGCGGTGGCGCAGTGGGTTTGGCTGGGTCCTGCTCTCTGGCATGCCTGGGCTTCGAGTCCTGCTTGGGGTGCCTTGTGATAGACTGGCGTCTTGTCCAGGATGCGTACCCTCCCCCTCCGGCCCTGCGCGCTGCCGGGCTAGGCCCCGGAATGCCGTGACCCCGCTTGGGAGAAGCAGCTGCAGACATTGGTTGGTATACTTGTGATTTATTAAAAAAAAAATGCCAGATCCCTTGGAGAAAAGCCTCAGCCAAGTAATAAATAATAATAATTCAAGTTCCTAGGTTTATTGGGGGACTACATGTCTGTGCACACAGACCAGTCTGTAAACTGGTGTATTGCTACAAACGCACATTTTAATTTCTGTGCACCACGAAAACGTTTTCAATATGGATTTTGCACACAAACACATACACACACAGAGACAGGAATACTGCGTTTTGTGCAAATTAAGCCATACGATAGTATCTAGTATATATGCAATAAATATGATTGAGTCCTCTAACACACCTGCACATGGGCAATAGTTGACTTGACTGGTTGAACCAGTTGGCTTTGAATTCACTAAAACTATAGCCAAGAACACACATGACATACATTCCACAAATATTACAAGCCACCTGTACATATAGAGCTCCCGGGATCAAATACATCAGTGAGTCAGAAAATCCCAGCTCATCACAGAGTCCAGAAGGTTTGCAGACATGCTGAGGTTTCTACTGCTGAGTGCGCTCATGGCACTGGGTAAGGACCTTCTTTTCTACAGCAAAGATTTTCACTCAATCACATTACCAGTATGCCTTGTTACATACATTGTTACATTGACTGATCTTAGTCAATTTCTTGCAAGGTTCACGACAGTTTTCACATTGTTCTAATGTTGGCTGTCTTTTGGTTTTCCCCAGTGCCTGCTGAGCAAAATGTAAAGCCCCAGTACATGGAAGCATTGCAAGACAGGGTTGTGGGGGGGAGTGTTGCCAAACCTCATGCTTGGCCCTGGCAGGTAAAATACATACCGGTGTTGAATGTTTTTGTCAGTTTCAGAATTCTTTCCTTCTGTTTACCCCCTGTCAGTTTTTTTTTTTGGTCATCACTGGAAATTAATACTTTTGCTCTACTGGCCTCTATAAGTGAGAGTGAGGTTTATGCCCCTTTAAGTGATGGTCATTTAAGTGAATAATTATGGAGATATAATGTACCTGAAGTCTTGTTCTCTCCCAGATCTCCCTTCAGTACCTGTCACGTGGTTCGTACTACCACAACTGTGGAGGTTCTCTGGTCAGGAGAGGCTGGGTGATGACAGCTGCCCACTGTGTGTCTATGTGAGTTCAGTTCCTGTGATTTATTGTTATTTATTTACAAGCTGGGGGGTGTGGTGGTGCAGTGGGTTGAACCAGGTCCTGCTCTCCGGTGGGTCTGGGGTTCGAGTCCTGCTTGGGGTGCCTTGTGACGGACTGGCGTCCCGTCCTGGGTGTGTCCCCTCTCTGGCCTTATGCCCTGTGTTAGTGGGTAGGCTCCGGTTCCCCGTGACAAGCGGTTCAGAAAATGTGTGTGTGTGTATGTGTCTATTTGCAAACTCAAGCTCTCTACTTTAAACCCCCATTCTGCTGTGGTACTACACACACACACACACACACACACACACACACACACACACACACACACATTTTCAGAACCGCTTGTCCCATACGGGGTCACAAGGAACCAGAGCCAACCCGGTAACACAGGGCGTAAGGCCGGAGGGGGAGGAGACACACCCAGGACAGGACGCCAGTCCGTCACAAGGCATCCCAAGCAGGACTCGAACCCCAGACCCACCGGAGAGCAGGACTGTGGTCCAACCCACTGCGCCACCACACAACACTTTGTAAGACACCTTGTACAAAATCTGTATCCAATAATATGTGAAGTTCATTGATTAATTTATTAGAAATTACATATGTTTATGGAAAACAGACTGTAACACATGCCCTAATACCTTCAGTTTTGCATATTGTACTACTTTATAGTTTCGGGGTGTGGCGAGTGGTTCTTGGAGCTCAAAAGATCACTGCCAATGAGCCAACACAGCAGGTGGTCAGGGTGACCAACATCTACATACACCCTAACTGGGACCCCAACAATGCTTCCAGTGGGTGAGTGGACGAGTCAGAAGAGTTTTTCTCACTTTATATATGGGAAGTGCTATAGAGCCTCTTTTTTTTTGCCTAATAGTTGTTACTGTATATGCCATCAAGCTCATCATGACTAACCACAACCACTGATGTTGTTTGTGTGGTAAGGGAGGAACAGAATTGGTTTGCAGGTGTCTTCTTTTGTGTGTGTGGGGGGTGCAAACACGGGGAGAAACATGTCAACTGCAGTCTCCCTGAGCAGCTAAAGAGCTTTGACATACCAATGTCACCCGGTGTGCCACCACGTCCCATTTTTACATCAAATGAAATATACTGAAATTAGCCTACAAAAATACAGTGAAATTTTCCACTGTTGTCTAAATCAATGTGTTACGTTTTGAAATTGAGATGTGGACTTTCTGAGCAGCACAGTGGTACCCCAACAGCATCCAAGCAGCACATTCAAGCATATGTTCAAATCCAGGTCATGGCATGCAGAGTCTGCATGTTCTCCTTGTATTAACAACCCAGGAATGTGCATTGTGAGCTACTTCTGTACTCTGCCTTTCCATGGGAACTGTGACTGTGGCGACTTAAATTCGACTTTACGACGTATGCTTACGGATGTGTCATGATATCTGAAAAACTGAGTGGTGGAAATGTTATGTTACACATGGAGGCTTTTTATTAGAATTTTAAGACAGTGAAAACAACTTAAACACAAATACACCCAAATACAACAATTTGTTTTTACAACAAGTGCACATAGGACAGCTAAAAGTCAACAAAGAATGAGTTTACAAAATACACACACACACACACGGTATATAGACTTTAAAGTCCTGTCACACTAAGGAGAATTTTTGTTATGTGATCACCTGTATGGCTCACTTACCTCCCCTAGGGATGATATTGCTCTGCTTCGTCTTTCCTCCAATGTTACCCTCAACTCCTACGTGCAGCTGGCTTCTCTGCCCAAACCAGGCCAGATCCTGCCCAACAACAACCCCTGCTACATCACAGGCTGGGGCAGCACCCAGAGTGAGAATAATCAAACAGCCCTTTACCAGTGTTAATCTGGGTCTAATTTATTATTCTTTAACTTGTTTACCTAATAGTGTGTTCTCTGGTGTGCCGGTCTCTTCTGCTGTGAGAGCTGTTCTCTCACTGTCTTAAACGGTCATCCTCTGTGACTCATCTACCTTCATCTCTCCAGCTGGCGGTCCACTATCTGATGTGTTAAAGCAGGCCTACTTACCTGTAAGGAACTATGAAACCTGCTCCAGGAGTGACTGGTGGGGCAGCATAGTCAAGAAAACCATGGTCTGTGCAGGAGGCTCCAGGAACTCTGGATGCAGTGTGAGGGAGCCCTTCTTACTACTGTCACTGCAGTGAACTCACCTGACACTGATTTATTATGAAAAAGTCTGAAACATTTAACTTTTTGATGAAAGTGATTTATGGCTATGTGTTTTTTAAAAGCTGCTTAAATCCAATTAATACTTCTGAAATTGTGTATGAACACTCCATCAAGGACAGGTATCCATAAACTTGCCTTTTGTTTACTCAAAGTCTGTTACTTTTCAGGGTGACTCTGGTGGCCCACTGAACTGTAAGGTCAAAGGACGTTACTATGTCCATGGTGTGACCAGTTTTGGGTCTTCCCTCCGTTGCAACACGCCAAAGAAACCCACCGTTTTCACCCGAGTCTCAGCTTACATCGGCTGGATGGAAGGAGTGAGTACCTGTAGACTCCTACTGGCCAATCACACGGAGTCACTATTCACGAGAACCAATGAGAATTGTTTGTCTTAGAACAAGTGTACTTTTACAACTGGGGCAGTTGGTGGCACTGTGTTTTTGGCCATTGGCTTTCAAGCTGAATTTTTCTGCTTTCAATCCCCTCTTGCTGTACTAACCTGGATTGAGGTAATTGACACAATAAAGTTGAACTGGGGGCAGTTGGTATCTTAGCAGTTAAAGCTGTTGCTTTTGGATCTAAAGGTCACAGATTCAAATTCCACCTTCAGCAATAGTACCCTTGAGCAAGGTATTTGCCCTAAAAATTACCCCAGTAAAATGACCCAACTGTATAAATGGATAAATAAGTAACTTAACGTTGTGAGTCACACCAGAGAAAAGCACCGGCTAAATGAATAATTGTAAGTTAGTAGATAATTGCAAGTGGATTGCTGTTAATGTTTTTCGTTGCGCATTATAATGTATGGTGTGTATGTTAATTTATGTCCTGTTTCTGTTACAGATTATGGGTTATTAAAACCATGAGGTCAAGTGTCATAATGACACTCAACTGGATACTTTCTCATCATTGAAGATATGATCCATCTTTCACAAATTTCTCTCCACTTCAGACATGTCAGATCAACTGACATACTGTAAAGTTTCTTGATCACTGTGAACATTGTGTCCATCTGATTTGTATTCCGCTTTTAGTTCCAGCAGTTAAGTACAACAAAAATACACTCCAAACTAGATGCAGTTAGAGTACAATGCAATTTTCAGTACTCTAGCTAAAAGTATGAAATATCCTTCTTCAGGTCTTATTCATGAGGTAAAGGTCCGATCTTTAGGAAAAAGCCTCCATAGCATTAGAAATTGTGAAATGTTGATCATTGTGTTAAACTTGTTCTAGTTTTAAACACAGCAAACCACTGTCCCAACTTTAACATTAAAGTTAATTTTCAAACAAAACATGGGGTTTGCACTTGAAAGAAAACCACCTGTGCCTACGTATCATGACTTTCATGGGAATCTTAAGTCCAGAAACTGAGGAAAAGAAAGAACCTGTCACACCACTGAATCACCCAACAATGATACCCTCTCTAAGACATGAAGCATAAACAGCTTAAGGTGACTTTTTTTTTTTTTTTTTTTAAATAAGCTAGAACATAACTGTCCATATAACACTGATAAGATATACTCATTTTATTAGCACTGATCCCACAAAAGCACCCATACAGCAGTTTATATCTCCAAGAGCAACACCCACTGATGCTATTTTTATTTAGAAAAGTGGTTGTTACTTTAATGAGTCATGGGTAGAAACCAATTAAGTCCAATTAAGAGACAACTTGGAGTTACAACTTCAAGAGACAATTTGGCCTTGCGATGGACTGGCGTCCCGTCCTGGGTGTGTCCCCTCCCCCTCCGGCCTTACGCCCTGTGTCGCCGGGTAGGCTCCGGTTCCCCGTGACCCCGTATGGGACAAGCGGTTCTGAAAATGTGTGTGTGTGTGTGTGTGTGTGTGTGTGTGTGTGTGTGTGTGTGTGTGTGTGTGTGTGAGACAATTTGGATGCACCACATTTCAGTTTTTCTTTTCCTTTAAACTATCAGTAAACAAATAAATTATTTTGACTTTGACAATTTTCACAATAAAAATACTGATTGGAAAAATGTATGTAAGTATAATCTGTAATCCAGGTAATGTTGATTACTCTCAAGAGGTTTGAATATTTCTTCAAGGCCGCTTATGTTGAACATTATAGACTACAGACAGTTTTCAGTTGTATACCTTAAAATGCACCTGGAAACATCATCAGAGATGTAACTTGGGGTCTGGTGTTTCAGGTCTTTCAACATCAGACAGCCTCAAATCAGTAGCCTGACCAGAAATGATGAGGTGTACTTTAGTGTTTTGGGCTGCCAATTTTACTTTACATTAATAATTTATATTTCTGTTATTGACTTTGCACCTACCTCTGGAAATGAAGGTTGGTTAAATGAATAACTATGGAAATGGGAGGTGAATGATTTGGAGAGGTTTTGCAGAGGCTGACAACTGTATGGAGATCAGAAGATCAGTCATCCAATGATGATGATCGCTACGGCAACGAACAGACGTCATACATTCCACAAAGGTCACAAACCATCTAAAAGCACATTCTAATTGTTCTGAACCACACAAATTTTATTAATATGTTAGCACAAACAAAACACATGCAAAAAACACATACATGGACAGAAATACTGTCATGTGTAAATAAAACTGTAGTATTGCACCATACTATAGTTTATGGATAATATGTATGACTGAGTCCTCTTGCACATGGTCAGCGGTTGGCTGGGGTGGTTAGAGACTTTGGTCTTAATCCTGATGACCATTAGAGCAAAGAATTTAAATTTTTTATTAATATGCTCTCACTATAATAACACAACAAGATTGTAGTAAATTATACAGTATTGGAGGTATAACAGATATATATTTCAGAGTAAGCCAGCCACATTAGGAAGAAAAGCAAAAAAACTTCCAATCAACAAAGAAATAGTAGCTGCATACCCATCCTTTGTGTTCTAGTACGGTGACAGCGGCCCTGTGTGGATATGTCCGAACAGAGAAACCAATAAAAAATACTACAAACATTCTGCTTCTGCAACAGTTGCTTCATTTTTTTCCAACAATTTTTTCTATGTCATACACATCACATGGATGGCATGAAAATTGCATAGTGTTTAAATCTTTTGGAAAAGCACATTTTAATGTGGACCACACAAGTGTTGTTAATGTCATGAATATAGAACACACAAAAAACATGGAAACAGACACACACACACACACACACACAGAACTGGTTCACACAAAAAAAATGCATTTTTGCCGCTTCTGTAGCTCTCCTGTTTGTACATATTGTTCAGTGCTGTACGTCATTCCAGTGAAGCGAGCGCTCTTCACAATAAATTGAAACTGAAATTACTCTTGAAAAATGTGCTGCTACATAAACAAGAACATACTTAGCTTATGATAATAAAAAACTGAAAATATAAGAATTCTCAAAGGAAAGTCTTAGCTAAGCAATAGTAAACTATCATAACTGAAGTTCATAGTTACATTCATTAGAAATATGTGTGCGTAACACAGCTTGTACACTTGCATTGCTACAAGAACGCATTTTAATTTCTGTGAACCACACAAATATTGTTAATATCATGGATGTAGCTCATGCACATTGAAAGAAATACCATGCTTTGTATAAATAAAACTGTGATTTCACAGTGTAACCATGATACATGTTTAAGAGGGATAACAGTTCTCTTGTAGACTTATACATGGGAAATGGCTGGTTGGACTGCTTGATCCTGATGGTAATTATGACAAAGAACACATAATATACTGTACATTCCACAAATATCTAAATAGTTTGTAAAAGTGCATTCTCAGTGTTGTGGACAGTAGAAATGTTATTGATGTCATGGATCCACACACAAAAAAATGAAAACATGCATACAGAAATACTGTGTTCTGTGGTGTTACACTGTAATTATGGTATATGTGTGAGAGATATAACAAGCAGTTGTAGACATTGGTTGGTATACTTATACAAATAAGTTAATTAATTATTACAAGTTACCTATATACAGCTCTCCCAAGATGACATACATCAGTCAGTCAGAAAATCCCAGCTCATCACAGAGTCCAGGATGTCTGCATCAGGATATGTGTGAGAGGTATAACAAAGGCAGTTCAAAATGACAGAAACCAGTTTCATATTTTTGAACTTAACTGCACACACTTTCAAATACCGCACTGTCATCACTGTTTTTCATAGGGTGTAGGTTGCTAGACCCCCGAAATACATAAGTCCATGAATGACTGACCATCACCCATAGAGAAAGCCTGTTTAACCCAAAATTAAAGTTTTGGTGTTCATTTTCTAGTTGAGGAAAACAAAAAGGCATAAATCAATGAATAAATATTTTTTCTAACTGTACATTACTTCAGTATTCTTAAGTTTTTTTTTTTTAGTTTAAGATTCCTTTTGGTATTAAATCCATTTTAGTTATTTAAGAAAATAATGAAAAGAATAAGCATTTTATTTTTCATTCACTTCTAATGGCATTGTGCAACTGGTTCGCTTTGGCTATTTGGAATTTCTTGTCTTTTCAGACACATTAATGATCAGCAGATGAACTGGAAACACATTTGGACTCCGCATACAATAAAT
Organism: Scleropages formosus; assembly: GCF_900964775.1. Classification (NCBI taxonomy): domain Eukaryota; kingdom Metazoa; phylum Chordata; class Actinopteri; order Osteoglossiformes; family Osteoglossidae; genus Scleropages; species Scleropages formosus. The sequence continues at coordinate 241,728 of NW_021641044.1, read as the reverse complement.
GTAACATATATGAGACCAAACAAACAAAAACACTTAAACAGTGAAACGCAGACAATCATCAGACCTGAAGAGACACAAAGAAAAGACTAGTTTTTACAAGGCCTCATATTATTTTAAATTGTTGCTGAGCTCCTTAACAGGGAAGGGAAAGCTTAACACAACTCATGCAGGGATTTTTACTATTATCTTCTGGGCAGAACCTGCAAATAAACTAAGCCAAAACGATGAACTGTACAACATCAATCATTTAGAAACTTAGATAGTTATGATTAATAATATATTGAAGAAGTGAGTACTGCAATTAGATAAAAAGGTGATTATTCTGATGCTGCAGCTTTAAATGTGCAATGTTTATGTATAAACTGCTGGAAACCGCACATATCACTGAGGCATAATGAATGAGGTCGGTGTTCAACATGTCATCGAACTGCAGAAAGTGGAAAAAACTGTATGACCACAGCACACACACTGACCACACAGATCCTCATATCGCTCACTGATATGAATTGCTGTCTGTTGGACACCAGTGTTTCACACACCTGCTCAGTTATACAGTAGTTGACTGAATACATCCTCAGAAGACTATTTTAAAGACTTTTTTATTGGTTCATGATATGCAAAGGATCTGATCAGAAAATGATACATTCGTCAAAAAATACTGCAAATTATCATGCAAACATGATCTATCCTCTCATATGTTACTGCAAGCTACCGTAAAATCGATAGCTGAACAAACTGTGCAAGATAATAGCAAGCAAATAAAGATTGCAGTTTTCTCACGTTCAGTCATATCTTATAGTTTTAACTCTTCTCTTTCCCGAGCCAACCACTACTTTCTTCCAGAATAAACTTGTCTGTAGCCAATAACTCCCATATAACCCTTTTTTCACTTTCTCTTTTCTCTTCACCCATCCTTCTCTTCTTTCCTCCTCCTTCGCTGCTGACGATTTTGCCTCATTCTGTTGAGGCAAAGAGAATTCCATCACTGCCAAGTTCTTGGCACCTGCCTTTTCAAACCATGGTAGAATTTCCAGCAAAGTCTCATTCTCTGCATTTCAACCTTTATCAGAAGGTGAAATCACAGACATTCTACTCTTATCCAGACCTAGCATCTTTTCTCTTGATCGCATCTCTTCACCTGCCCTATAGATAATTTCTCTGCAACTTTTTTCTTTGATCTCTCCTATTAATAATTCCTCGCTCTTTGGTTGCTTCCCAGGTGCCTTCAAAACTGCCCACATCTCTCTCTTGTTAAAGAAACCCTCTCTGGATCTAGACTCAGTCCAGAATTACAGGCAGGTCTCTCTTCTCCCTATTCTGTCAATAACTCTGGAACATGCACCTATAACCAGATACCTTTATTCTTATTCTCCTTGGCCTTCTGTAGCAGTGGATACTGTCAGCTACCAGATTCTACCTTTTTCTCTGGGGCAGCTAGCCATCAAAGGAACAGCACTGAAATGGTTAGAGTTCTGCCTACTGGGTAGATCATACCAGTTGGTCTGAGGTGGCTCCCTGTCTTCTCCACAGCCCTTTTCAACTGGTGCTCTACAAGACACCCTAATCTTAATCTCTGCCTCTTTCCTTGGCCCAGTAACTGCCTTCATTGCCTACTAATTGCCTATTCTTTTCCCCCCAGCAGGTACAGACATGTCCTTATGTATCACAGCTTGAACCTCAGACATCTCTACTTGGATGTCTTTTCAGCATCTCCAAAATGGCAAATCCCTTCTGGGAACTCTCTCAAACTGGAAAACTTTCTTATTTCACCTGCACCATTGGAGCATCCGCAGCATCCACCCTTATCTCACAACACACGCAATGCCACCTCTGCTCCAGGCCATGGTGATATCCCCCGAACTACTGCAACTTCCTCCTGTCTGGCCTTCCAGCTTCCACCATCAGACCTCTCCAGTTGACTCAGAATGCTACTGCACAAGGTGTGTTCAACCTACCAACGCATTCCTATGTATCTCCTTGTTTTATGTCTGTCCATTGACTACCTGTAGTTCACAACTCTAGTTACGGCCTTCAAAACCATCAACGGATCTGCTCCCTGATTCCTGCAGTCTTATCACTGGCTACACCACAGTCAGGCTGCTGTGCTCAATGTAGTGGAATGATCTCCCTCTTAGACTCAGAACTGCTGAATGCATCTCAATATTCAAGAGGGGTCTCAAAACAAAGCTCTGTCCGACCCACTCCTCTTTAGGTCTCCCATCTACTTCATAAACTTGTACTACAATATCAGTTTAAATTGGATTCTCTGTTAACTCTATACACTGCTAGTTGTGTAATGTATGCTGATTAAATGGTGGTGTTTGACTAAGTGGAGGGAGGTGCGGTGGCGCAGTGGGTTGGACCACGGTCCTGCTCTCCGGTGGGTCTGGGGTTCGAGTCCCGCTTGGGGTGCCTTGTGACGGACTGGCGTCCCGTCCTGGGTGTGTCCCCTCCCCCTCCAGCCTTGCGCCCTGTGTTGCCGGGTAGGCTCCGGTTCCCCGTGACCCTGTATGGGACAAGCGGTTCTGACAATGTGTGTGTGTGTGTTTGACTAAGTGGCTGTACTTTCAGAAGCATGTGTCTGCGTCTTTATCTTTTCATCTGTCGGTGAATTGCACTTTTGTTTTCTTTCAATTCTGCATCAGTTTGAAAAAATGTAGCTACAGAGAAAAACTGCCCCAAAATGTCACTGCTTGTCATGTGCGCATTTTTTGATTATCTTGCAAGGTAAGAGACTTAACACTACAAAACACCAGTGAAATGAGTCATAGAGAGGTCAGGCAAACTCTGTGTCATCTTTTAGATACAGGAGAAATGACTGGTTAGCTTTGAATCGGATGAAAACAAAGGGAATTAACACACTAGGCATACATTCAACAAATTTTATTTTTCTCTGAGATGTACATCGCTTTGAAGAAAAGCATCTGCTAAATGAATAAATATAAATTTCAATGTAAATTTATTTTTTTCAGTTGATATCATACATCTTGTGATGCACGTGGACACATCATCAGTCATGCAACCAGGGGTCACCAGGCGTTTTGGGCCTTTCTGCATCAGACACCCCTCCCCAGGCAACCTGATCAGGGTTGATTAGGTCCCAGCCTTTGTCCAGGCAGTGCTACCCTGAACCCACAGCTCACCTTTCTTGATCCACAGCCATCTAGATGCCCTGTCCACAGCTGTAACAGCAGCTTTCATAGCCTTCCTCTTAACATATAAATACGGTAGTAGTTCATGTCCCTTGCTTTTCTGCAGTGTTCGCTGAGTCCAAGCCACAGCTGTATTACTTTGATGCAGTGGAGGAAGGGGTCATAGGTAAATTTGGCCCACCCAGTGCCTGACCCTGACAGTTATAACACACACCAGTGATCCGTGTTTTAGTCAGTTTCAGTATTTTCACCTTCAATTTTCCTCTGTCACTTTTTGTTGATATTTGAAATTTGCATTTATTTTATATTGTACTGTACTTGACTTTGGAGGTTAAGTCAAATGAATAATTATGGAAATGTAATATACCTGAGACCTCCGTCTGCTCTCTCACTCAGGTATTCTGTCAGTACCTGTTTATATTTTCGTGCTACCACACCTGTGAAGGTTTTCTGGTCTAGAGAGGCTTCGTGATGGTAGCTGCCAGCTGTGTGAACAAGTGAGTTCGGAGCTTATGATGGCATGTGAATGAATGAATGAATGAATGAATGAATGAATGAAATTACTCTTTTAATAAAATGTGCTGCCACATAAATTGAAATATACTTTCATGTGAAAAAATAAAAAGCTTGTCAGATAAAAAAATGTCAGATACCTTGGAAAAAGCCCTGGCCAAGTAACAGGTAATAATAATAATTCATGTTCATGGATTTATTAGGGACAACATGTCTGTGCACAAAACACAGTCTGTGAACTGGTGTATTCCTACAAACGCACATTTTAACTTTTGTGAACCACAAAAATGTTATTAATATGGATTTTGCACACACACAGACTTTGCACAATACTGTGTTTTGTGCAAGGAAAACCATACTATAGTGTAGTATATAGTATACAGTATATGTTATAGTAAATACAGTAGTATATAAGGGGGCGCAGTGGCATGGCATGATGGACTTGGACGGGTCTGGAGTTCCAGTCCTGATTGGGGTGCCTTGGGACGGACTGGCATCCCGTCCTGGGTGTGTCCCCTTCTCCTCTAACCCTGCGCCCTGTGTTGCCGGGTTAGGCTCTGGCTTGCTGTGACCCCGCTTGGAACAAGTGGTTTCAGGCTATGTGTGTGTGTGTGTGTGTGTGTGTGTGTGTGTGTGTGTGTGTGTGTGTGTGTGTGTAGCATATATGTTAGAAAAATGACTGATTCCTCTAACAGACTTGCACATAGGCAATAGTTGACTTGACCGGTTGAACCAGTTGGCTTTGACATAACTAAAAACAAGAACACGCATTCCACAAATATTATAAGCAACCTATATAAATGGAGCTCCCAGGATCAGATACATCAGCGAGTCAGAAAATCCCAGCTCATCACGAAGTCCAGAAGGCCTGCAGCCATGCTGAAGTTTCTACTGCTGAGTGCTCTCATAGCACTGGGTAAGAACCATCTTTTCTACAGCAAAGTTTTTCTCTCAGTCACATTATCAGTACACATAGTTACATCCATTGGACTAATCTTGGTCAATTTTTTTCAAGTTCACAATAGTTTTCAGATTGTTCCAGTGATGACTGTCTTTTGGTTTCCCCCAGTGCTTGCTGAGCAAAATGTAAAGCCCCAATACATGGAAGCATTCCAAGATAGGGTTGTGGGGGGGAGTGTTGCCAAACCTCACGCTTGGCCCTGGCAGGTATGATACATAATGATGTTGAATGTTTTTGTCAGTTTCAGAATTCTTTCCTTCTGTTTACCCCCTCTCAGTTTCTTTTTTTTCTGTCATTAGCAATTAATGCTTTTGCTATACTGTCCTCTTTTAAGTGATGGTGAGGTTTATGCCCCTTTAAGTGAGGGTCATTTAAGTGAATAATTATGATTAAATTATGGTTAATATGTTAATTATAATGTACCTGAGGTCTTTTTCTGCTTTGTGTCTCAGATCTCCCTTCAGTACCAGTTTATATTTTGGTACTACCACACCTGTGGAGGTTCTCTGGTCAGGAGAGGCTGGGTAATGACAGCCGCCCACTGCGTTACTACGTGAGTTTGGTTCCTGTGAAGGCACTTGTGTGTTTTGTGACGTAATGTTTATGGTTGTTTACTTGCAAGCTCACGATATCTAGTTTAAACACCCCTTCTACTGTAGTGCTACATAAACAGGAAAACAAAAGTCAAACTCCAAAAAACTCCAAAGTCAATTCCTCCTTGTAATTATACAATGCCTAATTTTGTAAGACACCTTGGACAGAAGCATTAGTCAAGTCACATCTGATAATAATAGGTGAAGTTCATACATGCATTCATTAGAAATTACAAATGTTTATGGAAAACAGACTGTAACACATGCCCTAACAGCTTCAATTTTGCATATTGTACTACTTTGTAGTCCAAAGGTGTGGCGAGTGGTTCTTGGAGCTCAAGACATCACTGTCAATGAGCCAACACAGCAAGTGGTCGGTGTGACCAACACCTACATACACCCTAATTGGGACCCCAACAATGTTACCAATGGGTGAGTGGATGAGTCAGAACAGTTTTTCTCACTTTATATATGGGAATGATTTATAGCCTCTTTTTTGCCTAATAGTTGTTACTGTATATGCCATCAATTCCATCCTGACTCATCGCAACCACTGATGCTGTTTGTGTGGTAAGGGAGGAACAGAAGTGGTTTGCAGGTGTCTTCTTCTGTGTGTGTGTGGGGGGGGTGCAAACATGGGGAGAAACATGTCAACTGCAGACTCCCCGAGCAGTTCAGGAGCTTTGACATACCAGCTTTACCTGATGTGCCACCGCGTCTCATTTTTGCACCAAATGAAATATGGTGAAATTAGCCTACAGAAATATAGTGAAATTTTCCAGAATTGTCTAAAGCTGTCTGTTCTGAACTGAGATGTGGTAGGAACTTTCTGAGCAGCACAGTGGTACTCCAACAGCATCCAAGCTGCACATTCAAGCATATCTTCAAATCCACCTCATGGTATGCAGAGTCTACATGTTCTCCCTGTATTAACAACCCAGGAATTTGCATTGTAATATGGTTCTGTACCATGATTTTCCATGGGAACTGTGACTGTGGCGACTTAAATTTGAATTTATAGCATATACTTACTTATGTGGGGGGCGCGGTGGCGCAGTGGGTTGGACCGTAGTCCTGCTCTCCGGTGGGTCTGCGGTTCGGGTCCCGCTTGGGGTGCCTTGCGGCGGACTGGTGTCCCGTCCTGGGTGTGTCCCCTCCCCCTCCAGCCTTACGCCCTGAGTTGCCGGGTTAGGCTCCGGTTCCCCGTGACCCTGTATGGGACGAGCGGTTCCGAAAATGTGTGTGTGTGTGTACTTACTTATGTGTCCAGGTATCTGAAAAACTGAGTGGTGGACATGTTATTTCACCCCATGCAGATTTTTTTATTAAAATACAGTGGAAACAACTTAAATACAAATACAGTTAAGTACAAGAACTTTAAATGCAAACAAGGTAGCTAATAGTTAACAAAGAATGAGTTTAGAGAAATTTATATATATATATATATAGAGAGCGTGTATAAGCGGGTGTGGTGGCACAGTGGGTTGGACCGGGTCCTGCTCTCCAGTGGGTCCGGGGTTCGAGTCGCGCTTGGGGTGCCTTGTGATGGACTGGCATCCCGTCCTGGGTGTGTCCCCTCCCCCTCCAGCCTTACTCCCTGTGTTGCCGGGTAGGCTCTGGTTCCCCGTGACCCCGTATGGGACAAGCGGTTCAGAAAATGTGTGTGTATAGTGTGTGTATATGTATGTATATATATATATATATATATATACATACATACACACACACACGATATATATACTTGTCATACAGAAGGGACTGGAGGTAAGGTGGTGGACCCAAGTGTGGGTTGGCTTTACTTCAGGATGGGTTTTCTAGGAGAGGGGGCGCGGGGGTGCAGTGGCGCAGTGGGTTGGACCGGGTCCTGCTCTTCACTGGGTCTGCGGTTCGAGTCCTGCTTGGGGTGCCTTGCGACGGACTGGCATCCCATCCTGGGTGTGTCCCCTCCCCCTCTGGCCTTACGCCCTGTGTTGCTGGGTAGGCTCCGGTTCCCTGTGACCCCGTGTGGGACGAGTGGTTCTGAGAACGTGTGTGTGTGTGTGTGGGTTTTCTAGGACAGATGAAAACAATGGTCAGGGACAGGTAAGGGTCATACAAGGCTCAGATGTTGTTATATGGGCGAAGCAAGACTTAGCAGTCAGATAAACAGATGAGGGTCAGAAACCAGGAGATCAGAACACGAAGCATAAACAAAACAAGGAGTAATGCTGATTCTGCACAATCCACACAAGGAGGCATTTCCAAGAATCCGCCATGTTGTGTGGTCACGGAGCTCTGTTTATACCGGGCCTCATCAATTACCCGCAGGTGTTGCCGCTCTGCTTATTCCCGGGGATGTGACAATACTTTAATGTGCTGTCATACTACTGTGAATTTTTAATAGCATGTGATCACCTGTAAGGCTCATTTACCTCTCTTCAGGTATGATATTGCTCTGCTTCGTCTGTCCTCCGATGTCACCCTCAACTCCTACGTGCAGCTGGCTTCTCTGCCCAAACCAGGACAGATCCTGCCCAACAACAACCCCTGCTACATCACAGGCTGGGGCAGCACCCAGAGTGAGAATAATCAAGCAGCCCTTTACCAGTGTTAATCTGGGTCTAATTCATTATTCTTTAACTTGTTTACCTAATAGTGTGTTCTCTGGTGTGCCGGTCTCTTCTGCTGTGAGAGCTGTTCTCTCACTGTCTTAAACGGTCATCCTCTGTGACTCATCTACCTTCATCTCTCCAGCTGGCGGTCCACTATCTGATGTGTTAAAGCAGGCCTACTTACCTGTAAGGAACTATGAAACCTGCTCCAGGGGTGACTGGTGGGGCAGCATAGTCAAGAAAACCATGGTCTGTGCAGGAGGTGCCAGTAACTCCGGATGCAATGTGAGGGAGCCCTTCTTACTACTGTCACTCCAGTGAACTCAGTTGACATTGATTTATTATAAAAAAGTCTGAAACATTTTAACTTTGTGATGAACGTGATTTATTTAATCATGTGTTTTTTTAAAAGCTGGTTAAATCCAATTAATACTTCTGAAATAGTAACTGAACACTGCATCAAGGGCAGGTATCCATAAACTTGCCTTTTGTTTACTCAAAGTCTGTTACTTTTCAGGGTGACTCTGGTGGCCCACTGAACTGTCAGGTCAAAGGACGTTACTACGTCCATGGTGTGACCAGTTTTGGGTCTTCCCTCGGCTGCAACACACTGAGGAAACCCACCGTTTTCACCCGAGTCTCAGCTTACATTGGCTGGATGGAAGGAGTGAGTACCTGTAGGCTCCTACTGGCCAATCACAGAGAGTCACTGTTTGCGAGAACCAATGAAAATTGTTTGTCTCAGAACAAATGCACTTTTAGAACTGGGGGAGTTGGGGGCACAGTGTTTTTAGTCAGTGTTTACCAAGCTGAAGGTCTCTGGTGTGATTCTCCCTCCTCCCCTACCACCTTGATCAAGGTATGAACCCTAAACTGACGGGGCACACAACTGCAAGTTATTTGTTACAAAAGTTAACATTGTGTTGTCCTGAACAAAGGCTAAAGGAATGTTAACTTCTAGGACTTGTTCTATGAACAAAATAATTTGACAAAAGCACTTTCATCAGGAAACATTCTTTTTTTTCTTTGAATGATCTAAAATACACACACACACACACACACACTTTCTGAACCGCTTGTCCCATTCGGGGAGCCAGAGCCTAACCTGGCAACACAGGGCGTAAGGCCAGAGGGGAAGGGGACACACCCCAGACAGGACGCCAGTCTGTCACAAGGCCCCCCAAGCGGGACTCGAACCCCACACCCACCAGAGAGCAGGACCTGGTCCAACCCACTGCGCCACCGCGCCCCCAGCTCTAAAATAATTTCTATATAAATAATCATATCTAGGGGGCGCGGTGGCGCAGTGGGTTGGACCACAGTCCTGCTCTCCGGTGGGTCTGGGGTTCGAGTCCCGCTTGGGGTGCCTTGCGACGGACTGGCGTCCCGTCCTGGGTGTGTCCCCCTTCCCTTTCGGCCTTACGCCCTGTGTTACCGGGTAGGCTCCGGTTCCCCGTGACCCCGTATGGGACAAGCGGTTCAGAAAATGTGTGTGTGTGTGTGTGTAATCATATCTAACTGATACAATCTAATTTTAAAAATGTAGTTGGGAGGGAAATATTTTAATTTTATTGAGGTTTTTCATACCACATTAAAATGTTTCTGTGTTTTAACAAGTGGTCTTTTTCTGTTACAGATTATGAATCAGTAAAAACATAAATTTAAGTGGAGTGAAGGACAGTCTACTGGATAGAACCTCAGCATTCCAGATATGAGCCTTCCTTCCTAAATTCTACTCCACTGCAGACATGATGGATCAGCTAAAATAAAATAAAGTCTCTTTATCACTCTAAATACTGTGTCTATCTGATTTTTAATCCATTTTTAATTCTGGTCTCAAAGTATAGCAAAAGCACTGTCACAGTTGTAGCAAATCAGACTTGAAGACTGTCTCACTTTAAAACATAACCGCGTGTTTGCAATGGGGGAGATAAGGCCTTGATGCCTCTACATCATAAATCATGGGTTCCAAGCTTTAATGTACACTGCTTGACACAATTTGAGTCTATTTTCTATAGTGATAACTTTAAGAAAGGTTTTTTTGTGTGAAAAGCAAATGTTATATACATTTCAATGGATGTGCGGAAAACACAAGCTTTAATTTTCATTTAAATTGCATAAAAAAATCATGTTGCTCATATCATAGATCTAGTTCATAAACACCAAAAGGAATACTGTGATTTGTATAAATAAAAGTGTATTTTTACACCATACCATGGTATATGTCATATGACTGAGTCTTCTTACAGGCTTTCACATGAGATATGGTTGGCAGGACTGCTGGGACTGCTTGGTCTAGTTGGTCTTAATCCTGACAATAACTGCAGCAAAGAATTCAATTTTTCAATTCAATTTATTTTATTTCTTAAAGAGCGCTCTTCTCAACAGAGAGACACAATGTGCTGAACAAGATTGCTGTAAACGAGACATTATTACAGGCATAATGCATATGACAATAGAGTCACTCAGCTCACCATAAAGGAGAGGGAAACAAATAACTCCTAATTTACAAAGAAAGGGGGCAAAATCCTTGGGGGTCCAAGCATCAATAGCTGCCCACCCCTCCTGGGCATTCTACTGTGCTGACAGGCGATCTGTGTGCGTATGTCTGAAACAGAAAAGGCCAGTACAACCATGCTGTTCTCTATAGAGACTGTAGTTCACTATCCAAGCCAAAGGTTGCTGTTCCTGTCAGTCATGTTACACTGTTCATAGCTCGAAGGAGTGAAGTACATCAAGTATTTTTGGTCAGTGGTGGCTCAAATGCTACTACAGGATACTTGTAAAATACATAAAAGAAAAAAGTAGGAGGTATAAAGTAAAAGATAGCAACTAACAAAATATTATGGATACCAATTACACTACACACACACTTTCTGAACCGCTTGTCGCATAGAACCAGAGCCTAACCCGGCAACTCAGGGCATAAGGCCGGAGGGGGAGGGAACACACCCAGGACGGGACGCCAGTCTGTCACAAGGCACCCCCACTGGGACTCAAACCCCAGACCCACTGGAGAGCAGGACCCGGTCCAACCCACTGCGCCACCACGCCCCTCACAATTACACTAGTAAAGAGTAATACATTTCCCAGAGTTCACTTTAGTACTGCACCCTCTGTGACTCCAAAACCTTGGTCTGTCTAGCTGTCAGTCTACCATCTGATGAGTCCAGACCAGTAACTCCGGATGCTATGTGAGGGAGCCCTTATTACAACTATCACTGCAGTGAACTCACTTGACACTGATTTATTATGAAAAAAATATAAAGAATTTGAACTTTGATAATTTAAGGAAATGTGATTTTTGGCTAGGGGGTGCGGTGGCGCAGTGGGTTGGACCGCAGTCCTGCTCTTCGGTGGGTCTGGGGTTCAAGTCCTGCTTGGGGTGCCTTGCGGCGGACTGGCGTCCCGTCCTGGGTGTGTCCCCTTCCCCCTCCGGCCTTACGCCCTGTGTTGCCGGGTAGGCTCCGGTTCCCTGTGACCCCGTATGGGACAAGCGGTTCTGAAAATGTGTGTGTGTGTGTGTGTGATTTTTGGCTGTGTTTTTTTAAGCCATTTAACAGACCCGTTGGCCAGGCAAGAAGGAGAGCGGATGTCGGTGGCGGTTGGCCTGGAATTTGGTCCTCTGGGTGCTCTGTTGGAGGTGGTCTCACACCACGTGCCAGGTCTCCGTGCTCTCCTTGTACCAGATGTCCACAGCAGGTACATCGCTCAGGCTAGGGTGCCATGAAAACAATGGGAGCTGATATCCTAGGATGCCTAGAATGGTGACAGACCTGTGGATGTGTGGGACAGTGAATTGTGGGCATATTCTGCCCATGGTAGATAGTGGGCCCACTGGTGCTGCTGGTTTGCGCAATAACTGCGTAGGAACCTGCTGATGTTCTGTTGCAATTTCTCAACCTGCCCATTAGCCTGCGGATGGTAGCCAGATGTGAGACTCACCGATACCCCCAATTGCTGCCAGAAGGCCTTCCATACCCTGCAGGTGAACTGCGGCCTCCGGTATGAGACGATGTCCTCTGGCAGTCACGAGATATGGAAAATGTGGTTAAATAGCAACTTGGCCGTATCCAGTGCTTTAGGGAGTTTGGGAAAGGGGACAAGGCAGTAGGCCTTGGAAAATCGGTCCAGAATCATGAGAACAGTGGTCTTACCCTCAGAAGGCGGGAGGTCAACCAGGAAGTCCAGAGCAATGTGGCACCAAGGATGGCTCGGAACACGCAAAGGTTCGAGGAGCCCAGCTGACTTCTGGGTCAGGGTCTTTGCTTGGGCACATGTGGGGCATGCCGGGATGTCGTCCCAGGCATCGTCTAGGAGCGAGGGCCACCAGAATTGCTTCTGTAGGAGGTCAAGGGTCTTACAGAACCTAGGGTGACCCGCTGCCAGGGAGTCATGGGCCCACTGCAGGAGGGTCAGTCTCATGGAAGTGTACACATACTGCTTCCCTTCCAGTGTTTCGGGGGCCCTGGTTCCGTCTGTTGAGCGTCCTGGAGCTCCTAGGAGAATTGCCACTGCACCGGGGCCACCACACAGTGTTCTGGTAAGATTAGGTCTGGGATTTCTGAGGTGCTCGTGTATCCGGGACAGGGCATCAGCCTTGGTATTTTTACTACCTACCGGTAGGTCACAGTGAAATGAAAGCAGGTAAAGAAAAGGGCCCACCTAGTTGCCGAGGGTTGAAACACCGTGCTGTCTGCAGGTATTCCAGATTTTTGTGATCCGTCAGAACAAGGAATGGATGTACGGCCCCCTCCAGCCAGTGTCGCCACTCTTCTAGGGCCAGCTTTACGGCTAGCAACTCTTGGTTGACAATATCATAGTTTTGCTCAGCCCTGGACAGTTTATGGGAAAAGTAGGCAAACAGGTGCAGTTTTGGGGGGTCTCCTTGACATTGAAACAGGACCGTACCCAGCCCTACTACTGATGCATCTACCTCCACTACAAATGGCAGGGTAGGGTCTGAGTGCCGGAGAATGGGTGCTGACGTACACCGTTGCTGCAGGGATTCAGAAACCATCTGAGTTGCATTGGTCCAGGAGAGACGGGGACCCTTACCAGCCATGAACAGTGCAGCGATGGTATTGTAGTACCTGATGAAACGCCGGTAAAAGTTAGTGAACCTGAGATATCTTTGTAAGGCTTTCAGGGTCTTGGGACGGGGCCAGTTAATCGCGGCTTGGACTTTCCCGGGGTCCATGGCTAAATCCTCTTTGCTCAGAATGAAACTCAGGAAGGCTACCTGCTCCTGGTGGAACAGGCACTTTTCGGCCTTGACAAATAAACGGTGAGCCAGCAGATGTCTCAATACCTCCCTTATTTGTTGTGTGTGTTGTTCCTTGAACTGGGAGTAGATCAGAATGTCGTCCAAGTACACGAGAACCCCATGGTTCACCAGGTCCTCCAAAACGTGGTTATCTAATGCCTGGAATACACTGGGAGTGTAGCCAACCTGAACAGCATGACCAGGTACTCATAGTGACCGAGGGTTGTGCTGAAGGCCGTCTTCCACTCATCCCCCTCCCTGATCTGGATCAGGCTGTAGGCACTACAGAAATAGAGTTTGGTGCAGATCTGGGCCCCGTGTACCTCTTCGAGAGCTGCTGTAATCAGTGGCAGAGGGTGTGGATATTTGATGGTTATACTGTTCAAACCTTGGTAATCGATACACGGGTGAAGGTCTCCATCTTTTTTCCCAATAAAGATGAACCCTGCAGTGGCCAGAGATGCAGAGGGCCGAATGATTCCTCCCGCCAAGGCCTCGGAGACATACCTCCGTATCGCCTCCTGTTCCGGCAAGGAGGGGGGATACACTCAACCTCTAGGAGGTGTCGTGCCTGGAAAGAAGTCAATGGCACAATCCCACGGTCTATGGGGTGGTAGGACTGCGGCCTGCTCCTTGCTGAAGACATCCTGGAGGTCTTCGTAGAACCTTGGGATTTTTACAAGTGGTGGTGCATTGGAGCCTTCCACGGATGTGGCTCAACATGGCCATGACAGGCACCCATGACTACACTGTGTACCCCAGGCCACCAATTCTCCCATGCTCCTATAGAATACAGGTTCGTGCAGAGACAGCCACAGGAAACCCAGAATGACAGGGACCTCGGGGGAAACGATGAGGTAAAATCCCAGACTTTCTTGTTGACATTCCCCCACACGTATGTTTAACAGTTTGGTTTGAGATTCCACCACCCCTTTTTCAAGTGGCTGTCCCTCAAGGGCACTTACCCGGAATATTACATCCCACGCCCGTTGGGGCACACTGTGTGCCTTGGCAAACATCCCATCCATGAAACAGCCCACACCACCGGAATCCACAAATGCATGTATGCAGACCTGTTGCTCCCCCCAAACAGGACAATTGGCAGAGTTAATTGGTTACCTGAACAGCAACAGCCCCTCACCTGGGATCCTGGGTGCACTGGACAGGCTGCTCGGAAATGACTGGGGTGGCTGCAGTACAGACACAGACCGTCCTGTATCCGGCACTGTCTTTCCTCCTGGGTCAGATGTCCTTGCCCAAACTGCCTCTGCTAACTCCTCCTCCCAGTTGGAGGTCGCTCAAGAGAGCTGTGTGAGTCATGGGGCCCAATCTCAGGGCATGTTATCTATTGCAACCCCCGTCTCAATGAACTGATCCACTGTCCAGTCCTCCCTCTGGTAGGTGAGTTCTGCCTGTAGCCAGGGATTCAGTCCCTTCCTGAAACTAGCCAGAATGGAAGTTTTGTTCCAGCCACTCTGTTCAGCCAGTGTATGGAACTCAATGGAGTACTCCGTTACGGAGCGGTTCCCCTGCGGGAGCTCCATCAGGCACACACTAGCCACACGTGCCAACCCTAGACATCCAAAAACGGCCTGAAAGCGTCTCTTGAACTCCTCATAAGTTGCCTGCATGCTACTCTCCCAGGCCACCATCGCCTACTGTAATACCAGGCTGGTTAGCAGCGTGAGGAGGTAGGTGATCTTGGTCTCACCAGTGCAATACACCCATGGGAGACTAGCAAAGACAAGTTCACATTGCATGAGGAAGCCTTGACATTTCGTGGAGGAACCATCATAGTGCAGTAGGGTTATTCCATAACTGAGACACTATTAGGTGTGTATGCGGCTGGGGCTGTTCCTTCACCTTCGTGCACAGGAGGTTCTACAAGCCTCTTTCCATTGAGTTCCCAGACAAGCTCTTGGAAAGCACCCGTAAGCTTGGTCAAGGTCATTTCATGTCCTTTCAAAAGCCGATCTTGGTACAGTACCATGCAGTGTGCACATTCTAGCTCCGCTGGGTCTGATGTGTGGGCAGAACCTTCTGTCATGTTCGCCACAGTGTGATGGACCCATGTGCAGTTTTACAAGCTCACCAAATATGGAAACAGAGTAAGGACAGACTGAAACAATAACCGTGGGGCAGGCAGGAGGTCTTTGATGAGCGAACGTTGTTTCCTGGAGGATCCAATAGTCATGGTCAGGAGACAGGCGAGAGTCAAGGAGCCAGGGAAACACAGAGATGAGGTAGGCAAACACGGGACCAGGGAAAGCAAGGTAAATGTAGGAAGCACTGGGCATGGAAGCAGCAGTGTGCTCTAAGAGGTTCCACAACTGGAGGTGGTTGGGTGCTGTGCTTTTATGCTCCTGTGCCCTGATCCGCTGCAGGTGCGACCACTCCATCCGGGGGTGTGACAGAAGGATGCTGCATGTATAAAGCAGCACGTGATGATGGCACGCAATAATGTTGAAAGGTGGGGAATTTGACATGCAACTTTTGACTTACATAAAGGATTGAAGAACGGTCTATTTGTGTAAGTTGAGGGGTGTCTGCAGTTTGTTTATGTACTGTATATCAAGGCCTTGTACCAATATCATTGCCCTTTATTAATAGGGTCAATGGACACCCCTATGTTCATGATGTGACTACACAGACAAAACCCATCATTTTCACTCGTCTCATCTCGCATCAGCTGGACCAAAGCAGTAGGCTCCTACTGGCCGATCACACGAAGTCACTGTTCACAGGTGCCAGTGACATCATTTCTAAGAGACAGAACTTGTGCCATCAAAGAATTTCAGAACAGAAGCATGTATTAGCCTATTTCTTTGCATATTATAAGGATGCTTCGAAAATTTCTCCTTTCTCATTTTTAAAATCTTTTTAATTACCTTTATTAAATAACAATTTAATACCTCATCTTTATGTCACTTTACAACACTACTCTTTTAATGAAAACTGTTTCTTCTACAGATCATAAGTTAAGAAAAAAACTAAAGAATGACAGTCACCTGGACACAATTTTCCCATTCTGCATCAACCACCCATCTTCAGATTTAATTAATAGTCTAAAACAGAATGAAACTGCACAGTTTCGAAATTGTGCTTTTCATTTACAAGTTACTTTTGGTGCTATTTTTGGTATGGATTGTTAACACAAAATTTCACACCAAATGGTCATCCAACATTTATTGCATATAACATTGATCTTGAAGCTTTTTAAACATAATTAATCAGACTGAGGGGGGCGCGGTGGTGCAGTGGGTTGGACAGGGTCCTGCTCTCTGGTGGGTCTGGGGTTCGAGTCCTGCTTGGGGTGCCTTGTGATGGACTGGCGTCCTGTCCTGGGTGTGTCCCCTCCCCCTCCAGCCTTACTCCCTGTGTTGCCGGGTTAGGCTCCGGCTCCCTGTGACCCTGTATAGGACAAGTGGTTCAGATGGTGTGTGTGTGTGTGTGTAATCAGACTGAACAATCGGTCTTTCAACCCAAAGATCACAGGTTAGAATGCCACCTCTGGCTAATAGTAGCCTTGAGCAAGGTACTGACCCTAAACTGTGCCAGTGAAATTACCAGCTGTAGTAAATGGGTAAATAATTAAAAGTAGCTTGATGTTTTAAGTCACTTTGGAGAAAAGCTTCAGCTAAATGAAGAAATGTAAATAATTGGGCTTAACTGTACAAAAGAACAAAGACACCAACTGCAGGCAGAGCAATGTGATCACTTTGTACAGAAGACTTTGACATGTCACAATTCTGCAGCTCCAGTGTAGTTCCCCTCAGCACCAATATGGAAGCCTCCATACAGCACAAGGTTAATCATTTAAAGCAAATGACACAGTAAAATGTGTGGGCCTATTGAAAGACACAGCACAAAAATCTGAGGCATTATTAAAATCGGAAAATTCTCTTTATTTACATTTACGAAATAAATACATCATGACTTTACTGCCTTCCAAATCAAAGTGAATGGTTTAACAACCAGCGAATAGACACACTGACGTGATTTCAGTCTCTACCACAGGAAAAAATGTGGATGGCAACAGTTAATTACAATTTACATTTCATTAATGTATTTGCTAATATTCACAGAAATTTTTATTTACACTTTTACAGTGTTCACAGTAATTTACCACAAAATTTCCCTGATAATACATTTTACATTAAACAAAGCATTTTCTTCAAATAATCATATAAGACATGAAAACATTTCTCTGTTCAACCACCCCTGACAAATTGATTTGAATTTTTTAAATTTGTCATCTACTGTACAGATCATAAATACATCATAATATTTCGCTCCATTACTTTAAACTTAAAGGCTGATAGGACACACGATGCAAGGTCGGTCAAAAAAAAAAAAAAAAAAAAAAAAAAAACCTGAAATACTTCAGAAGAGTGCACTTGATGTATCTTGTGTGTGTTTGTGAGTGTACAGATATTTCTAAGTAGGCCAGAACATTCACCATTTCCACTGTTTTGAAAAATTTACTTAGGTGTCCTTGGTCACCTTACAATGAGTAATGTACACTGGAAACCACATTTTTGTAGAAAAATGCATATATGTATTCTCACACACACACACACACACACACACTCTCTTGAACCTACTTCCACTAGCTATTTCATGAGAGGAGAAGAGGGGCCTTTCTTTTAGATGACTTGAAAGAACAAAAATGTACTTGTGAGGAAAACGAAGGAGAGCAAAGGTCCCACAAAGTACTCTGACATTGCACTATGTTAGGGTCCACATATAGGCAGCCAGATCAGGCAACACCTTTCATGGTTTCCAGTTTCTGGTTGTCCTCCATGCGAGGCATGGACTCCGGTGCACTGTAAAGATGGTGGTACTGCTGCAAAATCTTCACCACGTTCTCATGGCCAAACTGCACAGCATCATCCAGAGGAATGTTCCCCCACCTGACGCAGGGGTGGGAATCATTTGATGGCAATGACACCTGAGTCACATTTCTTAAAGAGGGAGCAGAACAAGCAGAGGAGACTCTGATGCAAGAAGTCCAAATCTTGAGAATAAGTAGGGGTGGAAATGATAGAGGACAGAGTCGGAGCAAAGCAACAGAAAGAAGCAGCTGCCTAATAACACACCCTTACCTGTCCTTGACAAAGGGGTTAACTTTGCAAACCTCTGTCAGGAACAGCACCACATCCACATGACCTAAGTGTACAAAGTAAGTCCAGAGCTGAGTGTCATTAAATGGCCTGATGGGTTTCAGTGCATTACTGTTAACTGTTATTGAACAGAGTCCATGCATATGAACGAAAAAAGACTTGAAAGCCCACCTTCAGCTGCTGCCACATGGAGGGCTGTGCGCGAGTCATAGTCTTTGAGCTCCATGTTCATGGAAGACAGCGCAAACCTGCACGGCAGGAGGCCAGCAGGGAAGCTTATCTCAATAGAAGCACTGCACAGAACTCACAGACATGAATACACACCGTTATCTTCCTACCTTCTCAAAGCTGACACGTCCCCGCTGTAGGCTGCAAACATCAGGTTCACCACAGACTTGTTCTGAATAGACAGGAGACACCCAAGTGACCCGGGAGGCTGAACCACTAGACATTACACAGCTATTAAAATCTGGTGGAACCTCTGAAAGGCCAAATGTTGAAAGGATGCGCACTTTCTGCCACGTCTCCGACTCAAATAAAAGGAATTTCTCGGCATGTACCATATGAGCATAAAATACTGTTTAGGAACTGTCATTTGTCAAAGTAGAGAGAAGCAGAACTGGCACTTCCATTTAGAAGGAGGTCGTGCTCACCCTCTCGTCGTCTGACTGTCGCCGGGGGTCCAGCTTCTTCATAAAGTGTCTCAGGTTGTCGTAATTGTGGAAGTTGAACACAGACACCAGTTCCTGATGGGCGGACCATGTTAGTGAGTCATCTGTGAACACGCTTCAGGGACAGTAAGCAAACTGATGCTGTTTTGCGCAGGTCATCAACTTTACTAAACAGGTACAGCCCTTAAACACACAGTACTGGTATCATCATGAGGGGTGGACCCAGATGACTGACTGTGAACCCTGACTCGTGCAATCAACAAGCTCACTTTAATTTGAATTGAAAACAAAGTCTTTTTAAACTTGTTTGCATGTTGATGCTGCTTTGGTGTGTCTATAATTAACCTGAGTAAAGTGAATTCATTGTATCTCTTTCAGACAATCCTCAGCATTTGTGCTGCATTCCCTACAATATGTCTTGGACAATTAATTCAACACATTTCACTAACAAACACTGTAAGCTAACTTGTGTAGGCATTGCTGTATTACTGCCTTTACAGTCTACAGTGAGCAAAAAGTTCATACACAGTTACCCTAAGGAGCATTTACTTTTGAGCTGGAGTGTCAGTGTTTGTCAGAGTTGAGCTCTATGGTAATTCCTGGTCACTGAGCCAGTCAAAGTGGATCAAGTCATTCATGGCAAAACTGTTAAGAGATGCTTGACAGCAGCATGTCTCAGAGAAATACATCCCTTTGTTTTCAGTCCTGTGTTTTCCTTATTTTACATTTCCAGTGTTTTCCTAAGATTGTGTCCCTCACCTGTATTTTTTTTTTTTTTTTACAATAATCCTTTGTTTGAATCAAACATAACATCCCTTGTGTGTTTCACAAAGGATGTAGTTTTCAGATTGAGTATGACTTAAAATATCTACAGGAGCTTATTAGCTCCCCAGTCTACTGCTGATATTTTAAATCAAGGCTGAAAACTTGCATACTTGTGTAAGGTTTGCATTTTTTTCCTTTCAGTCAAGGCCTGCTTTACCTGGCAGAAGTGAATTCCGCGAACACTGTTTCCAACCTTGTCTAAGGGGGGAGACCAACACATGACCCCCATGATGTTGGGCACTACCAGCAGCACGGCTCCCGACACCCCTGACTTTGCAGGCAAGCCCACCTGGGGAAGAGGAGATAGTACAGGGACTGCAAAGTGTGTGTAGTTCTTTTTAACAAGCTTTCACATATGTCTCCCATGTGTACACATTCATGTGTGCATTTCTGTGTGAGAGCATCTTTGTATGTATATATGTCAGTCCATGTGTTTGTTGTCAGAGCAGGTGTGTATATCAATTTTGTAATTTTATCCATCGATACATGTATATCAGCCTTATCTGTGCGCCTGTGCCTGACTACGTGTCTCTGTCCGACAACATATTTGTTTATATTAGCAGGAATGTGTGCCAGATTATGAAAGTGTTCCAGGGAGGGTTGGACTTACATGGAAGGCAAACTGGCCCGAGAAGTCGTACATGCCACAGGAGTGCATGAGGCTGAGTGTGTTGCGCACGGCCTCAGTGCTCAACACCCGCTCACCCGTGATGGGACAGATGCCACCATTGGCAAGCGTGGCGGCCATCACGCTACCGGATTCACAGGTCACCTCGATGGAGCACAGCTGAGGGGTCCGAGGGAGGAATCCAAGATCGGAACAGGTGCACATGAAAACAGGCAGGTTTTTTTAAGAGTATAATTCTCTACAAAGGAGGAATCTTGCCGAGCACAATGGAAATACACTCAACTCTACATAACAGCCTTCCGTACAATGAAAAATAGGTAAAACTGCTTGTGGTATTATATACACCTTCTTTCACATAAATTCAGTACAGTGGCATTTTTGTCTGATATGCGGTCATTATACTTCCATAAATAGAAATGTGTGGAATACTGAGAAAGATGCAACAAGCAATACAACTGCAATACAACTACACACACAGACAAACCCCTTCAGATGACTGCCGACAACACAACTCCCATTCCCGGTTATTGGTTCAGTGCAAACATTCAACACAACAGCAACAAGGTAAATGTGAGACAACCACTCATGATGGGATTATTTAAGAAAATCATAGAAAAACTAAACTATGTTCAGAAACTTAATTATGTTTACCATCAGGCAGCATGGGACAACTGTCATGTTGACAATCTCAATCAATCACAGATATCAACTAATGTCAATCTAATATCACAAACTAGAAAAGCTAATTCATTATCACTGATATTAATGTTATTATTATTACAAATAACTTGTGCTTTTTGCCAAAAGTTACTCCCAGTGTTAGGTTACTAATAATTATTTACCAGTTTATAGCTAAGTAATTTTTTACAGCATCAGCCCAGTGCAAGTACCTTGATCAAGGGCTCTAGAGCAGGGATTGGGATTCTAACCTGGATTCTTAAGGCCCTATAGAAATAAACTATAAAAGTGAAATTATTAATTGGGTCACTGAAATCAATGTGTTCATTCTGGGAGCAGAGTTAAAGACTGAGTCAAGCTGTATGATATGCACAGAAACAGGGACTGGTGAGGGACGAGGCATAAGGAAACTCCGTGAAGCAGCTTCTATCTGTCAGGACACCTCTCTGTTGTCCTTTGGGTGGTGTTGCCTGCTACTGCCGAGGGGTATAAATGAACTGTGATGAGAACACTGCTCCTCCTCCCTTTGTGTCTTCACTGCCATGAACACTTTCAATATTAAACCAATAATATTGCATGCTATTAACCATTCAAATAGCTTTAACAACAAATACCCTTAGACTACAGCAAATAAAGCCTTAATCTCTGTTAGTAACATTACACGTGCCTCTGACAGCACGGTGTCAGCATGCCTCACAGACTGACACAGAAGGTGTGCTTGGGAACTTTACTTCTTTATACCAAGAAGTTCTGTGAGCTAAATTATGAAAATGTGTCTCTCCAGTGTACTGTGTACTGTGTCTCATATCCTGTGCCTGTGAGGTAGACTCTGGAGCACTGCAACCCTGCACTGGACAAGCAGTTACTGATAACAAATGAATGAATGAATGAATGAATGAAAGTGTAACATTAAAAGACAAGCTACAAATAATAATTTTGTTACAAATATTGTACAAATGACAGGGGCGCAGTGGCGCAGTAGGTTGGACCGGGTCCTGCTCTCCAGTGGGTCTGGGGTTCGGGTCCCGCTTGGGATGCCTTGTGATGGACTGGCGTCCCGTCCTGGGTGCGTCCCCTCCCCCTCCGGCCTTACTCCCTGTGTTGCCGGGTAGGCTCCGGTTCCCCGCGACCCCGTATGGGACAAGCGGTTCTGAAAATGTGTGTGTGTGTATTGTATAAATGTGTTGGTGTTATAATTGCAGTGGAAAAAATACCTTTCATTTTGTTTTTTAATGAATTTTAGGTGACACATTTTTCACCTAGGGACGAATTTTTTGCTTTTTTCCCCATTTTTAATTTTTCCCACAATACACACACACACACACACACACACACACACACACACACACACACACTTTCGGAACTGCTTGTCCCATACGGGGTCGCGGGGAACCGGAGCCTACCCGGTAACACAGGGCGTATGGCCAGAAGGGGAGGGGACGCACCCAGGACGAGACGCCAGTCCGCCGCAAGGCACCCCAAGCGGGACTAGAACTCCAGACCCACCGGAGAGCAGGACCCGGTCCAACCCACTGCGCCACCGCACCCCCCTTTCCCACAATATGTAATGTTATTTCGATCATCTCATGGAAATTTGCCTAATGGGCTGGTTTCAAGGAACAAACGAGCCCAGTTCAGTGAGGGGCAAAAGCACACAAACACACACACAGTGGCTGAAACCGCTTGCCCCAAGCGGGGTCACGGGGAACCGGAGCCTAACCCGGCAACACAGGGTGCAAGGTTGGAGGGGGAGGGGACACACCCAGGACGGGACGCCAGTCCGTTGCAAGGCACTCCAAACAGGACTCAAACCCCAGACCCACCAGAGAGCAGGACTCAGCCAAGCCCGCTGCGCCACTGCAGCCCCCGCCGAAAGAACTGCATCTACTCAAGCGATGAACACCCGTGGATCCAGTGGAAAGTAACAGACTAAGTTTATTTAAGAATCACATGTCTGCAGCTATGTCTCTTTCTCTAATGTAATGCACAAATTTGTATTTTTGCTGAGATGTACAGTATGTCTTTTTGGAGAAAAGCATCTGCTAAATGAATAAATGTAAATAAATGTCAATGTAAGTACTGTAGATAACAATGGGAGTTGTAAAGGTGCCCCCTGCTGGTCACAAGCACAAACACATAAACGTAGGTCTTACTGCTGCAGTGTAAGCAGGCATTTCAAGAAACTGAAGCTACTTATTGTTGATATATATGTTATTGTTTCTTAATACATTTTGCTTATTTGTTTAAATTAATATATTGTGTACCTACTACAAATGCTACGAAATCAACTGAAATCGCATTATACTACACTTATATACACACTCTCAAATACATACCACATCTGAATAAAACACAAAAATTTTTCAGTCTGGACATTTAAGATTCAGTATGTCACACATGGCCCTTGGACCAGTTCACAAAAAATTATTTTTTCCTTCATCAGATCAGAGCTGAATGTGCCACATACAGGTTCTCACAATGACACCAACATTGAAAGCACACAAGCTCAGGATCAGAATGTGAATGTAAATGTTAGTCATCACATGCTGAAACCCACCTGGAAGTAGAAGTCCAGAGCATCAATCATGTCGGCCCCTGGGGGAAAGCACTGGAAGTGTAAATGGAGAAAGATCAGTACACTCGCACGGACATTTTTCCTCACATTTCCAGCAGGCCACTTAATATGCATAAGCATCACATCAATATCATGAGCATATTTTGTTTCTGCTGTACACTTGTTTATACTGAGATGACAATAAACATAATCATAACGTTTCATTCTTAACTGTTTCACTTCCTTAAACCATCTAGTCTTAATTTACAAGTTCTGCTTACTTTTTTCTCTTTCAGGTAGTATCCAATCGCATAATTCCTGTCTCCCGTCTCTTTCTCTGATTGAAACCTGTAAATCACATCAGTTATATCATTTAACGGCAAAGTTTTCCCAAAGTACCTGTCAGCTGTCACCTTATTCAGTATTTAATGGTAGTTAAATCAAAGAATCTTACGTGGCATTACTGAAGCCCACAAACTCTCTGCCTGCCATCTTAGTGATGAAATCCATCACCTAGGAGACAGGAATGCCCATATTAACAAGTCATTCACTTTCTAAAAGTACTTTGTCCTGACAGGTTGCAAAATCAAAAAAGTTAATGCAAAAAAAGAAAAAAGGTGAGTGCTGAGGGAAAAATAAATTAGAGGACAGGTCAGGTCACTGAGCTTGTATAAAGAAGAGAAACCAGATGTGCAGACTGCAGCACGGATGCTCAGTATGGACAGGAGGGCTACAGGCACTGGGATGCGCTGCTACTTCTGTGCAGGAAGACATACTCACATAGTCGAACTTTGATGCCTTGTTTGCGCCAGGCTTTGGAAAAAGAAAGAGGAGAAATATTGTAACATCCCAAAGTTTATTTTTAAATATAATGAAAACAATTAACTATTTAGTCATGATTGCTGATGTGAATATAAGTCAATTATTCATCCGAGTGTAAAGATGATAGATCTTTTTCAAAGGCTCTAGAGCCCTACTGCAGACCAAGTAGATGGTTTAGCTCTGCTGCTACAGGAGTGTATAGACAGTGTATGGAGCATGTGCTAAAGTGGCAAAGTACAGAAGAAAGATGCTCATGTCCAGATACAGTTTCAGCATCGGGTTAAAAATCACAGCCAGGTCATAAGCTTCTTTTAATTTAGAGCCACGTCAAGAAACTGAAGCCAAGCAATTAATCTTCCAGCAAAGTGTGAGGGCCTGTGTTGGCATGTGTGACGGTGGAGCGTCTGAGAAGGGGGACACAAAATATATTCACATGGCATGCATTCTAACAATCTGCTCCTGTGCTCCACAGCTCCAAGTCTAAAATCACTGAACGATGTGAAACACAGTTAGCATCTGTTTCCAAACACTGGACTCACTGACTGATATATTTCAGTTAGCCGGATACTTTTTTCCCTTAACATAATCTGCTACTTCCCCCTTCAAACTCAGTCCTATCTTTACCACTTAATGCTTTTTCAGATACAGTATCTGCTATCTGTCACTATTTGAGAGACATCACCAAAATTAAACATACACACCCTCTCTAAAGAGTCTTTTCATTGGTTAAGCTGACACGACACACCTCCCTGCTCCAGGCCCCTCAGTGTGAGGGGAAAAGACAGCATGAGAAGGCACCTGGCTGTCACCAACCGGGGCCAAGGTCAAGATATGAGAAAAAAGTCTAAAGGACTATATGTGACACAATACAGGTCTGTTTGTACACATGTCACGACCAGATTGGCTCTCTCAGTCAGTGGGTCAAACACTATCAGGTGACGTGGTTTCTGATCATCAGACCCTTTATTTTGAAATGTTGTTAGAGATACTATGCCTCGAAGAGTGTGTGGGTGTGTGTGCATGTCCGTGCACCTTTATTTGCTTTTGCACTTTGCCACTTTGTGGGCAAATGGGTCAGCAAGAAATGCAAATCAAGTCA
The DNA here is from genome assembly GCF_900964775.1 of Scleropages formosus. Classification (NCBI taxonomy): domain Eukaryota; kingdom Metazoa; phylum Chordata; class Actinopteri; order Osteoglossiformes; family Osteoglossidae; genus Scleropages; species Scleropages formosus. Next base: position 216,252 of record NW_021641044.1, on the reverse strand, counting down.
AACTAAACTGCAAGCAATAAATACACTTTCCCATGTATAAAGACAACATCTAAATGTATAAGACCAAAGAAGAAGTGCGTTATATTATCTGCTAGCAAACAGTTGCACCTCTGACACCCTCTATTATACTGGTAGTGTGTCAGAGGGCACGAGGGATGACTGTCTTAAGTCTAGGACTACTACAGTACAGTGAACAACAGAACAGAACACAGGAAGAACAGGGCTGTGCTGTGAAGCTGTACATGTAGTGGTGTAGGATCAGTTATTATAGAGACAAGAGAATTTGATATTTACTTAGTTGCTCCAAAAACATGTAGACTCAGACCCTCTGAAAGATCTCAGTATTTCAACCTACATGGATGTCATCAAAATAATGTTGGCTTTCCAGATCCACAGTTAATCTCACACACACACACACACACACACACACACACACACACACACACACACACAGTCTGAAATCGCTTGTCCCAAGCAGGGTCGTGGCGAACCGGAGCCTAACCTGGCAACACAGAGCGCAGGGCTGATAGGGGAGTGGACACACCCAGGACAGACACAGTTAATGAATAGCATAAATTATATTTTAACTATGTTCAGCATGTATGTTATTACATTTACAGTGATGCATGTGGGAGACCCTTTTCTTCATAGAAGTGTACAACTTAAACAGTAGTGTCTCCCACAGCAAATCAACAGACACACAGCTTAGTTGTTCTTATTTGTAGTAATGTTCAGAACATTTGGAAGAGCATGAGAAAATGCTTCAGAAAAAGAACTCTGTTTTACATTGTGTGAAAAGTACAACAGTACTAGTTACCAATACTTAAGAACATTTTTCTATGGGCTATATTAAGTAAATTAAACTGTTTTTTATGAACCTAAATTTTAATGTGACAAATGGAGGCAGGGGGTAGATTTGACTTGGTTGTGATTTATAGATTTTTAAACAGGTATCTCCTGATCCACTTTTAAAGTGACTGTGTACAATCATATGACACACATAACATTTACCTTGATGAGGGAGCTGATGACAATTGCCCCGGCGTTGACCATAGGGTTATGGGGCTTGTCTGCAGAAAAAACGCAAAACTGTAAACACTAAACTAACCTCTACTAGTAAACACCTTGAACCTTCTGATGCTAAGACAAACATGACAAGGTCAGTCATGACAGAGATCAAATTCATGGCATGAAAGTAAGCAACCTCACAAACTTTTTCAGAAAACTGGCAATAATTTACTAAGAATAACTCAGTCAATTTGTTGATTTGATATTCATCTGAATGTACAACAGAGATAATGTATCACCACACCATTGACTGCAACTGACTGATGCAAAACCTCCAAATTTGTGGGAAATCCCACACACCCCTCCCACAGTCTCTTCAGCCTCCTGCCGTCTGGGAGGAGATACAGGAGCATACGAGCCGGCTCCACCAGAGTGTGCAACAGCTTTTTCCCTCAAGCTGTCAGGATCCTGAACTCTCTGTACCACCCATAACCACCCATTACATACCAGAATCCTGAACTCTGACCACTGGAACCAAACCCACCCCATCCAGAAGGACGGCAGCCATTTTCATACGGTCAGCAGAGATTGTCCTCTCAGGTCCCTGATAGTCTCTGCTGAAAGCTCACTAACATTTACATTTACATTTATTTACACTTAAATTGGTATCCACCCAAAATATAGCTGCTGTATTTCTTGAATACATTCCACATCGACCTACATTAGGCCACACTACCCCTCTTGTCCAAATAATTATTGCACAAAAATACTCACTTTTTTTGCACTACCACTTTAAAATCTATTTACATTTCAATTTATTGAACTAACCACACCACTGCACTTTATTCCATTGTGTTTTTAGTTTAGTAGTTAGTAATTGTGAATTGTACTGTAGTAGCAATAGTATATGTTGTACATGTCTTGTGTCACACCGTGGTCCAGGAGAAACGCTGTTTCAGTCCAATGTATGTTATAAACATATTGTAGAAGTGACAATAAAGTTGACTTTGACTACTCTGATTCATGGGTGTAACTGCTAGCACTGTATGATATTTTACACGCATGTTTTTCTGTTGCTTAATTCTGCCTTCACACAGTTAAGGTCATTACCCACCAACAAACTCAGGAAATGGGAGAGACATGGGGAATGGGAGTCACCCACCTTCTTCATCCAGGGACAGCTTGTTGAACTTGAGCCCACTTGGTTCCTTGCCTACATAGCGGTGCACGCGCTCCGTTCCAGCTTCGTGAACCGCAATGGCGTACTCCAGTGGCTTCACACACGATTGCAGGCAGAACGGCACCCTGGTGTCGCCCATAGAGTACCTGTGCAGGAGACACAGTCCCATGGACTTTGACAGTGACTCAAGCCTCTTTCTGAAATTAGGATCACAACTGCAAGTTTCTGTAAGGACCCTGCTGATGCACTCTTGAAAAAGGTTATTGAGTTTGTAAGAAAATAAGAAATGCAGTGAAATATTTAAGTGCACAAGAGACTGAGCTGGAAGCACCTACAGGAGTAGTTATAGAGAGGAACACACACATAGCTTGGTGCACACTCAGCAAGAAGATTTTCTCTTTACCTCTGGCCATCCACAGTGCACAGAGACACACCCCACAGGTCTGGGCTAAACTTGGCCAGGTGGGGAATGTAGTCTGCTACCTGCACACCGAGAATGAGACATCACATCAGTGTTGATCAACAGAAACAAATGTAGACTCCTTATGGTGTGTGTGTGTGTGTGTGTGTGTGTGTGTGTGGGAGTGAAAAACAGAGAGCAATAATAATTTAAAATATAAGAACGTTGACTGAAATACCCACACGTCCGTCCTCCTGCCTCTGGACTTTGTGGTAGATTTGATTGATGTTGGCAACAAAAGTCTCAAAGTCCGGGATGATGAATTTCTTCCTGAAGGCCTGGGTCAGCAGGACAATATTGCTGCCCACACACCTGAGGTGCAGGGAAACACTGCATCAGAGGAAAGCTAACAATGAGCAAGGCAACCAACTGCAACATTTATATCTATTAACGTCATATGGCAGCTGTGGACATCAGACTTTTCACAGATTGTGTAAACTGTTAAACACCCAATACACAGCAAAAGTCCCCTCCTTGGATATTCTGAGTTTGCAATTCCATCAGAATAGGAGCAAGAATGTGTCCTATGAACCTGCCAAAAAAAGTATGTTGTGTTAAAAAAAAAACAGATGGATAGAAAGTTGGGCCATGTGAATCCTGTAGGATCTAACATGCTTTTAGATGAACCAAAACACGTCACTCATACTAAGAGTAGGTGACACCATGCGACCATCATTTACAGTATAACTCAATGGAACTCACTGGAAAATATTGTGGTTTCCACACTAAAACTATTCAAACTGCAATTCAAACTATTCAGATACTGGGTCTGATACTGACCTGCTGCAAGTCGAATGCAATGTCAAGGAAGAGTAATATACAGACCCTGTCAAAAATTTGACACACCTAGACAATCTGGGCAATACTAGTATGGAAAAACAGGACAGAAGAGTGAAGGCAAAGCAACACACAAGTGTCCATGTGCTGATTTCCTGCTCAAAGCTGGTAAGTGAACGTTTTGTGGAAAAATGACTTTGCAGCAAGAAGAGGCTCAGGCTCTAGCCAAGTTCATACCACATTGTACAGGTGCCTTTTTAGCTGCATACTGAGGTTCCACACACCAGTAAATGACAGGTGACAATGACAAATTACAAATGAGTGTCCACTATTTTCACTCATCGACTGTAGAAAAGCATGGGGTGGTGCACTTGGACCAAAACATGTGCTTCACACTATGCAGCCTACAATATGGCAACATGTGAAGAAAGTGATACTAAACTCAGGTTGTTTTTATTTTATACTTTTTCACTCCAGGCCACACTTGTGCCTTGCATGTGCTCCTGGGAGAGCTACCCGCAGCTGTTGGCCATCAATCCACTTTCTGGCCCTGCTGTCATTCTCCTGTGCTGTCAGAGTACCAGCCACGTCTCCCAACAGACATTCAAAGGAACTGACAAAGTCACACTGACAGTTGAGTGTAAACAGTGTGTATGGGTCAACACTGTTTATACACTACTAGTCATCCATAATCTAAGAAGTACAAGCCCAAGCAGATAGAGGTACATTACCTTCTGACCCTGTCCACTGAGTAGCTCCTAAAGGTCACAGTAAAAATAGCCCATTTCCATCAGGAGATTCTCCAGTGATGGCTGTGCATGAGAGGGGATACGGCAGATATATGGGACTCACTTTCGGAAGAGCTCACTGTCCATCATGACATCACCGTTTGACTCCCGTACAGCAGATCGCAGTTCCCTCATGCAGTCACGAAGCCGGGGGTCAGAGGTCAGCAGACCTGTGCTCTTCACAGCCTGTAAAGCATATCAGCAATCTGTATGAAAAAATGTGACCTGACTTCCTTTGAAAGAGCTGTTCCATTTCAAATACTTTAAGATGAACCCCCTTAAATGAGAAAATGCTTACCAAAAAATCCAGCCAATACTAGAGTGCTGTGGCATATAGTAACACTTGATATTGGACCATACTGTAGATGTGAAGGCTTCTTTACATAATGGAATTTCCAAATCCTGCACATTTTTACTGTACCCTCATGTAGGCTCATGTTTACTTTACCAACTTAAATCTTAATTAAGAACTTTCACTGACCAAATCTTTGAAACCTAAATGAATCAAGACAAAGTGATCCATTGCACAAGACAGCTCAGCCTTCAACTTTTAAAGAGCACACTGATTTAAAAATAAGTACTTCTGAATCCTTGTTGGACTTTCTAATTGGCTCGAGTCCCAGAAACCAATGACAAATTACTTTTCATTGTTTCAAGAGAGATGCATCCTATGCAGTGGTAAAACTGGCATCACACATCTTCACTTTCAGACTAACAACCTCGTGATAAAACATGTGACAAATAAACTACTATCCCCAGTGGAGAGTAGTTTAGATCACTGGATGAGGTGCTGAAAGATCTGGGTATGCTGACAATGTTTCCCGTGGGTGGTGAGGAGCACATGTGTGGAAACAGCAGGGGAAAAGTTCTGATGTGCTTCTCCTTGTAGACTTAGGGGTGAGGTTTTAGCAGCTGGAGTGAGCACACTGACAGAAAAACTTCATTAATCTTTGCATCTGGAGGAGAAGGTTGAGCTTTGATCTCATGAAAAACAAATACCACAGCACATAGTTCTTTTAATAGAGCCACGCTCTGCTAATATGAGCACATGCCCAAGTTTACGTGTCCAGTATGATGCAATCTTACAGGAGGATGTAAAGAGCAGGACAGTTTTGCAAGTCCCAAAAAAGTGAGAGAGCAGCACCACTGAGAAAGATACTTAAAATTCATTGAGCCTATAAAGATATTCTATGATTTTACAAATCAGTCAGTCACTTTGAAACTATAATTTTGAAGTAATAATAATAAGAAGAAGAAGAATAATAATAATATGATGATGGTGACAATGATGATTTGATCTATTTTGCTACAGCCTTGCATGTTTGCAATGTAATACAGATCAGCGACAATTACTGGGAAATACCATATTTAGTTGCACTGCTCCTTCTCATAAACCCACATGCTGGATGAACTCGCAGAAGGGGGCTTTTACAACCGGCTGCAGCTGGCTGTGGATGATACCATTCCAGGGACTGATAACACGGTCGGCCAAGTTTGTGTCTCAGTTACTCAGTTATTTATTGACTTACTTGCTGCATTTTTTTTCCGACACGCAGCTCATAAGAAGAGAGATTAATAAGTGGCAGAGTTAATAATCCAGCTTCTGTGCACTGCCTCCTCCAAACTGTCTGTTTATCAATAAAAACGGTAAATGGTGTTTGTGCATGTGTGTGAGAGAGAGAGAGAGAGAGAGAGAGAGAGAGAGTATGAAATATACACTCCATGCCTTACTTCAGAATTTATTGATAATTTGTCTTAAAGCTGTTGCTGTTTGTGCCCAAAATCCATTCCTGGTAATCTGACTGCAGTGCTGTTGGAAAGACTCACGGAGATGAAGCGAGAAATAGAGATCCTGTCCTCTCCATCTGTGATGGTGTAGAAGAGCATATCTTCCAGTCCGGAGAAGATGCCCTTCCTTGACACGTTCCTGCCGCACATGGACACCAAAGTCTCGGTGAACGACGGGGACATGAGCAAAAACACAGACAACACAGTAAAGAGCTACAGAGACAGTAATGGAGACAGTTTTTTGCCAAGAAACTTTCTGACAAGATCATGTGCCACACAAGAAGAGGACTGGAGAAATGCTAAAAGTTGCTTCAATAAAGGTTGTTCCTTTAAATAAAAGCTCAGCCTGTGTATGTGTTTTTTTTTTTCCAGAAAATTTTAAATGGTAACAGTTAACTCATTACAGAAAACCTGTAATGCTCTTAATAACTTTGTTTTCTCACAGTTCAGTTTGTCTGCACTCACTGCTGCTGGCTACGGTTGGAATTACCATGGTAAAGCCCGGTGCTGCATGATCATGCATGCAGGTGACGTTTGTCTTTTTTCTACTTCAAGTCAAGTGTCAATTATTCGACCCGTACTTCACTTGTACTTGTCATTTAACGTGTGTGAAACACCACCCACCCGTGCGGGTCTCTGCCCTCCGCCTCCGCGGCTCCCTGCACCGGGGCGCTCGAGCTCAGCAACCGGTCAGCCCTCCTCGGGAGCGCGAACCCCGGCGCGTCCCCGCGGCACAGAGCCCTGCGCGCGACGTCCTTCAGCAGCGCCTCGGCGGCGCCTTTTCTGACCCCGCGCAGTGCCTTCAAGCAGTACATTTGCGATACTTTTTTTTTATAAGGTGTGAGAGCGATGAGGCCAAGTGGAGAATGGACGGCGGAGACGGCAAAAGGTCCGGCGAGCCGCGACTGTAAGTAACCGACCAGTGTGGTCAGACTCACTCACTGTGTGTGAGGCGAGGCGAGCGCTGTAGCGGGCAGTGCACGTGCCCACCCGAGGCTCTGTCATCCCCTGCGGCCAATGAGTGAAGGCGCCGGGACTCTGCCAAACTGCCAAGGACTTTTATGGCGAAACAAAAAACCTTCTGCTAAGGGCAGGGCTACAGCAGATGACGTGCCGTCCTGTGTTTATTTATTCCTTTAGCAGACGCTTTTCTCCAAAGCGACGTACGTCTTTCACAGGAAATGCAATGTATGCATTACGTTAGCAGAAAGAGACTTAGATGACGTGTGAGTCTAAATCAGTTTATTTGTTACTTTCCACCATATGAACTAATGTACATCACACAAGTAACTGAATAAATCATGTTTATTATTATTATCATTATTATTATTATTGTTGTTGTTGTTGTTGCAACGACCCACGTTCCTGTGGGTTTGAGCGGGAAAACGCATGCATTGTAATTGGTTGAATTTGCGTGACGTACGGGGAAATCGGGAGGGGAGGGGGGTTGCGCTAAGCAGGCTGGGAAAGCTGGCTTCTGTTGCAGGTCCTTGAGGAAAAGAGGTTGTCGGATCGAGAACGTTATTTTCCTGTGTGCCGGTGTTCTAATAAACGTTCGTCGTGAACGCTTTCTCTGCGTCATTCTTCATCCCATCCGAACCCGGAGAGCTGCGCACCACATTATTTATTATAGTTAAGCATTTACTGCACACGAGGTGCAGCAGGTTTGGCCAGGCCTGCGTTTGTGGTGGGTCTGGGATTCGAGCCCTGCTTGGGGTGCCTTGCGGCGGACTGGCGTCCCGTCCAGGGTGTGTCCCTCCCCCTTCGGCCTGGCACCCTGCGTTGCCAGGTTGGGCTCCGGCTCGCCGCAACCCCGCTCGGGACAAGCGGTTATAGCTGGTGTGTGTGTGTGTATATGAGTAGCTGCGTGAAAGTGTATCCGATATTCAACAGTTATGATCTCAGAGTTAGAGAATGTCAACATTTACATATCACATGAAGCTAAGAGATCATTCATGCAGTATGTTAATATGTACTGGAGCAATTTAGGGTAGAGGTGATGGGATTCAAACCTGTAACCTTTGCTTCAAAGGCTGCAGTGCCAACCACTGCAGCACCAAATGTTCCACATAAACAAAAATGGATTACACACACACAGTCTGAAACCGCTTGTCCCGAGCAGGGTCCCAGCGAGCCGCAGCCTCACCCAGCAACACCGGGCACAAGGCTGGAGGGGGAGGGGACACACCCAGGATGGGACGCCAGTCCATCACAAGGCACCCCAAGTGGGACTCAAACCCCAGACCCACCAGAGAGCAGGACCCGGCCAAACCTGCTGTGCCACCGCATGCCCCTCAAAAATGGATTATCAACATATAATTTGATGTAATATTTAATGTATGGCAACATCCATTGATTGACTTCTTACAAGTTGTGTCGTGAGAAAATGTACGTTTCTTTATAACACGCGCTTTTTCAAACCATATTAGTGTTTTAGTCCTGGTGTCACCTAAATGATTTCATCAGACTCACTTCATCAAACTAGGGCTCCATCTTAATTCGTAGTTTCTTTGTTCAAGCCGAGAAATGAAAGACAAGTACAGCATTTGTATGAGTTTGAAGAGAGGTAAGTCCTTGTGTAGTGCCCTGTAGAAACTGGCCATTACTCTAATATGACTGTGAAATGGTGACACTGTTTAGAGAAGAACTTGATATTAATTTTCATTTCTTTGCAGATAACTTTAAATTCATTTTTTTCCTTGAAAGTAATGTCTGGAGGGGGGCACAGTGGCGCAGTGGGTTGGACAGGGTCCTGCTCTCCGGTGGGTCTGGGGTTCGTGTCCCGCTTGGGGTGCCTTGTGATGGACTGGCGTCCCTTCCTGGGTGTGTCCCCTCCCCCCTCCAACCTTGCACCCTGTGTTGCCGGGTTAGGCTCTGGCTCCCCGCGACCCTGTATGGGACAAGTGGTTCAGATGATAATGTGAGTAATGTCTGGTATTTTAATTATTTAAAATCATTCATTGTGAAAGTAGAGCAACTGATTTAAAAATCAATACAATACAAAAGAAACATCTGTAGTTTTACCTTTTTATTGTTACAAAAATAATGATTTAGAAACAAATCTCTCTGAACAGACTTATTATGTGTCGCTGCCATGAAATGTGAGTCAAGAGCAAGACTCACAACCATTTTGGAAAGACACAGATGGTTACTGACACCAGTAACGGCAGGTTTCCCCAGCAATTCCAAAGGTTTGTGAGATAATCATTATCCTTATAGAGACATATCAGAGCATATACAGGAATATGGGTTAAAATAATAAAACAATAATGACATTCCACATATGGGTAGTGAACATTGTTTCTTTGTGGTCAGACAGGAGTTTTCACAAAACAACAGAAGCGAAACAATGGCACTGTTCATTTTGGACATTGATGAAAACAAATAAAACATCTGACATATCTATTTATAGCTATCCATAGTTGCCTGTCTGCTGTTTGTATAGTGTTTTGAATGCTAGTGCTCAGTCCACTGGCCCATTCATATAGCTTCAGTGTTAATGCCACTGCATAATGAATATACATAAACAGAAAAAAAGACAATTTATAAGTACTACTCATGATTGCACGGGGGCGCGGTGGGTTTGGCCTGTGCCTGCTCTCTGGTGGGTCTGGGGTTTGAGTCCCCCTTGGGGTGCCTTGTGATGGACTGGTGTCCCATCCTGGGTGTGTCCCCTCCCCCTCCAGCCTTCTGCCCTGTGTTGCCGGGTTAGGCTCCGGCTCGCCGCGACCCCACTTTGGACGAGCAGTTTCAGACGGTGTGTGTGTGTGTATGTGTGTGTGTACACTCATGATTGCTGAATTCTTAACACGCTGATTGTTCATTTAAAGACAGTTACTCAGCTGGTAGTGTAGCAGCATAGCAGCAGTAGGATAGAAGGTATAGAAAGTAGTAAGTGGTTCAGGACAAGGACTTGTGCAACCTGATGGTTACTGGCTGAAACTGCAGTGTCCACTAGCGCTGCGGTGCTTTTACCCTGATCTGATCTAGTGAAAGAAGGAGCCGCACAGATGGGTCAAACAAAATTATCAGCTATGGAATTCATTAACAATAATATGTGATTCAGTCATTAAAGAGAGGAAGAAAAACAATGTCAGCAAGTAGTTGTGCAACTTGCGACAGGAAAGTCGAAAGTTCAAATGTAAGGAGGGATAGTGTACTATGTACCTGTGTTGGGGCAAAACAGAATAACTAACTTAAATCTCGTTAATAAGAATTTAGCACGCTGAAAAAAGGAAATCTTCTACAAGTGTTTGCTATTCCGTTGTTTACTAGCCCCTTCTGAAACTGACCACAGAAGCAAGGATGTAAGACATGCATAAACATGGTTTATGATCAACAAAATAGAACACAACACATGGGCCAGTCTGCCCACTGCAGCATATGCACCTACTCGAAGTATTTAGCAGCATAACTTACTTTAAATATCATGATTGGGTACAGTAATTTCAAAGAAAATATTTGTCTTTGTGTTTAATGTCAGCTCAGTTCAAAGGTAGTTTTGTCACTTTTTAAAGGGAGAGATTATTTATTGGCTGTGCGTAGCTTGCGTTCAAAGAAATTAATTATGTGACACTGAAATAAAATAGAAATGCACTGTAAAATAAAAATAATAATTTACAGATTTTGCATTTGTATGTGGTGGAGCTTTGAAACACGAGCAGAATTTACCTAACATTATGTCAGTATGACAGAGCTCGCTTCCATATTTCCTGGTGTTTGTTTCTCTAGACGCTCTGCGCCGGACGCGGTAGCACAGTCCTAAGGAAGAAGTCCAGCAGACAGGCAGGGGCGTAGGACAGGGGAATCCATGCGAACTTTGCGTCCCAGCCAGCGCTGTAACGCGTTCGGGGGTACTGTGCTGTCAAAGCGTGCTCCATGCAGTTTGTCACCTTGCTCAGGTCCGGGTCACACAACATGTTCATGATCAACCGCTGGACCTTGATATCTGAAGATGCCAGACAGAGAAAAGAGGGGAAGGAGGCATGTTTGGTGGCACAGTCGATGTAGGGTGAAACTAGTAGGAATTGTGGGACACGAGTACCTCAAATACTTACACCTGTCAAAGTACTTCTCCCCATAGCTGTCCCGCACCTCTGGGCTCAGCTGGTTCCACAGGCGGTGCAGCTCCCTCTCGATTGGCTCCAGGCTGGTCACCGCTGTCTTGAAGAAGCCCGGCTCGATGATGCTCACCTTGATGCCAAAGTAGTGTATGTCCCTCCTGGGAAGGGGGATGGATTTAATTTCAGTCTCATACAGCCACGTGCAACAAACTGTCAACCGTCACTGTCCACCATGCGCAACTATGTCAACTTGCCTGTCTGATACATTTATTAATTTCTTTTATGTCCGTCTGTCCATTATCAGTAAACACTTGTTCAGTCCTGGGTCACTGTTGTCTGGAGCCTATCCTGGAACCCTACAGTGTGAGGCTGGACACATCCTGGACGGAACACCAGTCCACACACACACACACACACACACACACACTACAGACAATTTAGAGTCACCAGTTCCCTAGAAAACAAGGTCTATGGCCTGTGGGAGGAAACCAGAGCACCAAAAGGAAACACACAAAAATGTGGGGAGACATAGAACTGCCACACAGATTGTGCTAGATTTGAAATCCACATCCAAACCCGCATCCCAGGAGTTGTGAGGCACCAGCACTATTTCTTTCAAAAAGATAATTAATAGTAATAGAAGTAATTCAGAGGTGGGAGTATCACATCACCTGAGGCAGTCAGAGAAGGACTCCACTGCAAATTTCGAGATGCAATACCCGCCACCGTTAGCGGCGACACGGCCCAGGACGGACGCCACGTTGACCACCCGCCCCCGGCCTTTCTTCAGCAGTGGCAGGAAGGTCATCGTCATCTCAATGACGCCCATCATGTTGACTCGCAGCGTGCTGTGGAAGTCCTCCATCCGCATCCACTCCGTGGGGCCCATGGGAAGGGACCGGCCCGCGTTGTTCACGAGGCCCCACAGACCTGGAGTCGGTCGAAAGAGAACAGGGTCAAATCCTCTCTCTCTCAAGAGGATATGAGTTGATAAATACAACATATCTGAACCAACTATGTTTATGTTACTTAGCAGATACTTTTCTCCAAAGCGACTTCCAATGAACTCTATGTAGTGTTATGAACCCACACACCTTATTCACAAAGGTAACTTACACTGCTAGATATGCTACTTATAATGGGCCACTCATCCATACATCAGTGGAACACACTCTCTCTGTCTCTCACACTATGAGTGAACCTGAGCAGGATGTCTTTGGACTGTGGGAGGAAACCAGAGTACCCAGAGGAAACCCACTCAGACACAGGGAAAAGATGCAAACTCCACACAGACTGAGTGGGGATCAAACCCACATCCTCTCGCACCAGCCAGGCACTGTAAGGCAGCAGCGCTACTCGCTGTACCACCATGCCACCCAACTAAACCCATTAAAACTTCAACCACATTTCGGTTCCACCGTGCTCACTCTCTGCCTCTCTCACCTCTGTCACCCACTTCCTTCTTTGTCCACTCCATGGCCCGACGGATACTGCTGCTGTCCGTCACATCCAGCAGGATGGTCTTCAGCTTGGGCCCTGTCGCCCGGCGTAGGTTGTCCGCGCCCTTCTCCGTCAAACAGCCGGCCAGCACGCGGAAGCCGCGGCGGTCCAGCCGCTTGCACAGGAGGTTCCCAAAGCCCGAGTCACAGCCAGTCACAAAGACATAGTTTTCACCGATGTCTGAGATGACCAGGCTATCTCTCCACAGCCACACCAGCAGCCAGAGCAGCAGCAGCACAGCCGCTGCATACATCCACAGGTGCTCCATGCTGCACACAGGAGAGCACATGGTGTCAGTGTGTGTGGTGGAGGTTGGGGGTGGTGGGCTGGGGGTCTGTGTAGTAAAGACTCACACCCATATCAGGGTTTTCAGAAACAAATAACAGATGCAAAGTCTGGAAAGAATGGAAGAGTACTTGACTTTGACTTTAATGTAACACATGCACTGCGAAAACAGTATTATGTGCACATGTGGTTATCCCTGTAAGCATTCCCTAAACCACATTTATCTGGACAGTGTAAAACGCGGTTTCAGACAATGTGTGTGTGTGCGTGTGTGTGTGTGTGTGTGTAAAACGCAGTAAGACACTTTTGCAATACTACCTACTGCCACATGATGGAGCCTCCAATTATACAAAGACTTGTCCTTGGCCCTTTTCCCCCACAATCCTTTTTACTCACATAGCAAGTGTGTAGGAAAAGGATACATAATGAGTGTATTCACGAGCTAAAATACACAACAAAGAAGTATTATTCATTTAGCAAACGTTTTTCTCCAAAGCGACTTCCAATGAACTCAACATGGTGTTATGAGCCCGCACACCTTATTCACCAAGGTGACTTACACTGCTAGATACACTACGTCACTCATCCATACATCAGTGGAACACACACACTATGGGAGAACCTTAACAGCATGTCTGTGGAGTGTGGGAGGAAACCAGAGCACCCAGAGGAAACCCACGCAGACAATGGGAGAACATGCAAACTCCACACAGACTGAGCGAGGATCAAACCCAGGTTCTCTCACACCACTTAGGTGCTGTGAGACAGCAGTGCGACTCACTATGCCACCCATTCTCCCACCCCTATAGATTCTCAAAAACTGCTTCTAAGTGCCAGAGTGGTCTGGAGCCTATCCGGGAAGCGTAAGGTGTGAGGCAGGGTACAGGCTAGATGGAGTGCCAGTACATTATGGAGAAATCACACACATTCAGACACACATACCATCACTAATTGCGATTTTGAGTCACCAGTTCACCTGAAACTCATCTTTGGCCTGCGGGAGGTCAAAATACAGTATCATAAAAGTATAAATAAAGTGATGCTTCGTGATGTGGCAGAGACTACCGGACTACAGACTTCTGGACTACACATTTTCTTGTACTTGGGTTTTATTCTGTTTTTATTTGCTGATGCTTTAGCAGTCAGTATGTTGGATAGTTACAGCAAGGCCATAGGACTGGTGCGAGTACACGATAATGTAGCACGTGGGAAATCTTGGGACAAGCGTCTTATGAAACAACAAGAGGCTCTGGAGCTCCGGAGCTCAGATTCCTGTTGCACAGAGTCATTATTACCGAGCAGCATGTCTTAGAAGTCTCAGTTCTAAGGACGTAAGCCTCTTGTAGTTCAAAACCTATTATCCCGTTGTCCAGGATTATGAGCGAGTACGATGACGAGTGCCTCGCCGGGGCAACACTTGCTTTCGCGTGTTCAGGGGTTGGCGAAGGTGAGAATTTTGTTCAAAATATAAACAAACAGAAGGGTTCTGGAACAACAACAAGCACAGAAAAGGAAAAAAAAAAATATTTCAAGCAGTGGATGACAAGCCAACACCTCAGTAGCAGAACCACATGTGCTACACACGATCATCCTTACCTATGATATTTTCATTCTTTTAAATCTGTGAAAGTAGTGGAGGAACATATGAAACATAAGCACTGCAAGAACGCAGCAATGCGTTTTTCGTTACTGCCAAAAGCGTTTGAAAGAGCGCTTTCATAACCGGTTTCCATAATTGTATTTGGTTAATATCTATTAAAAAAATGATACCAATGCATACAAATTGTCATGCAATACGTATTCTTAAAATATTTTATATTTCCTGAACGATCGTAACACAAATATCTTGTAAATATTTCAAACTACACTAATAACATACATTTGTAATATATATAATAAAGTAATTTTGTGTGGCATTTCTGTGCTAAATTGACATCTATGTATGACAAAACAGTGGGATGTACACTTACTAGCCAGGGAGCTGTAAAATATCTTGAGATTAATTTTTGTTACTTTGAGTAAGAACTGAAATATCTGTACAGATCTTACATTGAAATATTTCATTCAAAATATGTTTTTGGGTATACAAACGTATAGTGAAATACTCAAATAAAACTAACTAAAATGTGAAAAACAAGGAAAAGTAAAATTAACAAGGAGATGAATTAAAACAATTAAATTTCTGTTAAAAAACAAAAAAGAACATACCTTTTTTTCCTTTTGATCAAGATTTTTGTTAAAAATGATAAACTCGCCTTCCTTCACTGCCTCCGTCTTCTGCGTGGAGTTTCACTCCCTGATGCTTTGACTGGGTAAACTTTATCCTTTAAGACAAGTCTGTAATTTATAATCCGTCATTTGTGCGTGTGTGAGTATGTGTGTGTGCGTGAACACACAAACTGATGACAAAAATATAACTGGCACAAGGGGTGGAGGGAAGAGAAAAAAACAATGCGGGCTTTATGCTTTGAGCAAATCATTTGATTGTGGAGTTCATTAAGCCATTGCCTTTCTGAATTCCCAAGTGTGTGGGACTTTCCTAAAATGATCCTTCATGACTATTAGAGAACTGCTGCCCAGGCCATTTATAGAACATGCAGATTGTTACACAGATGTTTTCACATGCCATACCGCTTCAGGAGGCCGAAGCATTTTGTCGCTCCGGAACGAGACTAACAGTTCTCACTTCCACAGAATGCAGGGTTGTGTACGTTTTGCATCTTTTGTGTATTTGGTATCAAGTTTGTGCCATGCGCACAGTATGCCATGCTGACTACATTGTGTCACAAATGGAAAACATACCATCTGATGTGTAGAAATAGAGCGAGCTGTTGGTGCCTCATGGTTTTAGGGCTGTGGGTATGGATGTGGGTTTGAATCTGGCTCAACCTCTATGGCGTGTGCATGTTTCCCTCCTATTCATGCAAGTTTCCTATCACAGTCCAAGATGTGCGTTTCAGGTGAACTGGTAACTCTAAATTGCCGTAAGTGTGTGCGATTGAAAATGTTCGTACGTGTGTGTGATTGCCTTGCAGTGGACCGCTATCATGTGCGGGGTGTACCCTGCTTCATACAGTATGCATCTCAAATGAGCTCCAAACCAACACTGGACAAGCACTTATTGATGAGGGATGAAGTAATATCTATAAGTAGACAGAAATAATCACAAGAAAAAGCTTAACCATAGAGCACAGTTTGTTTCTCTCTAATTTCTGGAAAGGAAAATATGCAGTTTACCTCAAGCACTGAGGTTAATCATATAAAGACGTCACTTGGATCATGTCTGTAACCAGGTCCCACTGCAGAGCCAAGCTAAAGCTATAGCTGGGAGCCTGGGACTGGGGGGCGTTACCATACACCCTGGGGGTGGGGTGGGGGGAAGGGGGTGTTGTTAAATAAATCCTATTTCTCCATGGTGCACATTTGTTAAAAGGCCCTTTTGTTCCAGAACAGTACAACTGTAGAGGAAAGCAAGGCAAATCCAAACAGTAAAGTCTTCTTCATCCTTAGAGGAATTACACGTTCGCATAGCTTTTTATTATGTCAGCTACCCGCTGGGATTTCTGCATGAAATACCCACATGAGAGCTATTTTGTAACCAGACCCTCACCCGAAGGCAACTGTGATGCACAACAATCTCCCATTTGTTTCAAGTGATCAGAGTAGCCTTTACTTCTTAATGAATGTATCTTTGTAAAATCACGTTGGTAAGGTGCTAAAGAATGATAAAGCAGTATGATTTATTAAAAACAAAAAAAAGTGTACCTCCACATTAAAGCAAAACATCACACCTTTTATTTCGGACACTTGATGTGTAAAAACGGTATTTATACCTGGCGCACAAATCAGGGTCTATCAAGTTACCTCTCACACATATATTGAACTTCTAAACAAAGACTCAAGGAGGACATTTTTACACATATATACCTGGCCAAACTAATTTATGCTGAAAAGTATCCCACAAACCCTTTCATTTTATCATTTCCTCTGTTTCCAGCTGATTACTTCAAAAAGTGGACAGAGCTTTAAGAAGGACCTTATCCTGAAGACCTGCTCCAATTCTCCCTGCAGACTTCAAGGCAGATAATGAGTGAACCAGGAATCCTGTTCTACTACAGTAAACTTTTATACCAAAATATTATAAAAACTGAAAACCTAAAGCAATGTTAAGTTACTCATCAAATCCCTTTATTTAAAATGACTTACAGTACACTGGGGTCTTGCGTTACAAACATCTGAGTTACGGAGCTTCAAAGGTACAAACGTTCTGGGTTTCATTTTTTTATTGCATTTTCTTCAGTACAGTATTTTATCTTCTAACATTGCCCTTTGTTGTGAAAGCCACCTTTGTTTCTGTGTCCAGCTGTTAGTAATAAAGCACATTCAGAGAGAATAAAAACAGGAGTGCTTGACCGTCTTCATCCAACTTTATAATACTTATAGCTCTTGTCCAGCATTCCTGCTTTAGTGATCAACAAGATGACAAATATTGCACTTGTTTATAGAATAAATGGGTAACTTATCCTCAGTTAAAAACGGTTTGTAACAAATATTTTTAGTCTTAATATCTGAGTCCTGAAATATTAAAATGAACTCTTACAAAGATTTTTACATGTAGCTTACTTTTACTGATTGTGTAGACAATCAGCAAAATTAAAATTGGCCAAAAGCTGACAAACACTGGAATTTCTTAAGAGATGAATTGGTACCCTGCATTAAATGTGAGGTTGTCGTAATTGTTAATTTCTATTTTCAGAAATTTAAAATTTTGCACAACAGTTCAGTGGCATCATGTCCAGGGTGCACCCTGAACCACACCCTGGCTTTCTAGCACACAGCAGACCACCACAACCCTACACTGTACAAGCAGTTACTGTTAATGGATGGATGGGTTAGTGCTTTTTTTTTTTTTTTTTTTTAAATTTATCATAGCTCTGTTTGAGGTTTTGCTAAAACCTAACCCCTGTATAAGCCAAAGGGTATATTTGTATACACACACACACACACACAAACAGACATACAGAAACACATGCGTTTGTGAGGACAAAGTGTACTCAGCTTGGAGCTGAAGATATGACATATTTACAAATGTGGGGAAATTAATACCAGTAGGTCTTTAGGGTTAAGTAGGCTCAAGTGTGTAACTACTTAACATTAAATCTCACCAAGAACCTGTGGCATTTGGATTTTATGCCCAGGTCCTTACAACATTCAGTTCAATATTAAAACAAAATAGTTAACTGAAGGGTTTAAAAAAATGTACAAGTGTAAGTAAAAAGTATCTACCAAACACACACACACACACACACACACACACACACACACACACACACACACGCACACATTTTCAGAACCGCTTGTCCCATACAGGGTCGCGGGGAACCGGAGCCTACCCGGCAACACAGGGCGTAAGGCCGGAGGGGGAGGGGGACACACCCAGGACGGGACGCCAGTCCGTCACAAGGCACCCTAAGCGGGACTCGAACCCCAGACCCACCGGAGAGCAGGACTGCGGCCCAACCCACTGCAGCACCGCACCCCCCATCTACCAAACATTTATTTTAAAAAAAAATAATATGGCAGAGAGTTGTTGGCTTATCCTTGTATTCTGGTAAACACATGAAATAAGAAATAATCACGGCAAATTACTTAAGAGTTTGTCCATAATGTAAACAATTAAGTCTTTGGACTTTTTAAATGTCAACCATTAATTGCTTAGTTTTTATGTCAAACGTTTAAGCAAGCAGATATAAAATGGGCAACAAGATTAGCGACTGAAAAAACATTGAATTCATTAAAAATATGGAAAAATTAAAGAAAATTTATATAGTAGAAAGCTTTAATATTTAACTCTTGGGTCTGTGAGTGCTGTGAAGAATGAGATCTTTTCAAACAGGTGATAACTGAATAAGACTTATACAGTCAGACTGGAGCCTTGGCAAAACTGCTGGTATTTGCCTGTAAGCCACATCATTGGGAACAAGAAGTGGAAAACACCCAGCATGACATAAAGGCCCCAGTAATCTCAGAGTAGGGCTATGGGGAGTAGTCTTGTTTCTCAACATGGGCTTCAATAATCATAATAGGCTTTTTACTCCCGAGTAAGCGTTGCTACAGCCTTTCACATCCTTGTGCCCAAGCAGATGTATAATCTACTAACGGTAATGACATACTGTGCTGGTGAGAAAAAAAACCAAGCCAGCGTATGAGCCGAGGAGTTGGTGAAGGCCACATCTTTACCCAGGCTGGACCAGCGCGGTGCGTCTGAGGTGAGTCTAAGAGGATGCAGCCTGCAGCTGCCCCTTGTGCACATATTCCAGCGCTGTGGCAATTGTTCTCATGTCCATCTCGATGCTGCGAGCCCAGTTCTCCACATCCCCAATTTCCTGCACAACACAGAGGCACAGGGAAACACATTTTAATCAGGTTTGTTCAGAAGTGTAGCTTGATGTCAGCAGCTGAATCAGAGTACCATTAAAAGCAGTTTAAAAGGTCTGAGGAAGTATTGTTGTATCCCAGTACATCTTCATATGTTGAATTTTATTTTTTATCTGACATATTGATTGTGCATGTGAAAGAAACGAATGAATAAATTTGATCAATTTCTATCAATCACATTTGACTTACTGATTTAAAAATGGGTACATTTTAACTCCAGAAAAAGTACAAACCCTTTCATTATGATTCAAAGATATTTGTAACTTCATGAGAAATGTTTCCTTGAAGCTTCTCATTAATCCAGACAGCCTGCACCTAATCACCAAAAATAGCTGTGAACAGGTGTCTGTAGTTACACTTCTATCACACAAGATGGTGATAAAGTCATATAGTGCACCTACATTTCAAACAAACTCCACCAAGGACGGTTCCAAGCCCAGCGAAACCAAAGGCCCTATACTAAGACTGAAGCGAAGAGGATTAAAGAAGACATTTCAGACAGGAAGGCTGAAGGGGTTGAGCTTTACCTATCCTGTTTCAGAAAACTGAAAAGGTTAAAGGCTTGGTTTCTCCCAGTTCTATAAACACACCACAGGTTAAAATCTCTCCTTGCGTAAATTGTAATTCTTTCTAATTCTCCTTTGTTTAAACAAAGTGACTAATTTCAGCACAAGAATCTGCAGTAATTTGACCCAGCAAGACTCACAAAAGGTTAAGCTAAACCATTGAGAACATTAATCCCTCTACTCCTTATTCTGCCTTAATGACTCAGAACTGCATGCCGCTGACGGCAAGAACTTCCCGTTGGCCCAAGCTATGCTACGCTGCCTACTGCTCACCACCAAAGGGCTGTGTGTGTCTGTCTGACACAACGCATGGAGTTGCTCTGTGTCAGAGGGCTCAAGGGGAGTGTGCGGTTTGATGCGGCAGCGACAGGTGCTTGGATTCCCGCTCGCATTTGCCTTTTGGTGTGTCTCAGCACTGCCGAGAATGATCAGTGACAAAGGCACACGTACATATGAGACTACAGCACAGCATAGATGGCACTGTGGGTTTTGAATTTTAGTGCCCAAAGGCATGCTGCTCTTTTCATACCACGACCCAGTGAATCAACAAGGGCTGAAAAGGAACTACAGTCTAGTGAGGAACAGAAGGCTTCCAAATTTTCCAGTAGGTCATTTACTGTGTGGCAACTAAATTTGTGTGACTGAACACAGTTTTGGAAATCAAAAAGCAGTATTATGCTACAATTTTAAGGCTGCCCTCACTTTTCATACACTCTCCTTAGAAGTGGCTCAGATGACAGCCCTTAGGGTTAAATACAACATAAGTGTGTCTCAGAGTACATGCTCTACAATACATTTACTGATCCTACTGTTTATTACTACTTCCATTATTACTATTTTTTTCAGACTAAGTGTGTTCTAGCATTTTTTAGACATTTAAATCTTTCCTGTTGTTCAGTGACCCTTTTCAGAAGAGAGCACAAAAAGATAACATAATAGGATATATATTCACAAAATAGAGAAACATATTCTATCATATGTTAGCAGTCATAATTCTGTAAGAAGACTGTTAAAGTTTAATTTTTGTAATGTTTATACTGAACAGGGAAATTCAAATGTAACAGTGAAATTCTGGGGATGTGAGCCACAAGCAAAGCTCTGTACATGTTACAGGATGTCAGGAAGTGAGCCCCTGTGACTGATGAATCATTTTGTCTACAGGGTGAAGAGATACTAGATAGTCCTGATGATCTAGCCTCATACTTTTTGATCAAAGGAAATATTACATTTCAGGCAGTATAAACACCAAAGTAACAGCCCCCACAAGAATATCAACTGTTGCTTTAACAATGCCACCTTGAAGCAGGGAGGTGCAGGACAGTTATTCACTGTTATATCAATATCATCTTCAGTTTGAACTACATTCCAGTTCTTGAAAGCTCCATGAGTGCAAACAAAGTAGAAATACATTTAGGATAATGCAACATCAGATGCTCAGAATGAATTTAAGAGCATTTCTTTCTTTTCACTCATATGCATTTTAAAATTTCCTCCTATGCTGCCATATAGCTCACAGGATCTGGAATAACACGATCAAAAGACTCTCCTTGGTGCTCTGTACCTTGAGAGCCTGGTTGAAGCTTTCAACCATGCTGATCCACTGGGATGTCTGCTTGGCAAACTGGCTGGCCTGCACCTGTAGTGTCTTCACCTCATGGTCTAACTTGCGCTGGTTCACATAGGCTTGGGCCACCCTGGCAGGAGATAAGAAGTGAAAAATACTGGATTGTCATTAAATATGAAATTGGGAATGTAAAAATGCTGTAAGTGTCCCAATACAGGAAAATGAGACCATGCACATACAATTACAAGACAAGGCAGGGTTATATTATTTGCCACAAAGCAAACCAAACAGGTCACAAACAGGTCCTAAGCTCCAGGTTGAGTATACCAGTTACGGGAGTTCAGCTACTTCCACATGAGAAGCTGTGTCAACAAAATAACACTAACACATGAACTGTTGTAATCTTTTACTAATTTCTTTCACTTTGTTCCTGAGGTGGGTTATCACTGGAATTGCCTGATCAATATTAGTATTAATCACATGGCCTTATTAATTATT
This sequence comes from Scleropages formosus, assembly GCF_900964775.1. NCBI lineage: Eukaryota > Metazoa > Chordata > Actinopteri > Osteoglossiformes > Osteoglossidae > Scleropages > Scleropages formosus. Next base: position 194,337 of record NW_021641044.1, on the reverse strand, counting down.
GTGTCAGGCTCACATCTAAAGTGAGAATCAATATATTCAGTGAAGCACATCCTGTAATGGGTATGCGGCATCTTCCTGGAACCTGAGCTAAATAAAGAGATGGATTCATCCTACTTACACCATTGACTCTATACTGGAAAACTGTCAGACACAACCGTAAACTGTCATCACTAAAGTTAATGCCAGCATTAAATACTTAATGTTACTGCAAAATTGTGCATTATATTAAACAACCTGTAAAGTAACAAAATACTGAACTAATAATGATCCAAATTCCATGATTGGTGAATTAAGACATTTTTAGATGGCATTTTTATTTAGCAGACAATTTTCTCCAATGGATACTATGTAGTGCTATCAGCCCACACACCTTATTCACCAAGGTGACCTACACTGCTAGATACATCTCAGCAAAAAGTAAGTAGCGTATGTCGCTTTGGACAAAAGCGTCTGCTAAATGAATAAATGTACAATGGGTCAATCAACCATACATCAGTGGAACACACTATCACACACACATTATGGGGGAACCTGAATAGCATGTCTTTGGACTGTGGGAAGAAACCGGAGCACCCAGAGGAAACCCACGCAGACACGGGGAGAACATGCAAATAAGCAAGAAGAAATTATTCAGACTGTTTGAAGGTGGCCATCAAATTAATGAATTAATGATATTGTGTCCTTTGCTTAATGACAAAGGCTTGCAAAATTTCAGTCTTTTAAAATGAAAAATATGGCTAAAGAGCTGGTTAAAACTAATTGTATCTCTTATCTCCAGGAAACCCTGTGTTGGTGGAAATGAGCTCCTGGGAAAAGCACTAATAACTAGAAGCTGAACTAAAATATTATTACATGTGAACTGGATATGCATTGATTCTGAATTTATGTGTCTTTTATAGAAGATACACAGTTATATTCTTCCAGTGTGATTACTGGCTCTCTAGAGAGACATGACACTGTGCTACACTTCCAAAATCCTGGGACACACTTGGCGTCAGAGTTTAAGACGTGTGGCATGACCAGCGTTTTCAGCAGATTCACAGCATACAAGATGCGTAAATTACTCGTAGTGTGTCCATTCAAAACCTTTAGTCATTCTCCTAAAGACATTAGAAATATCATGGCCTCTTAACAGTGAAGTAATAAAAAATTAAAGCAAGTACATTAAACCGGGAAAATCTGAGCAGTTTAACACATCAGATCAGGCGACTTCAGTTGTCTATCCTTTCCTCCTTCAACTTCACTTACTGAGGTCATTTACAGCCACAGGCACTCTGAATTTATTCCAGGTATAGTTCGGGTTACATTACTACTGAAGAAACTAGATCACAATGTCACACTAATTTTCAAGCACATTTTTAAAAACGAAGATATGTCATGAAAAAATGGATTTCTACAAGCTTTCCTCCACACATCAGCTGTTACTGATTGAGTGTTTTTAGTCAAATAAAGCTTAACTGTATGAAGAATTAATGAAACTAGAGGGGGAGGAAAAAGACAAGGTAAGGTAAACACTGAAAACCCCGAGACAGAATATGATTGATCCAATTAAGCAAAAAATGTACAAGAAATTTTAAGATAAGCTGAGGATAAGCTTTTCAAGCATTATACTTTCATGTGTTGAGCTACTTGAATCTATTTATACATTTGCTACAACACTTTCAGAATAATCCTAATCATAATAGCCAGGCACAAGAAAAGTTCCTTTCCTCAGGCCACCTACCTGATGAACAGCTAAATCCCCCCCCCCCAGAGAGTAAACCAGTGCAATACACAACGCTATTTATATTTGTATTTGTAACTATTTATCACATCATATCTCCTACTCACACTCCCTTGCATTTGTATCTAGTGACTATTTTTGTATATTGGGTACTTTATATTTTTATATATTTTTTATCCCTTATTCACATACTCTATCTTCTCATCTGTCTTGTCACTGTCATTCTGTTTGTGCTGTGGAAGTTCCAGTCACCAAGACAAATTCCATTCCTTGTATGTGTGAACATACTTTGCAATAAAGCTTGTTCTGATTCTGAACATCAAACAAGTATTTTATTGTTTCATTGAACGAGTTACTGGACAAAACGTGAGTGATATGCAAAGGTTATAAATATATACCCAAAAACAACAGTATAACCATAAATGAAGCATGCTGTCTCATAACTCAATAACTGTCATTGATCAGAAGTTCACATGTGAACATTACCCAACATTGAGGTGGTCCACCAAGGCCTCAGTCAAACAGGTGGCGGCTGCTATTGCCTCTCGCCTGCGTCTCTCTGGGGGGTGAGACCACACAGAAGCAGCACACTCGGGTTACATGGTCAAAAACATCGGTGCACATAGTGGAAAGAAACGAACTGAGTTTACTTAAGAATCACACGTCTGCAACTATGTCCCTCTTTCTCCAATGTAATCCACAAATTTTATTTGTCTGAGATGTATGTCGCTTTGGAGAAAAACTTCTGCTAAATAAATAAATAAACGTCAAAACAATTGTCCTCTTTGCTCATTTCGTTGTACTTGTATTACCATTACTACTGTTGTCATCAAAGGACTCAGGTATGTTAGTTAAAATTACCCAAAATTAGATTATTTATTCTTCGGTGGGCTCACCACCTGCCGGAGAAACCATAAGGGGCCGGTGCGTTGTGATTTGGGCGGTGGTCGGGGCCGAGTGCCCGGCCGACCCAGACCTCGGGCGCCAACTCTGGTTTTTGGGACTTGGAATGTCACCTCACTGGCGGGGAAGGAGCCTGAGCTGGTGCGGGAAGTTGAGAGATACCGTCTAGATATAGTCGGGCTCACTTCCACTCACAGCTTGGGTTCTGGAACCACTCTACTCGATCGAGGGTGGACTCTCCACTATTCTGGCGTTGCCCAAGGTGAGAGGCGGCGGGCTGGTGTGGGCTTATTAATAGCCCCCCAGTTCAGCCGCCATGTGTTGGAGTCTACCCCGGTGAATGAGAGGGTCATCTCCCTACGCCTTCGGGTCAGGGAACGGTCTCTCACTGTCGTTTGTGCTTATGCGCCTAGCGGCAGTGTAGAGTACCCGGCCTTTTTAGAGTCCCTGGGGGGCGTGCTGGAAAGCGCTCCCACTGGGGACTCTGTCGTTCTACTGGGGGACTTTAACGCCCACGTGGGCAGCGACAGTGATACCTGGAGGGGCGTGATTGGGAGGAACGGCCTCCCTGATCTGAACCCGAGCGGTGAGTTGTTATTGGATTTCTGTGCTAGTCGCGGTTTATCCATAACGAACACCATGTTCATGCATAAGGGTGTCCACCAGTGCACTTGGCACCAGGACACCCTAGGTCGGAGGTCGATGATCGACTTTGTAGTCGTTTCTTCTGACCTTCGGCCATATGTCTTGGACACTCGGGTGAAGAGAGGGGCTGAGCTGTCAACTGATCACCACCTGGTGGTGAGTTGGATTCGATGGCGGGGGAAAAAGCTGGACAGACCTGGCAGGCCCAAACGTATAGTGAGGGTCTGTTGGGAACGTTTGGCGGAGGCCCCTGTCAGAGAGGTCTTCAACTCCCACCTCCGACAGAGCTTCAACCAGGTCCCGAGGGAGGTGGGGGACATTGAGTCTGAATGGACTATGTTCCGCTCCTCCATTGTCGGTGCGGCTGTTCGGAGCTGCGGCCATAAGGTCTCCGGTGCCTGTCGCGGCGGCAATCCCCGAACACGGTGGTGGACACCGGAAGTAAGGGATGCCGTCAAGCTGAAGAAGGAGTTCTATCGGGCCTGGCTGGCTCATGGGACTCCTGAAGCAGCTGACAGGTACCGACGGGCCAAACGGAGCGCGGCTCTGGCAGTCGCCGCGGCAAAAACTCGGGCTTGGGAGGAGTTCGGTGAGGCCATGGAGGAAGACTTTCGGTCGGCCTCAAAGAGATTCTGGCAAACCGTCCGGCGACTCAGAGGGGGGAAGCGGTGTTCCACGAACACTGTTTACAGTGGAAGTGGTGCGCTGCTGACCTCAGCTGAGGATGTTCTCGGGCGGTGGAAGGAGTACTTTGAGGATCTCCTCAATCCCTCCGACACGCCTTCCGTAGAGGAAGCTGAGGCTGGGGACTCGGAGGGGGACTCGTCCATTACCCTGGCTGAAGTTGCTGAGGTAGTCAAAAAACTCCTCGGTGGCAAGGCTCCGGGGGTGGATGAGATCCGCCCCGAGTTTCTCAAGTCTCTGGATGTTGTGGGGCTGTCTTGGCTGACACGCCTCTGCAGCATCGCGTGGAGTTCGGGAACGGTGCCTCTGGACTGGCAGACCGGGGTGGTGGTCCCTCTTTTTAAGAAGGGGGACCGGAGATTGTGTTCCAACTACAGGGGGATCACACTCCTTAGCCTCCCTGGGAAAGTCTATGCCAGGGTACTGGAAAGGAGAATCCGACCGATAGTCGAACCTCGGATTCAGGAGGAGCAATGCGGTTTTCGCCCTGGCCGTGGAACACTGGACCAGCTCTATACCCTCACTAGGGTGTTGGAGGGTTCGTGGGAGTTTGCCCAACCAGTCCATATGTGTTTTGTGGACCTGGAGAAGGCATTCGACCGTGTCCCTCGTGGCATCCTGTGGGGGGTGCTTCGGGATTATGGGGTTCGGGGCTCGTTGCTACGGGCTGTTCGTTCCCTGTATGACCGGAGCAGGAGCTTGGTTCGCATTGCCGGCAGTAAGTCAGACCTGTTCCCGGTGCATGTTGGACTCCGCCAGGGCTGCCCTTTGTCACCGATTCTGTTCATTATTTTTATGGACAGAATTTCTAGGCGCAGTCAGGGAACGGAGGGTGTCTGTTTTGGTGGCCGCGAGATCTCGTCTCTGCTTTTTGCGGACGATGTGGTCCTGTTGGCTTCATCAAGTCAAGACTTGCAGCGTGCACTGGGGAGGTTTGCAGCCGAGTGCGAAGCGGCGGGGATGAGAATCAGCACCTCCAAATCCGAGGCCATGGTTCTCAGTCGGAAAAAGGTGGATTGCTCCCTCCGGGTTAGGGGGGAGTTGCTCCCTCAAGTGGAGGAGTTTAAGTATCTTGGGGTCTTGTTCACGAGTGAGGGAAAAATGGAGCGGCAGGTCGACAGACGGATCGGTGCGGCGTCTGCAGTAATGCGGTCATTGTACCGGTCTGTTGTGGTGAAGAGGGAGCTGAGTCGTAAGGCGAAGCTCTCAATTTACCGGTCGATCTACGTTCCTACCCTCACCTATGGTCATGAACTCTGGATCATGACCGAAAGAATGAGATCGCGGATACAAGCGGCAGAAATGAGTTTCCTCCGCAGAGTGGCTGGGCGCACCCTTAGGGATAGGGTGAGGAGCTCAGTCACCCGGGAGGAGCTCGGAGTAGAGCCGCTGCTCCTCCGCATCGAGAGGAGCCAGTTGAGGTGGCTCGGGCATCTGTTCCGGATGCCTCCTGGACGCCTCCCTGGGGAGGTGCTCCGGGCTTGTCCCACTGGGAGGAGGCCTCGGGGCAGACCCAGGACACGTTGGAGAGACTATGTCTCCCGGCTGGCCTGGGAACGCCTTGGGGTTCCCCCAGAGGAACTGGAGGAGGTGTGCGGGGAGAGGGAGGTCTGGAGTACTCTGCTCGGACTGCTGCCCCCGCGACCCGGCCCCGGATAAAAGCGGAGGAAAATGGATGGATGGATGGATGGATAGATTATTTATAAAATCAAGAAAAATCACTGTAAAAAAAATTAGTGGAACAAACCTAATACAATAAGTCACTTTGGACAAAAACATTAAATGAATAAATATGAGTAATTCTATTCTATTCCATTATTTATTTCTAAATAATAGTATAATTCTTGATAAAACATGCCTTATTCTCTTATTTTGTAATGGGTACACCTACAGTTTAACTTTACACTAATTAAAAGGGTCTGAAAACCCACCTTTTTCCAGACCCACTTTGCCCAAGATCCCTTCAGATCATCTATGGTGTAACCATGGTAGCTCCAGAAGCATCCCCAGATACAACCTTTATTCAGCCATTACTCTGTATTGTTCTGCTCATTTGTGTATCTTATATAATATTTAATAAAAAATAAATTAAAAAAAAAATTGGTGTGGGTATCGGGATTTGTCTGTGTCTTATGCACCTACTTGAGCGATGAACCTCAGAGACAAGAGACGAGTCAGACTAGCCTAGCCTAGACCTAGTCACTAGGTCATTTCATTCAGTGAAAAAAGAAAACTGATGTCAATGTTTGGATTTGTGCAAAAACCTTAAACTACTGACGAAATGAAGGACAAAAATAGCCAGTTTGTGCACTGTTTAAAATAATGTATTTATTGGTTTCCTACGAATAAACGGTGAAACACAAAACAAATATTTCTGTATTAATTGCGATGTAGTTACTTCCTGCAACAAAACTGAAGCAAGACTGACAGGTCTTTAAGCCACTCATATATTGAGCAGACAACGCAGAAACCAATCAGAATTTAAGAGGGACGTCTCAAGCTGCGAGCTGTTAGTACCTCGGGCCACAGCTTCCACAGCGGAACACCGTAAAAACTCAGCCGAGTGTCTCTACTTGGTGTCGGTCAGCGCTCTCACCAGAGTCACGGTGCTTCTAAATGCGCTTAAGGCCTTACGTTGAAAGCTACACATTACACGAAAAGCATACTTTGCTTACCTTGAAGTTCTTTCCTTTCATTCTGCTTCGCTTGGTGCTCTTTTAATAAACGAGAAAGCATAGTTATTTCGGCATTCAAGGGCCAGTTAACTGAATGATGTTCGGACCGTCCTGTAGATAGCTACCGGTTGCTATTCGCCGAATAATACGTGACCACCCACTGCGTGAGACACACAGACAGGGGACGACCTTGCCGTCCACGCGCTTTAGTTCTAGTTCTCACGCTTCATTGTAAACGCCTCGTCAATTAATGTACGTTTTTTTTTCTATTTTTTTTTGTCGTGGAAAGTTAATTCTGGTTAACGCAGAGAAACCTTTTTTTTTTTTTTTAAAAAAAAAAAATTATTTATTTTTTCTGAAATATGCATACCTGCCATAAGAACTTTAAGAACTGCGTTTGTTAAATGCTAAGTAACGCTCGTTTAGGGGAGATAATGACATCGCAGACACACGCATTAAAAATGTTTTATTTCAGTCAAGTATATTTGAATTTACTCATTTCAATTCAGTTTGGGAAATTAAAAAGATACTAAAACTATGATACTATGTATCTAAATCCTTAAGAAAAGTGGATACGTTGCTTTCCCCGTTGTTTCAGATTGAGCGTTCTCAAGAAGTGCAGACACTAACCGTAACGTGTTTCCTTGACCAGATGTGTAGTGTTATGAGACCAGGTGAGATCCTCAGTAAAGTGAACGCCCAGGGATCTGAAGCTGCTCGCTCTCTCCACCTCTGTCTCACCAATATGCAATGCCGAGTGCTGCTCTCTCCTCCTCCGTGGAGTGACAATCATCTCCTTTGTTTTGTTGACATTCAGGGAGGGATTGTTGTCCTGGCGCCACCAGATCAGCCACTTAACGTCCTGTATGCTGACTCAACACCTCCCGTTATCAGTCCAATGACTGTCGTTTCATCAGCAAATTTGATGATGCCGGCGTTGTTCTGGGAGGCCGTACGATCGTGGGTGATCGTGCGGCCTCCCAGAATAACATTTAAATTAAAAAGAATTGACAAAGTTTTGAAAACGTTTTCAACGAGGCTGGAATTTGGGGACTGGGGGTCGGGGAGGGCAGGACCTCTGCCCTCCGACCCACGTTGAAGGCTAAGATTAAGCTGAACACCAGTAACCAACGTGTCGACTGCAAGAGAGTTCACGCAAATGAACTTCGCTGTGTGAGCTGCACCAGCAACGCAAGACGGTTACAAATTTAGAAAGTTTTTGCGGATGCATCGGTCGCAAAAAATGCACGATTTTTACCATAGAAATTGACTGTATAGGCCTGTGCTAAGCAAGGATAAATGGCGTCGGAAAAGAAACTGTTGTTTAAACTTGAAGTTCGCTGACGGAGATTGTTGGACATTTACCTGCCGACAGTCACAAAAACATTCAGTCTTATTAACCACTTGACCTTGGAAGGGTCATGCAGTCTGGAGCCTATCCTGGAATTAGTGGGTTCTAGGCTTGGAGGGGTACACCCTGGACAGGATGCCAGTCCATTGCAGAGTAGCCACACATACGCTTTGATTCACTACAGGCAATTTATAATCACTATGAATTTAGAATAACTTGTTTCTGGACTGTCCAAGGAAACCATACTATTTAGGGTAAACCCATGTGAACACTGGGAGAGCATGCACACTCCACACAGACCACGCTAGATTTGAACACCTTCAAGATTAGTTCGATAGCCATAAAGATGTTGTCACACACCTTCACCGACCTCCCCAGTCACATGATCTGAACGGCACAGAAGCATTACCAAAAGTTTTGGATCACACACACATTTTCAGAACCGCTTGTCCCATACGGGGTCACGGGGAACCGGAGCCTACCCGGGAACACAGGGGCGTAAGGCCAGAGGGGGAGGGAACACACCCAGGACGGGACGCCAGTCCGTCGCAAGGCACCCCAAGCGGGACTTGAACCCCAGACCCACCGGACAGCAGGACTGTGGTCCAACCCACTGCGCCACCGCACCCCCGTTTTGGATCACTGAATGCAAATTAAATTTCTACATCCTTCAACCCCCAGAAAAGTGGAGACTTCCTTTGTATATATTGTTTTGGATTTAAATCTTTTGTCCACCCTGTACAAATTTATTATTTGAATGAAGTATCGAAAACCATAAAATAGACTACACAACTATATATCCAGAGCATATTAGAAGACAATAGAGCTAACTTTTCTGAAATGATTGTTTAATAATAATACCACCTGCATCTTATAATTATTATTGAATGTAAAAAATTAACAAAGAGAGGAACAGTATTTGCTATCGGAAGAATGACATCAAATAAGGCTTTTTTTTTTTTTTAATTACCTTTCCAGGTTATACATACATGCACTGACATTTTTCTGAACAAGCACACCGTAAACAAAATAAATGAAAAGATCACAAAACTGTGTCCATAAAATCTGAGAATACAGAATATTCCATTGTATGTCTTTCAAGGGCAATGCCAGAGGAGAGAAAAAATGCTTCCGTTGCAATGCTGATATATGGACATTGTGGCATTAGATATTTGTTTCTTGAATTATGTATGCTGGAACATATCCCAGTATTGGCACTGCACCATTAGGAAATTAGAGTCGCTGGGGGAAGACGAAAACATACACGATGCTTAAGAGACAGTGAATTGAAAAAAGTCTCAGATGTAGCGGGGACATACAGACACCACACCAGAATGTGAAAGGGCAACTCGCTTATCTACACTAACGCATCCATTAATCAATTCTGTGTTAGTGCTGACTGCAGCAATAGCAGAGAGTTGTCGGTGTGTGTGTGTGTGTGTGTGTGTATGTGAAGTGGTGCTCTAGGAGAAGGATCAAGAAAAACGACCCCACTTTAAGTACTGCTACCTAAAAATAAGCTTTCTCCTTGAAGTGTGGCCTGGACTGCTAATGAGTCCTTGCAGCACTGCTAGTGTCAGGCTAGATCTTCCGGACACTGTGTACAGGAGGTTCGATCGTCGCTATTGCTCCTCCTCTCCCGGCTCTGTGCTTTATTTGAAGATCTGGGCTTCTTGCCCTGGCTGCCATTAAGGTATTTCCAACATTTTTAAGGCCCCCACTATTTCTTCTTCTTTTGGTTTCTCCAGATCTCAGGAGCCTTGGATGGGTTGGGATGTGTGGGATATGTTAATTGTCATACAATATAATATGTTTATTTATTTAATTGTTTATTTTTTGCTTCTTTTTTCTTTTACGGAAGTTGGTGGAGAAAGCACCACGGACTTTTCACGGACCGCGCCAGCAATAACTAGTTCCACCATGGCTGAGATCTTCCATAATGAGCATGAACACTGAAACTCCTGCGTACTGAAAAAGATGCCATACTACCTAATGAAACTGCTGTATTTTGCTGCTTTCATTCATAATTTAAATCATGCACTAGGTCTTTAGAACAAATTCTTTACCTGTTTTGAACATTTCTGTAAAGTGTTTAGATACTGTATATGGTAATGTTTCAAGATGTTCTAAGAGTCATGTTTCATGTTCTCAGTTGTTCCGAATCTTTCATATTCAATGAGTGACTAAAGAGTTTTCTCATAAAGGTGTTGTGCGTAGGTAGATTACACAGAGAGATTAGAGAGAGGAAATGACAATGTAAAACAGAACTGTTTAACAGACAATTTTTTTAAAGTACTTCTATTTTTTCTGGAGTGGTAGAATTATACTCTTGAAATATTTTAGACCAAAAAAAATCAGTTTGAAAGGTGAAAGAAAAGTTCATTTGGATGAAAATATTTCACACTGCACTTTTTTCGGAATTAAATATTAATTTCTTTGTAGCCTGTATGATGCACTGTGACATCATTCAACATTACACTTTCCAGATATTGAACTTCTGCCTTCAGATGATACATCCAGTGATAACCAGAAGTATATTTCATTGTATGATTCAGTGTCAGCTGTTGACGGTATCTCCTAAAATTCTTAGTGTTCTAATGTGAACAGGCGTGCAGAAAGAAAACCCTCTGTCAGTTTCTAAATACAAAAGCAGTATGTGAGGAATGGTTGAGAAGAGTGGGAATGGCCGTGACACTGAGTAAATACATTTGATTCCTGGCAGACTTTCTGTTAATGTAGAGGTAATGCAATTATCTCCATACTGTGCTGGTGCTACAGGGGGTGCGGTGGCGCAGTGGGTTGGATTGCAGTCCTGCTCTCCGGTGGGTCTGGGGTTCGAGTCCTGCTTGGGGTGCCTTGCGACGGACTGGCGTCCCGTCCTGGGTGTGTCCCCTCCCCCTCCGGCCTTACGCCCTGTGTTACCGGGTAGACTCTGGTTCCCCGTGACCCCGCATGGGACAAGCGGTTCTGAAAATGTGTGTGTGTGTGTGTGTGTGTGCTGGTGCTCTCATTTACAGAAAATTGGTTACTCATCTTCAGTGTTCTCATCTTCAGAGAACTTTTGCAATGTTTATTCAATATAAAAATAACTGAGCTTTATTCAATATGTAAAAATCACATCTTACATGCTGCATGAAGGAGAGGTGTGGTGGCGCAGCAGGTTTGACCAGGTCCTGCTTTCCAGTGGGTCTGGGGTTCCAGCCCTGCTTGGGGTGCCTTGTGGTGGACTGACATCCTGTCTCTGGTTTGCTGCGACCCCCGCTTGGGACAAGCAGTTTTAGACAGTTTGTGTGTGAGTGAGATGATGCAGCAACTGGTAGCATAGTGGTTAGAGGTGTTGCCTTCCTAATGCTGCAGGTTTGAATCCCACCCCTGGCAGTAGTACTCTTCAGCAAGGAACTTACTCTAAAATTGCACCACTAAATTAACCCAGCTGTATAAATGGGTGAATAACTGTAGGTAAGGGGGTGCGGTGGCGCAGTGGGTTGGACAGCAGTCCTGCTCTCCGGTGGGTCTGGGGTTCGAGTCCCGCTTGGGGTGCCTTGCAGCAGACTGGCGTCCCGTCCTGGGTGTGTCCCCTCCCCCTCCGGCCTTACGCCCTGTGTTACCGGGTAGGCTCCGGTTCCCCGCGACCTCGTATGGGACAAGCGGTTCTGAAAATGTGTGTGTGTAACTGTAGGTAGCTTGACATTGCAAGTCACTTTGAACAGAAGTATCAGCTGAAGGAATAAATGTAAATCTTCCAGCACTGATTTACAGTCCAAGGGCTTTTCATATTTTGTTCAACATAACATTACGAGTACCAGAATATTCAGAAGACTTGAAATGTAAAAAAAGTACACCTGAAAATCTTATGCTAAAAACTGTGAAATTTGTCTTGATATTGTTGTGTGTGCTTAATTGCCAGAGAAGATTTGAACTTTACTGAGACAATACAGCAAGTTCTGGAACACATTAGAACCACGCAAATTTTAACCATTCTCTCTGAAGGTGTGTTCCAGCACCGCGGGGATATTATGGAATTCCAATCTGCCCATTATTAACCAAAGTGGAAGTGGTTGAATCTCCATTTGTCCAGTTGTTTAAATAGGAATAGCTCTCTTTCCTGATTTGAGACGACAGCTTCCAACCCACGTCTCTCCCAGATCTTCTTAATAAAGAAACAGGCGTGGCATAGTTAAACAACAGGAAACACTTAGAAACACAACAGAGAGCCAATCTGCCTCTTCCTGCGTATGTGCTTGACTACACTGAATAATGAAATTACCTCTTGTGCCGTCATCACATCAGACTCACTATTAAGAGCAGCAGTAAAATCAAAGGCAGGTTATGTGGATTTTTCATTCAGAAACCATTTGTGTGCAGCTGTGCTTACTTTGCTCAAACTCCATTAAAATGGCAGCCTTCTCCAAAATTGTTCACATCACCGGTGAATAGCTTTTCTTCTCAGTCTTCCTAACAATGAACACGAGGATCCCTTAAAAAGCTTGGCGAAGGCATGAGGCTGGTTAGTTAGTATTAACAACTGACGTGGTGGAATTGTTGTTCATTCGGGTCAAGTGAAGTCTTGTTTTTTGAAGGCATCGAGATGTCGGGAAAGGAAAGTTCTCACACTGGCACTTTGGTGTTTTTCAGTGTTGGTTGACTTGGAATTACACACACACACACACACACACTTTCAGAACCGCTTGTCCCATACGGGGTCACGGGGAACCGGAGCCTACCCGGCAACACAGGGCGTAAGGCCGGAGGAGGAAGGGGACACACCCAGGACGGGACGCCAGTCCATCGCAAGGCACCCCAAGCGGGACTCGAACCCCAGACCCACCAGACAGCAGGACTGTGGTCCAACCCACTGCGCCACCGCACCCCCCTGACTTGGAATTAGTGGTGCATTTTGTCACTTAGCTATGAATTTAGCTACAAGGACGGCACTGGAGACAAGTTGTGCGTGAAAGCAGTGCTCTGTATTTAGATAGGTGATCAGAATAATTGAAAGGCATCACTGATGGGGATGCAGGAGACAGCGAGAACATTGCTGGTGGGTTACAGCAGAAGGTATAAATGACAGCTGCATGGGAACATAAAGGGGCAGGGGGGCATGTGTGGATAATCACAGTTGCAATGCTAGCAATGCAGTTTTTGCCTGTGACAAGCTGCACTGAAGCAGTGTACGGGCAACACTGGAAAGGGCAGTGCAACTCCTCTGCAGATCACGGGTCGGACTTCTTCACAGGATCTGCTGTTTTGCTTCATGGGCTTTGCTTCCAACCTCCTGCAGGAACATTCTTTTGAAGGGTGTCACCATGCGGGAAGTTTTCCTCATTTACACTTGTATATTCATTTGTTGTTTAATGCATTATTAAGATATTACTGCAACGTATTTTTAAACATCTCAGTACAGTCTCTCAGCAGTCAAGGTTCACTGATTATACTTAAGATTAATTCCAGATCTCTGAAAGTCTCCAGATAAGCATACCAACTTGTTTAATCCCTCTCTTGCTTTCTTCCCCTTTTTCTTCGGCTTTAATGCCATCATTTTTCTGGTTCTTTTCTTGTCCACCCTAGCACCTGTATTTGCTTGTTATAACATACTGCTGCAGATGAAACGGCAGCCAGTTTTCTTCCATTCTCCTGATTTTATTCCTTTTCAGAAGCGTCCAAGTGTCTTGACAACACTGCCTGGTATTTTGGCAGCGGTCCCTTGAGTGTTGATGTCAGCTGGGGGTTGGGGGGGGGGGGGGTGTATGAGAGGCAGGGGGAGGAGTGAGGGCTATTCGAAGCACTTGTCCTCCGCTTCTCCCAGTCTCAGAGCCAAGAAGACAAGAGGAGGGAACACACACATACAGGCTGGCTCACACACAGCCTCATTTTCTCCAGCTGTCCTTGCAAACAGCAGCATACTGAAGGGAGAGAAAGTTTCAGATAGGCAAAGAAAGAAAAGGAAAAAGAGAGAAGGAGAGGGAGGAGGGAATGAGAGGAAGATTTCTGGAAGGATTAAAAAAAAAAAGGGAAAGTGAGAAATTGCTGCTGTGATATTTCCATACACTCTCTGCCTAGAGAAGGACAAAACTGTACTGTGTCTTTGCTACTGAAAGGGAGCTGGTCCAAGGACATATCTGAGATTTGCAATGCTCTCTCATTGCTCCTGTGAGGGGAAAGGCACCCTTTCGTGTGGATCTACCTCCAGCTGGGTCCTGCTGCTCTGTGCTGCAGCACTGGCATCTTTTCCTCTGGCTCTGGGATTCAACCTGGACACAACACAGACACTGACCAAGGAGGGTGAGAAGGGCAGCTTCTTCGGCTTCTCCTTAGCTCTCCACCAGCAGCTCAGTCCTATATCCCACAGCTGGTGAGTGGATCCCTGTGCTCCATCATTATTAGCAGGGCTCCATTTCTCTAAAGAAAAGTTATTCTTGCCTTTCATAAATGCCACTGCATTATCATCAATGGGTCCTCATTTGTTACTCAGTGTTCCTAGGAGATTGGTTGTTGTAAAGGACCCCGGGGTGCTTCTGAGATGGTATGATGTTTAACTTGTTGTGTGTCCATTTCCGCTATAATTGCCGGGGTGGATGTGTCAATTCTACCTCAATCACAACGTCGGTGTAGAAGTTCCGTTGTGGTTATGTATTGCTTGTGCAGTGAAAGGCCCATGAACTCATCCAGTGGTCATAATTTACCCCATTTAAGGCTACCAGGCACAGCTGACAGTGCAGCTCTGGTACAGCAGATTCAATAGGGAGAAAATCTTGAAGTGTTGTACAATCACTGATGGTTGCTAAGCACCGTTTTCTTCAGGTTTCTCAAGTGCTTTTTTTAAGTGCTCTGTAAATTTTCATCTGTCATGTTCCTTAAATTTGAGTGCCTGAAAGTCTTTTCAAGTCACTTGCTGATGCTGTGTGATGTCAGGTTATGCATAACAGCGTGAGCAATGGATTAGGTCATCAGTCTTAGCAGAAGAAACATCAGAGTCATCTACTTGAATTTGACCACTAAAGTTTCCCTTAAACCTACTTCTGACTCAACACTTAATTTACACATGTTGCTCCCTTTGGACTAAAGCCTGGTGTTCCAGTCACAGCCTATTTCTGCACTTTGAATTCACTGAAAACCAGCAAACAGTTGCCTTTCAGTGAAGGGCAGATTCAGAGACAGGAGCTGCCAGTTGAGATGCCTGTCACATACAGTAGCATTGATTGCCATCAAAATCAGAGCAGTTCCTTTGTCTTTCTGAAATCATTGGTGGAAAGTTTATCGTAAATCTTGGTCAGTATCATGAAAGAAATCTCTTTTCTCTGTGATATTTCATAAGTGCAGCCAAAAGACTGGTTCATAAAGGTAGCTCTAGTTAGAAAGGCCCTGAAGCAAGGCATGGAAAATGAATACCTTTGTTTCTATTGTATAGATTGCTTCTCTCTTTGTAACGTTACAGTTTGGCTTTTTGTTAGGGCTCTATGGCTGGGAGGAGGTTGCGTCCATACTTTGGCAAATTAGTGGTGTGAATGGCAAAGGGAGAATGAAAGGGTCATTCCGACATGATACTTTGACAATAGGAGCTCACTGTCACGGCTGATGTCATGCATTTCATACACACACAATAACTGAAACCGCTTGTGCCGAGTGGGGTCGCGGCAAGCCGGAGCCTAATCCGGCAACACAGGGCGCAAGGCTGGAGGGGGAGGAGACAAACCCAGGACGGGACGCCAGTCTGCCGCAAGGCACCCCAAGCAGGACTCGAACCCCAGACCCACCAGAGAGCAGGCACTGGCCAAGCCTGCTGTGCCACTGCGCCCCCCTCATGCATTTCACATAAGTTATAGAAATGATGTATCCATTTGTGATCAGACAGGCGTTTTTCAATATCTTCCGAGTGCAGTGTGCACCCAAAATTAGCTTAAAGTCGCAAGCCAAAAATGTCCTCTAACAGCAGTCCAGAGTTCCAGTGTTGTACCTTACACTAATGTGAGACTTTTGCTAGACCTTATTGACTTAGGTACCTCTGCTCTGCAGGGACAGGGGTGAGCTGATCTATGCTAGAGTTCCAAAGAAAGGTAAAAAGTGTATCCCTCTCTTGTAGTAACAGCTCCGAAAGCATATCTCCTTCAAGATGAGGCATGTGGTTTAATATTTGTCACTGTCTAGTGGTAAAAGCTCAAGCCGGGATCAAAATAACAGCAATGGGAGGGGAAAATCAAGGGTTATATGTAGAGTTTCTATATATACTGGTATGAGAGCTGCTGCCCCTAATAGTCCATTCGTGAAAGGGAAAGGCTCTCCCACAATACTTTTAACTCTGGGCTTTTGTGTTGCATCAATCTCAACAGTACCTGTATATGTATAGGGAAGAGGAGGAATTGGCATAATATTTTCCCTCAAATTTGTCACTAGGGACACCTTCTGCAATTGTTTAAGTATGGTGTCGTTGCTGACAGCACTGATATCTCCATTTCTTGCAAGCGCATCATTCATGCAGGAATTAGTAATGCCTTATTTTTGAAAATGGAATTATGGCTTCTTTACACTTTGTTTAAGGGATAATGGATGAATTACACGCTAATTTTCGGAGGGTAAATTTCACAGAGCGTTCATCCGAAACTTAACTGATTTTTTGCGCATGTGAATGAGCAAGGTAATGATTGTAGCTCAGTCCTGATAACAGCTAAATACCAGCTGCTTTGAATAAGCTAAATTCCAATGAATCTATTCTGTTACCATTATGTCATATGTTTATAAGTGTCATGTGCTCCTACACATGTGAAAGAATAAATAGCTTTCACACTCAGCAAGTTTTACAATGTCATATCAACCAACTTATTTTTTCAAAGGGTTGGTCCACATTTGTCTTGTTATAAGATTAAAATTTATTTGATAATTTCTTTTCATTGTCAAAAAAACTTAAAATGGAAACATAAAAGTAAACAAGAATTTTTTTCTCTATTAGTCTCACTTGTTTTGACAGAGAGAAGGTGTCTGGTCAAGCATGAGACTGGCTATTTTTAGAGATGTTCTCCCAGGGTAATATCTGCATCTGCACAGTTACCTGCCTTACGTCTCATTCCGGATTTCAGATGATCTAAAACATGGTTCACTTCCCTCCAGCTCCCCAACCTGCTGGCCTGGAAAGCATATTGAAAAGACGAGGTACAAGTGTTTTCAAGTGTCTCCAGCTCTGGTTCTATCCATAGCTGGAATTCTGGCAATCTGACACTGTCTCCAGGTCAGAAGTAGAAACCCTAAGGTTTGTAAAACCAAATACTCCCGCTGTCCCCTTTCCAGTGTCTGTGATCCTATTCTATTTAAGTTCTGTTTAGATGTGTAAAATCACACACCCAGAGAGAGAATGAAAACCCTTATAGGATCTAAGTGGCTTCATTCCAATACAGCCAAATAGTGACAACCCTGATAAGATGGGTGTCCATCCTGTTGGTAGTAATTAGCATCCAAAAGAAACTGCACACACAGAGACTAAAGTCAAACATGATTTTCCTCACCCTGTTCTTTTTTCCATAATTTGCATGCTAAACACCCAAATGAAATTCCTAGCATTAAAAATTAAAGAGAAAAAACGTTTACAACTGACTAAAAGGACTGACATGAACAGTAAAATTTACAAAAGCGTTGTTTTATAAGTAATGTACATGAGAAATTAGAGACACACCAAACCTAATAACTGTAACTTGTAATGACCAAAAAGGTGGTTCACAAGTAAACAGACAAAAGTTCCATATTGTTTTGTGTCATCGTTTTACCGTAATTCCTCATAGCTCTGCCACACTTCACTTTGCAGTAATTTAGGTTTTCTGAAAAGTACGAGGACGGACTGCTTGGATCCGGCGAGAGTCTTCAGGCATTACAGAATTGTGAATCATTTTGAAAAGCGGACAGTAGAACTCCTTCACACATTCCAAACACATTGAAAAATTCTGAGAGCTAATTTGCATTACAATAGCTGCATAAAATCCTCTTTTGTGAACCAGCTTACAGGCTGACAATGAACCTGCCTCTTTTCACTCCTTAAATCAATTCATTATTTCTTTTTCCACCGTCCCTTTTAGTATCTCACAAAGTTGTTCTTGCTGCTGAATCGCCATCACTCGTTTGTGGAATCCTTGTAAATGCTCAGGCCTTAGCGCTCCTTCATTTGTCTGTAGATGATCAAAGGAAGCAGCACTGGACTAGTGTCTCCTATATATACATATATTATATATATATATGTATATATTATATTATATTATATTAGGAGGGCACGGTGGAGCAGTGGGTTGGACCGGGTCCTGCTCTCTAGTGGGTCCGGGGTTCGAGTCCCGCTTGGGGTGCCTTGCGACGGACTGGCGTCCCGTCCTGGGTGCGTCCCCTCCCCCTCCGGCCTTACGCCCTGTGTTGCCGGGTGGGCTCCGGCACCTCAAGCGGGCTCGAACCCCAGACCCACTGGAGAGCAGGACCCGGTCCAACCCACTGCGCCCCCCCTTAAGCACATTCAGTTTTTTTTTTTTTAAACTTTTCCTTGCACCTTTTTTTCTCCAGTGATGTTCCCCATTTTGCTTTTAAGAAGATCCCTAATGGATCTGGAGAAGGAGCTTTCAGAAAAAGTGTACCGTAGGAAAGAGGGAGAGGACAATGTTTGAGATCTGAGGAAAGCATTCTAATCCTGGTGGATGTTTAATTTTAATATGTTAATCATTAAATGACTGTTCACATTATTCATTTAGTGTTACAAAAGGACAGGACAGGACAGTACTTTCTTAAAACCTGTGGGAAAATTCCCAGAACTAGTAAAATACTCAATTAAATGTTGCTCAAATACAGTATGAATGGTGTGGATTCACAACGTACAACAATTATTACCCTTTTTACACTCACACGAGTTTAAAAGAGAATTGTTTTTTAAAAAAAAATGCCATAAACAGAGAAAATTAGAATTGGTGTTAATGGTTAACTAACATTACGCAGAAGAAAAACCCTTGGATGTCATTTTTTTCCTAATTAAATTGGTTTTCTTATTCGGTTCAAGCCCCGCTTGGGGTGCCTTGACGCGGACTGGCGTCCCGTCCTGGGTGTGTACCTTCCCCCTCCAGCCTTCCATCCTGTGTTGCCGGGCTAGGCTCCAGTTTGCTGCGATCCCACTCGGGCCCAGTGGCTTCAGACTGTGTGTGTGTGTGTAAAGTATGCAGTGAGCTGCATACATATATAGGCAGACCAGGGACACATTGTGCTTCTTTGCTCAGCTGAGAAGCTCATTAGCTTTATTTTCTCCTTTAACAACCTGCTTTGAAAGAGGGTCCCCTGGTGCCCCCTCCCTACCCTTGAATCAGTGGATTAATAAATCACAGCAAAGCCCAATACTTTGATAAAAAACACAATTTAATGCTTTTATTGTATGACAAGCACTGGGATCTCATAATTTGTGGAGATTAGACAGGGGCCTTTATTGGCCAGGGATATTAATGGGAAGGCCAGGAGTGGAAGGGATCTTTTTTTCACAGCTACACTGCATCATAAACCACACAAAGTGGCACCACCATGGCAAGTGCACAGTTTTCCGTGTGCTTTATTTTCCAAGTACCACACAGAGAGCAGAAGGAAATTGCTCAATGTTTTCTCTGTCTGCTATTGCCTCTCAAGAGTAGTCATCCTTACTGGGGTGCACTTCTATTCCCATCAGTCATCATAACTGCCTGGTGTTGCATAAAATTGGATTAGGTACGTCTAATAGTGGTGAAGACGTGACCTTATATTACACTGTACCTTTTATTCCCTGCGTGTACTGAGTGATCCTCCATACTGTTCATAAAAATGTATACAGGAAAGAGAGGGCCTTTTCTCCATGAAGGATTTTAGCACTTCCTAAATTGTGGCTAAACTGCAGCTGTACACACTCCATGGGACAAGCGCTCAGGTGTGATCTGGACCGCCACAGTAAATGCCAAGCGGCTGGGCTCCAGGGTGCCGAGAAATGCTGACAATTCTAGATTAGCCAGATCGTTGATGAAGAACAGGAGGGGCGGTAACCCATGTGATCAGAATGTGAAAGACCAGCAAGGCACTTGGCTCACATGCTGTACAGTTACTGAGCTGCAAATGTAGTGAGTCTGTGTGTAGATTTGACACAGAAAAAGCAATGAAGCCTTTTGTCCTTTGCGAACTAGGGGGAATTCCTTTGACACGCCTGCCTTTTTTTATATATACAGTAGTTATTGTATATCATGAAGTGAAGAAGTAGTGAAACATGTACTTCACGGTGTTGGTCGATGGCCTGCTTATGTATGTAAAACATTCTGCAGAGTGCATTACCGCAAAATTAGAAACACAAAGGATAGCTTTGTGAATTTTTTTCTAAAATTGCAAAATTACGTGTCTGTGCGTCACTCCAAAATGGATAACTTCTGCAATGTGTTTACATGTGTGTATAATACAATATAAGGCTAGTGCGAGTGTAATACAATTCTGAGTAGCTGTGGGCACATGTGTTTATTGGTTTACTAGACAAGGGATCCCAGGGGAGCGGGTTACACCATCTGTCCATGGAGATGACCGTTCAGCATTTCGATCAATCCAAGCATAGTACAGGAGGCTGCAAATGATGCTAAAGACATCATCAGGATGTTGTGGTTTCTGCACAAAGTGAGACAAATCTAAAATATTTTTTTTAAAGATTAACAGCTTAAAACGGGGGCACGGTGGCGCAGTGGGTTGGACCGGGTCCTGCTCTCCAGTGGGTCTGGGGTTCGAGTCCCCCTTGGGGTGCCTTGTGACGGACTGGCGTCCCATCCTGGGTGTGTCCCCTCCCCCTCCAGCCTTACGCCCTGAGTTGCCGGGTTAGGCTCCGGTTCCCCGTGACCCCATATGGGACAAGCGGTTCTGAAAGTGTGTGTGTGAAATAACAGCTTAAAATGAATTTGTTAGGTTAGGACAGATTGGTTAGGGGTGCAGCCATTCCTTTGATGATGTCTTCAAGCAGAGTGCTGTAAAGGCTCAAACTTTTACTTCATGTCAGAAAAGGAGAAATTAAAGTCAAACCTGAGCGGTGTTGTCAGGTCTGCCTGACTTCACTTTAGCACAGTTCCAGGGGCCAGCTTGATGAAGGTGATCTCACCACAAGGCATTGTTAGCTTTTGTTAGCTTACCAGATAAGCCAAGTAATGCAGTTCCCAGTACAACTGTGCAGAATCTAGCTCTGGACTGTTGTACTCTATGGGGGTGTTGCGCAGCTGTCTCTGTCGCTCCCTCTGCCAGTCCCTCGCTGTTCCGCTGGATGCCTAACCCTGGCCTGGCCAGGCATTCCTGCAGAGACAAGGAATCAAGGAATCATGGTGAGTCATGGCACAGATATTTCAGCTGTTGGCATTCTTGCATCAATAAACCAGAAGAAAGGTGAAAAAAAATGGTAAACTTTCCGCTGCCTTTTTTTCGATGGGTGGCAATCAACAATCTGGCGTTGTAAGGGTTTCCTTTCCGATAGGTTTGATTGTTGTTTTATAATTATTTTCTTTTTATCAGACATTTCGTGGAAAAGAGCTGAAAGCAATTCATCATCAGAGTACAGTCTGTTGGCAGAACACTGGCATACCTTTGCCATATTTCTCCAGAGTAGCAATAATGGTCTCATACTTGTGCAAGGCTGCTATTGGACTGCTTACAGAACATGGAGACTGGAATGAATGGAAGATGTTGGAGCGGATTTGACACCAGGAGGTGGACAGAATCAGAAAGGAGGATACTGGACCTGATGGCGGGGGTGGTCAGATGGAGTACGATTGATTTTCAGCAGCTGTCCACATGTGAATTCAGGCCATAAAATCATAAGACGAGAGCACAATTGCTCATTTTTCCACTTGCAAAAACCTTTTAGTCTTTAAATAAATCCACAAATTTTTCTAATGTCGTTGACCAGGTCTTTTGTACACTGTCATTTTACACAGAAAATGGTAGAAGAATAGCAGAATAAGTATTTATCAAATTCTGCCAGTAAACAAGACGTTTCCAGGGCTCACTACAGTGCAGCTCAGCGCAATGTCATCTCTGGTTCCTCTTGGATTTTCCATGTTGTGGTATTTATGGTTGCAGGTTATAATGTACAACAAACGGCCTTTACAGAATCCGAGCGTCTAACTTGTTTTACGGCTTTTAATGGCCTGTAAAGCTTGACAATTGGTGGAGCTGATATAAAAACAGGCGCTGAAAGTAGAGCTAGACCTGTATATTCCCCACCTCTTGGTTAATAACTGTGTGGCAACATGAAAAAAGCATACACTATCTAGATGTCACAGCCTTCCTTCAACCTTTGTCTCCTTTCCTCCCTCCCCCATTGGATGTCATTAGGGTCACTACAATCAATACTGCTGCAAGATTTCACATTTGTCCTGAAGCTCACAGTTCAATGTTATTCCTTTTTGAAATCCTACAAGGACCCACCCCGATGTCTTTCAAGATAAGTCGTCCATGCCATGATGCTGTTGCAGACTCAAGCTTTTGCAAATGGTTTGAAATCTTCAGATGGAATAGTCGGGACTTTATCTTGGTTTAGACTGATATTCTCCATATTTGGTAAAACGATAAGGGCATTAGTCCAGCTTCCGCAAGCACTAGTGAGTCATTATAGTGGTAACTGAAGATACTATTGAGTGGCACCAGGAATACGGAGGTGGGGAGAAGAGATGAGGGCACAGTCAGATGTGTGTCTGGGCCATGGTGGGCGGGGGGGCAGTACCTTCTGGCAAATACGTTTCAGGGTTACTGAGCATTAGCCGGTGGAAATAATGACCTCTATCAGCCACAACAGAAAAGACAAGGAAGTGAGGCGGAAAAGGACCGCAGGCCCCATGTATGGCTCTGGTTTCTTTCGGTGGAGGAGGGGTGTGCTGTCTTGCTGTCTTCTCATTGGAAATGGAGTATTTCTATCAGGGAGGGGCAGATTGAAATAAGTTGTTACGTTTAAAAAAAACTGCATTTGCTGTTACAAACTTCAGCTTTTGTTCCTGTTAGGTGTTTCTTCTCTTTGAAGAAATGTCAGCGATGACTATTGGGAGCTCTGTTAGTGTTTCCTTACTGCCACTGTTTATGATGAGGAAAGAAAGACATTTCTCCAGGGTAGGAGATATGCACGCAGCACTGAGGTCTGGGAGATGTGAGAGCATTACTACTCTGGTTCCCACGCCCGGCCCTCTCTGTCTCGAGCACCAGATCAGCGCCCCTTCACACTCGCTCACGTCGGTGGGGTTTCGGCAGCGTTGGCCCCGTCCGGGAATTCCATGGCACTTTGTCACTTTCACACTCAGCGCCCAGATATCCCATGCAATAAGGGGAAGGGTGATGGGGCACCTCTGGCGCATCGAATCTGGGATTATGAAATGATAATGCAGGGAAGAGGCAAGGGCTGAAAAATTGTCTTAAGCTACTGGAGTTGAGAAAGGAAGTCTTGCTGAAAACACATGTGCTTGTTTCTGTGGCTCTGTGTGCCAGATATGGTTTAAACTAGGAATCTGTGATAGAAACATTTCCAAATCAGGTTGTTATGATGAGTCTGAGATAAAATGAGCTATTGGCGAAGCTTCATATTTAATTACGAAATTCCCTGATGTTTTTTAATGGAGCACACTAACCAACTGGAAAAGGAGAAAACCAGGAGAAAAAGTCCAAAAGTTGCATCAGCAATGGTTTAAATGTATAATTATAATAAGTATTTATATATGTATATAATAAAGGAGAGAGTGCCATGTTGTGTGGTATTAACTATTTAATTTTATAATTAAACTCTTTATGGGGCAGCATGATTTCGCAGCAGGTAACATGCGAGCCTCACAGTACCTGGACAACCATGGTTGGGTATAGGTTGAGTCCCCATCCAATATCTGTGGCATGTTTTGTCTATGTTTGAGTGGGTTTCCCTGGGTGGTCTGGTTTTTATTCACAGTCCAGACATGTGTTTCAGGTGAACTGGTGACAGTAAATTGCCTGATGTGTTTGTTTGTACGTGCGTGATTACCTTGCAATGGATGAGTTCCAGTCACGGTGCACTGTGCCTCACACCATATGATTCAGGAAAAAGCTCTGTTCTGCCATGATCCTGCCTTGGGATGAGCTTGTACGTATTTAGTGAATTTAATTATATTTCCACATTATAATATTTACATTATTGATTTCTTCCTTTGGTTTCCCTACAATTAAATACACACACACACACACACACACACACACACACACACACACACACACACACATTTTCAGAACCGCTTGTCCCATACAGGGTCACGGGGAACCGGAGCCCAACCCGGCAACTCAGGGCGTAAGGCTGGAGGGGGAGGGGACACACCCAGGACAGGACGCCAGTCCATCGCAAAGCACCCCAAGCGGGACTTGAACCCCAGACCCACCAGAGAGCAGGACCTGGTCCAACCCGCTGCGCCACCGCAACCCCCCTTGAAGAAAACAATTCTGACAAAAAAAAGATTTATAAAACAAATGATCAAGATTTAATACCTATAAGAGAGACACCATCTTCAAATAAGTCCTAATGAAAACATAGATATTCATGTGCAATTTTCTGTCTGTCTGGCCACTAATCAAACTTCAGCTCTCATCGTGAGAAGTGGTACAGAAGATGGGATGGAAGAAGTATCCCAGGGACATTATACAATATTCAGCAGAGGCAGATGGAGTGTGTGAGGGACTTAAAGTGTGAGCCTGTGAAATTCAACAGCTGTACTGGCAGTCTAGGGGTTGAGGATCCAGTGGTAGAAGTCTGAGTATGATAGCTGGGTAAAGAAGGCATCTAGCTTTCTTCCAGCAGTCCCCCCATCTCGCCTACATTTCCCACCCCCAGATCATTTACTTACTCCCCAGCAAGCACATAAAGTGAAGCCAATGTGAAGCTACCACAGCTGCTGTTGGCCTGTAAACAGAGCAGCTTGTAAAACCATAGGCTGCTCAAGTCACAGGAATACCTATAGAAAGTACCATGCGCCACCACCTGTGGACAGTGCTTTGGGGTAAAATCGCATGTATCCTATCTGCTAGAGACCACCGGGTGACATTAACAGATGCTGGAGTATTTTTCATTGCTGCATTCTCGCTGGACCACCTCTGGTCGCTCCCATGCTGGGGCTGTTAGGCTTTGATAGAGAGACGCAAAAAGAAAATGAGCACGAAAGTTTCCATCCCCTCAGATGATAATGACAGCTCTGAGAGTGGCTGTTCTGCTTTGCGTTCGTCCTCTTGATGTCTGCTCTTTTTCTTTCCTTTGGTCCTGTACCACCACCTCCAGACAGACAGACAGACAGATGCAGACACAGACACACACACACAGACGCACATACACACACTTCTGCCACTGTGCTCAGGTTGAGACTGTCGGTTGGAATGTGGCTCAATGATGGGTTTTTAAATAGCTCCAGTAACCGTCCAGCCCAAATAAGGCTCGTGCCACTGGTGGGACCCAAAATATCAACCGCCACGGCCCTGAAAATAAAGATTTTCACCGTCTGCCAAAAATAATTGGAGGGAGAGGTCGGGGCTGAAAGTTACTTGTGACACCTATCAAGATGCACTTTCTTCCTTTTTTTCAGACCTTTGGGATACTGCCCTCAGATCTAGAGAATCAGTTTGACCTTGTCCTTTCTGTTTTACTGGCCCAGTAGCAGCAGGATGTTGCTTGCAATGGGAAATCTGGAGCAATCTGTCCCTTTCTTGCAGGATCCTGGTGGGAGCGCCACGAGCACGCGGTCTGGGTGCCTTGCAGGGTAGCCGTCCTGGTGCTCTGTACCGTTGTCCAATCACAGCCGAGGAGTACGACTGTGAGCGAGTGGACATTGATGGGGAAGGTGAGGGACGGAGAGCAGTTACTGTGGACTGTGTGTGAATACGTGCGCAATTCGTGAATGAACTTGTGTGTTTTCCCTTTTGTCAATGACAAAACCGTGCCTATCGTGACTTCACGTGGACCTGAGGGACAACGTCAAACCTAGTGCTCTCATTGGGTTTGTGCTAAATATGGAGTGTGACCATTCCACTGTGTGATCATTACCTGTCTTGTGTCACTCATTTCCTGTCAATGATACACAAATGTGCTCGTGGTTTCCATAGTAAGGCCTGACCGTGAGAGCAAGGACAACCAGTGGCTGGGTGTCACCGTTAGGAGTCAGGGGATTGGTGGAAAAGTCGTGGTGAGTATTTTCAGTGCAAAAAACCTAGAAAGAAAACTAAAGTCAGAGTTCCCAAAACATGTTGGAAGCCAGGAATCAGCCAAAGTAGATGCCCACCTGCACTGAATCCTGAATATCTTAATACTATATTTGTGTATGTATAACCCTCTTTTTATATAGTGCTATGTATGGTTATAAACATGTATATGAAGTTATCTGGCTGTTTTTTCATCTTTGTGGATCAGCAAAGAGACATTATTGCATATGTCCTACCCTCATCTACCCCTCAGACCTGCGCCCATTTGTACGAGCTCCGCCAGCGTGTGAACCAGTCGTCCGAGACTCGGGACCCCATTGGGCGCTGCTACGTGCTGAGCGAGGACCTGACAGAGCGTGACGACCTGGACGGGGGCGAGTGGAAGTTCTGCGAGGGGAGGCCGCAGAGCCATGAGCAGTTTGGTTTCTGCCAGCAAGGCCTGGCTGTCAGCTTCACGCCCGACAAGAACTTTATCCTCTTTGGTGCTCCAGGCACCTACAACTGGAAAGGTGAGGCAGGGAGCAGGGACCCAAGGTCCTCCTTGCATTTCAAGACTTTGTTTTTTTTTTTCTTTTAAACTCTTTGACTCAATTTGATCTGTTATTTGTTCATTGTAACTGCTTGTGTCAGGAGAGAAAAATGCATTTGGTTCCACTAGGAGAGAGTACAGGGATGGCAGAGATGTACCTCTCGGCTGCTGATTGCCTCAGTAAAACCAATCGGATGTCTGCGAGTTAGAGGCAGTCAGTGACTGCTGCATCCCTGCTATGCACTCCTCCCTAATGCCAGCTATCTTGCAGAATAAAAACAAATAAAATGTCATGCTATTCCCCCCGGCGCGGTTGCGTCGGACCCAAGCGCGGGGCACAGGAAGCTTGGTCAAGGGGGGGTTCAGTAGACATTGTCAGGGAACAGGCAAAGGGTCACCGATGTACAGACAGAATCCAAAGGGGCAAATCCAAGAACCGTAATCCAAGAAACAGGCGAGTGATCAGGCAAACCAGTGAGTCGGAGATGAGGAGCAGGGCGAGGAGCGTGGAGCAGGGCGAGGAACGAGGATCGAGGAGCAAGACTAGGAGCGCAAGTGATCAATAAGGCTGAACAAGGTTCCGCAGCCCCTTTTTAAGCTTGTGCTTGCTAATTCGAAGCAGGTGTTCCCTGTTGTGCAGCCATGGGGGGCGTGACATAAAAAAAGAGCCGTTGCCAGGGATGTAACATATACAGTAGGAATATACAGACAGTAGGATTTCAAACTTGAAAACAAACACAAAGACAAAATATTTCTCCGGAAAAAATTGTGTTTTATCTATTAATTAAAGTGATTATCACTGGAGGGGTGTAAACACAGGTTGAACAGGCTGAAACATGCAAACTCCATATACCATGAGCAGGACTTGAACTCTTCATGCGACAAGAAGTTTAGGAGCTGTGAAGCACTGGTTTTACCTACTGTACCCCTCTCTTCAATATACTATAATGACAGATGTATGAAAGAGAACACAACAAAGGGCAGCTGGTACCACAATGGTTTAAGTTGTGGCCTTGAAACAGGAAGGTCCCAGGATCATATCCCATAAACTATTGTAGTACCCTTAAGTAAGTCGCCTAAATTGATGCAGTTAATAACTCAAAGTTTCTCCATATACAAACCAAACATGGTAAGT
The DNA here is from genome assembly GCF_900964775.1 of Scleropages formosus. Lineage (NCBI taxonomy): Eukaryota > Metazoa > Chordata > Actinopteri > Osteoglossiformes > Osteoglossidae > Scleropages > Scleropages formosus. The sequence continues at coordinate 166,515 of NW_021641044.1, read as the reverse complement.
CACTTTTGCAGAACAGCATCAGCCAAATAAGTACATTTAAATTATTACTCCAAGTCCAGTTTATACTTCAGGTGAAAGAGTTAGTTGTAACTTCTTCCAGAACCAGGTAAGTACACACACTTTTTCTTGTTTATGCTGGTGTAACCTTGTATATTTGAACCTCCGTAAGATGAAGAACTTACATGTAAATGAATAAATGCTAATGCATGTTTGTACACTGGCTCCGCAAGTTATGAAATGTCATGTTTCAAAATTTTTAGGATACAAACTTTTTTCAGTTGGTTTATTTATTTCCAAACTGCATTTTCTTCACTCTTCTGTATTCTAAAATTTCTACTTCTATAGAGGCAAATACAACCTATGCTTAGCGACCAAGTCAATAGGTGGTAGTAAAGTGCAAAAACACAGAATAGAAGTATCAGTGTCATGTGTGGTGTGTTGACTGGTGGTGATTCTATTTGTACCACTAAGAAGAGGTGTATTGTTACCATGGGGAACAAAGTGGAGATAATTAAGGCAAAAGTGAAAAGATGATTTTGAACATGGCACATGCTTCGGGGATGAATTGTTAAAAGATCTGTACTGATTATGAGTATTTGTAGCTCTGTTGAATCAACCATTCACCAGCAGTGTAGATTAAAAGAGTGATTTCTAAATATTTATTTTAGCTATATGCAGGGTTTTTAGGGAACGTAAACCAAGGAATAATTGAGGGAAGTCCCTAGAGTATTCTCTCATATAACAAGCACTCATAACAGACTTTTCATGAGAATTTGAATTTTCATGACAACATGTAATTTGTACCCTGAAACTTGCATAATGACTCATCAAGTTTCAAGAAACTGCTTAGTAGAAGTAGCACAAATTTCAATTCAAAATGTGAGCTTTTTAGTGTTGTCAAACACCACACAAAGCAAGCAGACCTTTCTTATGCATCTCAGCTACCTCATAGATGGCTCATAACCTGATCTTTCTTTACTTTTATCATAGTTTAAACCATCTATCATAATAAGCAATGAAGCAACAAAAAAAATTCAAGAAAGTGTTATAAGATGTGGAAACACAATCTGCAAAGGAAATCTTTACTTATCAGCTTAAAACTTGAAGTTAGAAATCATTTGTTTCAAACCCATGTCTAAACCAAAAGCACTGGAGCTGTGAGGCACCTGCTGCACCACCAAGAACAGAACAGGATAAAGCAGTAAAACAGAGAAAATAACGGTAAGGGAAATGATGAGAAGGAAGGAGAAAGAAGATAGAAAAGTGAGTGTGCAAATGGGTTATGGATAGGTAGCTATGAACATGTGGGTCTTAACCCTGGTTTTAAAGGACATAAGTGTAGTTCCCATATTATGAACTTAATTTTCTCTATTTTTCAAGAATAAAGTAGGAATTTTGCATGTTCAGTGAAAATAATGGTATAATCTTTTCTGGCTCAGGAACATATTTAAATGAATTCAGGCTTTCTTTCTTTTACAAGACTTCCTTTTGAGGAGCTTTCAAGGAAAGACTTATACTTTGTATGCAAGGAAAACCTCTTCTATTAAGTTTTTATGAAGTGTGAGTGAAAAGAGACTTTGGAGTGCCAGTTATGTTCATAAGTTGTTGAGCCATTGTACATGGAAAGTGTTTATCTGTGTGTCAGGTACATATGTATGTGTTTGTGTGTGTGTTTCTGTGCCTCTTACCCTTATACATTCCAGGAGAGTTGCGCGTGCAGCTCCTCAATCAGTCCCTCCTTGATTTGGGCTTCTACGATGATGGGCCATACGAAGTAGCTGATGAGAAACAACAGGATGCACGGCTAATCCCAGTTCCCTTCCACAGCTACCTGGGTATGGGGGGCCTGCTCAGTGCTGCTGGAGCACTGGAGAGAGGCCTGGGGAAGTGTGAGACCTGCTGCAGCTGGGCCCAGAACTGTCCCAGTCCCTGTCTCCCCCATGTTTCTTAAGCCTCAGTCAGGCATCATTTATACACACCCGTATTTGTATACCCCAGTGATGGTTTTAGAAGACATTCCCATTCTAAATTTATTTAACTTTTGTTTCAGCTAAGTTCTAAGTTATAAAGATATCTGGTTTTGGCAAAAAGATTTTGTAATTAATTACAGTCACAGTAGGAACTTAGTGCGAGCTACAGTAAATAAGTCTTGATGTACCCACAGATATCTACATTCTCCATGGACGGTATTTTGGGCTCAGTCTGAATTGCACTTCTCATCCTTCTGCATGTTACCTGAGGTCAGCGATGCTGGCTTCCGCAGTGCCACAAACACAATGCAGTCTTTTTCACCTGCACCTTCCTCTCTCTCTCCCTGTCTATGCCCCTCACTCTCACCCCCTCACCTGCCCTTTTTGCCTCTGCACTTGGGGCCGCAGGGCTATTGTTCATGGCTAGTCCCGTGGAGGACGCACTGGTGTACAAAACCCTGGAGCCGTTATACCGCCCCACCACCTTTGAGGACGTAGCTCAGAATAGCTACTTAGGTTTGTAGGCGTAAGAAACCGTTGTTTGACTGGATTCTCGTGTGTAGTGGTAGAGTAACCCCTCCCATCCCTCCAAACCTCAGTTCCCTGCTCCTTGTGTGCAATCTAGCCAATGTGTAGAAACTGTGTAGATTTTGTGTAGAATAACAGTAAGACTCCAAAACAACTCCTCCTCAACAGAGAGCAACTGCTACTGCTGCACAGGAAGTGTTACACATGCTGTTCCAGGATTATCCAGAGATATCAGTCATTAATATGGCTAATGTTCCTCCAGATCAAGGTCTCTTATCAATATAAGCTTGGAAAGCGCCATCATTAGGCGCAGTCTCCACAGGGTGCGGTGGTTCTGAGCAGCAGTTTGCTCTAGTTGTGGAGCGGTTGGGGGTCTGTGCGCACTTTGGTGGGTAGAGCTGTACTCTGTGTTGGTGTCGGTCCAGTCAGACCTCTGTCTGCATGCCTGTGTTGGGGTCTCTGTGGAGCTGTTCAGGGATTCAGTGGCAGTGGATTGTAGAAGATGGATGAAGTTCTCACAGTGGTAGACATCCAGGGCCAGGAGGACTGACTATAAAATAAATCACAGCAGTTCTCTCAAGTAACCAGTTCTTTGTGTGTTACTGAATTAGGAGTAATTTACACTGTTTGAAATGGAAAGTTGTATTATGGGAAAAGAATATTACTGAAGGTAAATGGTTTAAATAAATAATGAAGTGTAGCATTACCCTCATTTAGATAACCACATTGGAAAATGAACAGGATAGGGAGTTTCAAATGTTAGAATTTTGCAGCTGTAGGATAAAATGAGAATAATAGATGAAAATGTAACAATTGTACAATATTTTGAATTTTTATTTGTCTATTGTGTATTAGCCAATGTATCCTATTTGACAGCAGTTCTCAATTAGCAAAAGATCAGTGAGTTGTGCAGGATGATCAATAGTTTCCTTCATGTACTCCTTCACAAGCCATGAATGCCATTTTGACATTACTGCACTGTCCACACAACCCCCTAAACACTATAGGCAGTGCAACTTGTATGTTGTCATCACTGCTCCAAAGTCATGCAACAAAAACATACACACATACACAAAAACTGTTAAATAGAAAAGAACTAAACCTTGCGATTTTTTTAGTCCTATACTGGACTGATTTCATCTATATATATATATATATATATAAGGCGTCAATGCATAGGCGTTGGGAAAGTACTGCAATATGCCATACTCAGTTCAGCTGGGGACAGCTGGTAGCATAGTGGTTAGGCGTACTGCTTTTAGACCCAAAGGTCATGAGATTGAATCCCACCTCTAGCTGTAGTACCCTTGAGCAAGTTACTGAATTGCTTTATTAAAATTGCCCAGCTGTATAAATGTGTAAATAACTGTAAGTAGCTTAATACTCTAGCTCACTTTGGAGAAAAGCATCAACTAAATGTAAATGATAAACCATTACTGCCAATTTGATCACCACTAAAGCAGCTTTCTACCCTTAATGATAAGGGAATTAAATCAAACATCTACTGTGTAACTTTTTTGCTCTTAACAAAAGCATGTCAGATGAAATTCAGTTCAGATTTTCAACAAACCTGGTTTTAAATGTTTCATTTATGTAATGTAACAAATATTTCATTCACCACTTGGATGGGAATTGCACAAGTTACAGTTCAGCTGTCAAGAGAGGTGCTCAGTTTTAGTTGTAAATGTGCTCTCGCCTCTTCGTGACCACGATCCAGGCTTTTATATCAGAATGGTCCTGAAGATTTTTCATCTGGTATGTTTCTTTCCATAGCTTTTCTTTAGTTTTCTTGGGGTTTCACTCCACACCTGCCACCCTGAAACTGCTCGGTCCTTGTGTGTCTACCTGTTTGTCAGTGTGTGGCATCTGCATGTTGGTCCCAAGCCATCATTAACCCTCTCCCTCTTTGCGGCCTCTGTGTGACCTTGCCCATACTGCATGCTCTACCATTTATCAGACGCTCTCTCATTTACCTGCTTTCTCACCTTCGATGAAAAGGTGGAATTTAAATATTGATGAGTAGTGAAAAGATCAATGAAATCCTGCCATGACAATCAGACCAAATCACCCCCTCTCACACACTTCTGCACGTATGTGCTGGCCCCAGGTCTGCTGCACACATCATCTCAGTCTGAAATAAAAGAGATCTGTCTCAACATCAGCCACATGCTGTACAAATATGTTAAAAATAAAAGGTCATGGCTGCATTTGAAGGCAATGGGATCATGTGCACTGCCTTTAATTTTCATTGTACTGCCATCTAGTGTAGAGTGATCTGGAATGCAGTACCCGATGTGTTCGGACGCCTCCAAATTGGACCTCTATTGCATGATTTTAGTAGGTTATATAACCTATTAAGCCATAAAAAGAGTTCGGATGTAGTCCAGGTTACAGGGACTTTCATAAGCACAGAATGAACATTACGTGAAAGCACTTTGTCCATGTAACACACCAGTCCGACTTTCACTGTGAGTAAAGCAGCAGCTAAGAAATTCATTTGAAGTAAACAGCTCTCATCACAGGATACTATCCGCTATCCTACTTTCCACACTTCCAAAAAGTATAATTATTCTACGTATCATGATTATGTTTTTTCTATCAGCAAAACTTAAGCACGCTCAAGAAATACACATAATCAGGCATAAAAATAAAGGCAGTGACAGGACTCATTCGTACCCGTGGTCAGTGGTGACACATCCTCTTCCCGTGTGCCGGTGCAGGATTCTCTGTTGATTCCGCTAAGGACGTGCTGAGTCGAGGGCACCTGACCTTCGTGGCGGGAGCGCCACGTGCCAACCATACGGGCGCAGTGGTGCTGCTGCGAAAGGACAACGTGTACCGGCTCGTACCCCAGCACATCCTGTGGGGGGAGGAGCTGGCCTCCTCCTTCGGCTACTCGGTGGCCACGGCGGACCTCAACAATGATGGGTAAGACCTCCAGGTACATGTGCACTTTCACAGATTTCAAAAGTCAGTAATGAAACAAAGACAATGAAGATATTATTTCTTTCTCTCATTTTCTTAATAAACTAATCTGTTTCATATAGGTTTTATTACAAAGAAAGCTGTTTGCATTTAATACCAGCGCTGTGTATCTGTGCAATGTCAACTGGACTCTCCCCTCCTTCTCTCAGGTGGACAGATATAATTGTTGGGGCCCCCAACTTTTTTGACCGCAAGGCGGAGATTGGAGGGGCGGTGTATGTGTACCTGAACCCAGCGAGCCACTGGCACCAGGCGCGGCCCATCCGGCTGAACGGAACGCATGACTCCATGTTCGGCCTAGCTGTCACCAGCGTGGGGGACCTGGACCAAGACGGCTATGGGGGTGAGTGTGAGGTGAAGGACAGAGTCACCTTATTAAAAGCACATTTACCGATCTGCAACATATACCATTGTCTCAGTTGAAGTTTGATCGTAGAGACAGAATACGTCAGTTAGAGTTGGAGAAACTATTTTTTGTAGAATTCCTATGTGAAAAAATAAAGCAAGGAAACTTACACGTTGAGCTGAACCCGTCACATTCAGCGCATATGAGCTGCGAGAAGGTTACTGTTCATTGTTCCTGTTCTTCTTGTAGACATTGCGGTGGGAGCTCCATTCGATGGAGACGGTAAGGTCTTCATCTACCGCGGTTCATCCTCGGGCATTGACACCAAGACTTCCCAGGTGAGTCTGGGATAACAACTGTAGATTTACTTGGGTTTTGTGTGTATTTACAGGGTTAACACAGTTTATATTCCTCAACATTATGTTTTTTTTTTAAATCACTTTCTTTATCCAGGTTCTGGATGGGGTCGGGGTGGGGGTGAAACACTTTGGCTATTCTATTTCTGGTGGTCTGGACATAGATGGGAACTCATACCCTGACTTGGCAGTGGGTTCCCTTGATGACCAGGTTGTGTTGTACAGGTAAGATGAATATATCTTCAGTGAGCATCTATGCAGTTTCAATCTGGTTTTTCTTTCAAAGAATGCTAACAAGAAGCATCCTATCCCTGGTCTTTCTAACCACAGATCTCGCCCCGTCATCCATCTCAGACGGGACATCAGTATTGAACCCCAAAACATTGACTTGGAGAACCGTAACTGTAAAGGTCGTGATGGAGTGTGGTAGGTTGTGGCCTGCTGTGCCATGGCTGCACTCTTATAGATAAGTTATAAAAGACCTGAAATCCTCTCTGTTACTTATCAGTCCAACTTCTCATCTTCTTGCTGATGTTTGCAAAAGTAAAAGAAATCGTTCTCAACGGTCACATTGTGACCATTACTTCTCTTTTGCTCTTTTGCAGCGTGGAGGTGAAGGCATGTTTCACCTATACTGCTCGTCCGACATCATACTCACCCTACATCAGTGAGTACGACAGGTTCCTCTTCCAGTGGATAGTCTTTGTCTGCTGCCTCATCTGTGTCATTCTTCATGTCTGACACTGTTATTCTCCTCATCTGCTCCATTATTCAAGAGGAAACAGCTGGATCATGATTTTTCTCAAATTTACCATTGATACCATGATTTTACTAAACTTACTTCTCTGCTGATACTGCAATTAGTTTCACATTTAGTTGACACTTTCTTCCAAAAACAACTTACACTGTCAAGCTACTTACAATTATTTACTCATTGTTACATCCGAGTAACTTTTACTGGCACAATTTCGGGTAAGCACGTTGCTCAAGGCTACTACAGCTGGAGGTGGGATTCAAACCTCCAACCTTTGGGTCCAAAGGGAGCAGCTGCAACCACTGCACTACCTCCTGTCCTGCATGATTTATGTTGAAACCTTGTGTTGGTTACTTAAAATAAATAAACTTTTTATGAAGATTATAATATTGCATGAAGGTGTACCTCCATTTGAGCAGAGCTATTTTTATCCGATTTTGTACGGGTTGCATTTCCTATGACTTCGCTCTGCTCCCAATCTCCCTGACAGCCCTGGAAGTGCGCTTTGAGGCCGACACGGAGCGCAGGAAGCTAAACTTGCCCCACCGCATCAGCTTCTTGGGTCGCACCGCATCGGAGCTGGAGTACCAGCGCTCTGAGGAGGTGGAGCTTCGTGGCCAGAGCCAACCGGCGTGCAAGGTGGCGACCTTTCAGCTACAGGTAGGGGGCAGCAGAGTGCCAAAGTCGCTCCCATGCGACTGTGTATATGGTTTGTTGCAGCACACATTTTTAAGTTTTAGTACAGAAATATAAGATCATATGTTGACCAGCGTACACATGATTTCATTGCTTTGCATTTTTATAACTCGATGCAACGCTAGGAGAATCTCCGTGACAAGCTGCGCCCCATTTCCCTGGCAATAACACACAGCATCAAACGAGCCCGCCACCTCGGACACGTCGCTCCCAAACACCTGGGGCCGCTGTCTCCCGTGCTGAGCGCTTCCATTTCCAGCACTCTGCACACAGAGGTGCGTGAAGCCACCGATAGGTTGCTTTATTGCTTTTTTGCCTTATTAAAAACGCTTTCTGAGAAGTGTTTGTACCCACACGCGTACTCGTCCTTTGCGTGCAGGTGAACTTCTTGCGGGAGGGATGTGGGGATGACAGGATCTGTCAAAGCAACCTGCAGCTGAGCTATCGCTTTGGCACCCGTCCTGTAAACTCTGACCTTTTCACCCCTTTGCCCATGTGAGTGCAGTACACGGGTACTTAGTACCGATATACATGCTTTGTCAAATATAAATCTCAAAACGTCAGCTCACTTGAAGTCAAAACTCCACCTTTGACACATTTCTGTGTGTTTCTTGCTTCCGTGTTTCTATGTCTGGATATAGAGATGAAGATGGAGTACCGGTCTTTTCGCTGTCCGACCAGCGGTCAATAGCATTGGAGGTTTTGGTCACCAACATGCCCTCTGACCCCCAGCGACCACACGAGGATGGAGATGATGCCCATGCAGCGCAGCTCCTGGTGACCCTTCCTGACACGCTGTCCTACTCTGGTTTCAGAGGTCAACAGGTACTCGCGTGTCCGAGCTGTATAAGAACACACACGTGTATGCGAGATCGCGCTCACACTGGTTGGAAACATTACACATTTCGAGCAGATTTTTGATGGTGTAATCTGGCCAATCACCGTAGGTGGTGTGCCAGACCAACCAAAACGGCTCTCAGGCTGAATGTGAGCTGGGAAATCCGCTGAAGAGAGACTCCAAGGTAAGCACAGCACATCTCCTGCAGGCGGCATGAGTCTGTTCGCTCGCCCAGTGTTTCACACCACAGTTCAGATAGCGATAGTGAAAGAGACCACAAGATTTCAGCTCCCTTTCAATCCTCAGCGGGAGATTTCCGATGCTTTGCATTCGCGTTCTAAGTCACACCTTATAATATAGCAGTTATCTACATTATGGTGAAATTATCACACACACACACATTTTCAGAACCGCTTGTCCCATACGGGGTCACAGGGAACCGGAGCCTACCCGGCAACACAGGGCGTAAGGCCGGAGGGGGAGGGGACACACCCAGGACGGGACGCCAGTCCGTCGCAAGGCACCCCAAGCGGGACTCGAACCCCAGACCCACCGGAGAGCAGGACTGTGGTCCAACCCACTGCGCCACCGCGCCCCCCCATGAAATTATCAATGTTCATAAATGAATGTTAGAAAATAGATCTGTTCTAGGCTCAAATTATGGCTTTGCATAAAATATAGCACAAATTCACATACAGTTTAGTATTCATTTATTATCAATACCTGCCTTTCCGGTGCTGGGATGCTGTGTTTCAGAGCCAATCTCAGAAGCACTGGGTATTGGGTGAAGCAGGGTACACCTTGGACGCTAGTGCATCACAGGGCCATCAGACAAACACTCATTTACTCACACTTGTAAACATATCATGGGCAATTTAAAGTCATCATGTCACCTGAAAATGATATCTTTTAACTGCGGGAGGATATTGATTTTGACTTTTACCTAACCCTCTTTTTTCTCTTTTCTCTAGCTAAAATTTTATATTATATTAAGCACATCTGGAATCACCATAGAAACCACAGCACTGTCAGTTGATCTCCTGCTGGTGACGTAAGATCTGCGTTAAAGACTAATACAAATTCACAGATGCCAATACTTTGAGTGTCTGTGAAAATCAGTGCTGTCACTGTGACTGCATGATTTATGTAGCTGAATAAATGGGACATTTGTTTTTGTCTCTGTGGGTGTCTGCGTCCGGATTGCGGTCTTTCCAGCATAAGCGAGCAGTCCGATCTGGCACCAGTCAGAGCCCATGCTAAAGTAGTCATTGAGCTCCCTCTGTCCATCAGCGGGTAAGTGATCTGGTTCTGAACGCAAATTTTGGATCTAACTCATTTGCAGAAACATCATCTTTACACTCAGGCCAGTTTCTGAACATTTTAGAGCCCATCCTATTTGGGGTCCCACCCAGGGAATAAACACTTCAAGGAATTAATACTTTTCATTCCCTTTGATTATTAGTTCTGTTAATAAACAAGATTAATACAATACAAAAAAATAACTACGGAATAAATAACTAGAACAAAATAACTATGTCGAAAATCCTTAGAACTTCTGAATCAACAGAAAAAAAATACAAATAAGTGAATTTATTTTCAATTTTTGAAATTTTAGAAACTTTTGCCTGAAACATGCACTGAATTGAGCTTTTTTTGTGAAAAGGAAGTAGGCAATATTATTGGGGAAAAAACAGTCACAGTGTACCGCTTTACCACTTATAGCAACATCGGGCCAGTTTGCACTACATGTACACTCTGGATTCTGTTCTTCATTTTTGTATATGCTGATGTGTTTCCAGGGTGGCCCGGCCTCATCAGCTCTTCTTCAGCGGGACGGTGAAGGGCGAGAGCGCCATGGTGACTCTAGACGATGTGGGCAGCCCGGTGGAATTTGAGTTCACGGTGAGAATCTGGCATCTTGCTCGTTAAACGTAAAACACAACATCATATTATTCTCTGCATTTTGCCAGGAAAACAGAACATTTTTAACTGGTGTCTCAACATCTATCCCTCCCACTGCTGTTTGTCAGGTGACCAATCCAGGGCAGTTTCTGCAAACACTGGGCTCTGCCTTCCTGAACATCATGTGGCCCCACGAGCTGGCTAATGGGAAATGGCTGCTCTATCCCACCGACGTGCATTTCCAGGGGCACCCGAACACTCACTGCACCCCCGCCACCCTCAATCCACTGAGCCTGACTGACAGTCATCCCCGCCATCACCATGAACACCACCAAGATCACCACCACCATCATGATGACCTCCGCCAGGACACATATCACACAGTGAGGACCTCACATTTCCTTAACTCATGAGGCGTTTATGTTTTTTTAAGTTTTATCATTGAATTTGTGTTTAGCAGTGTTGCACAATAGATGCTAATGTTGTGAAAAAAGTGGGTTTAATAATTAATACTCAGATTGCAGGGGGGGCGTGGTGGTGCAGTGGGTTGGACCAGGTCCTGCTCTCTGGTGGGTCTGGAGTTCGAGTCCCGCTTGGGGTGCCTTGTGGTGGACTGGCGTCCCGTCCTGGGTGTGTCCCCTCCCCCTCCGGCCTTACTCCCTGTGTTGCTGGGTAGGCTCCGGTTCCCTGCAACCCCGTATGGGACAAGCGGTTCAGAAAATGTGTGTGTGTGTGTGTGTGTGTGTGTGTGCGTGTGTGCGTGTGTGCGTGCGTGTGTATTCAGATTGCAGGGGGCAAGGTGACGCAGCAAGGTTGGCCTGGTCCTTCTTGTGGGTCTGGGGTTCGAGTCCTGCTTGGGGTGCCTTGCAGTGGACAGGCGTCCCGTCCTGTGTGTGTGTGTGTATTCACACTGAGTGCATTTAAAAATGATTTCCTGATCATCTGCTCTGCTGAGTGTCTGATATCATACCATATATAACGTAAGTAATATATCCCATTCAGTCACAACTCACCACTGTAACAGACAAATTAATAGAAAAAAGTTTTTCCTTAGAACCCATCCAGAAGAAATGTACGTTCCCACCAAGAGGAAGACAACCAGGACATGGTAAAGGACACTGTGGCCAGGAGCACCCCAGCAGTGGCAGCCTCTGAGCGGAGGAAGTCCTTGCAGTTGGTGAGAGCACAAAGAGACATAATGGGGCGTGGGGGAAGTGGACTCACACCATCGTGTTGGCGATACAGTGACTGGTGCACAACTGCTCTCTGCAGGACTGCCTCCTGGGCTCGGCCCGCTGCCTTCTGCTCCAATGTCCGCTGCACAGCATCTCCGGCTCAGCTGTGCTCAGCGTCCAAGCCCGGCTGTGGAACGCCACATTCCTGGAGGTGGGAATTGATCCCCTTCTTGGTTGTTCTCCAGTGTTGTGTCTACTGTTCCTTCTCACCCAAATTCAGAGTGTATGTGGCTTAGCTGATCTACATGCAAAGTGTAGGTTCACAAAAGATACACAGATTTTTCAGCACTGGCTTCATTGCAAGTAGTGAAACGTTCCTATTCAGCTCTACATCAGACTCATGTTCTCCTCTCATCGCTGTCCTGCAGGAGTTTTCCTCAGTCAGCGCCCTGGAGCTGCTAGTGAGAGCCAACATCACAGTCAAGTCCAGCATCAAGCACCTGGTTTTGAGGGATGCTGCTTCACAGGTGCATTGAGCTGCTTATGCATGTCCACTTCTTTTGTTCCCACAACACTAAGCAAAAGAGGGCAGCGGGAGGCATACTTGTTACAGGTATAGATCTGAGACCTAAAACTGCGCATCAACACATAGAGTTTTATAAATGCATAAAACTTCAAACTGAACAAAAATGTCACTTAAGCGAGAAAGCAGTAATTCCATCAATTCACTGACGATGGGATTTCCACTTTAAATTTTCCAAGGGGTGAGGTCAGTGAAATGGTAGTGTGAACTTAATGCATTAAACGGCCACTAGAGCCCAGAGCTGCGAATCCAGACACTTCTGTCATTTCCAGGGATACCAGTTTCTGAGTGTTTGTGTGCAAACAGGTCTCAGTCATGATCTATCCAGAACACGGGGTGGCAGATCAGCACGGGATCCCTTGGTGGATCATCCTCATCGCCGTGCTAGCTGGAATACTTGTCCTGGCTCTGCTAGTGTGCATACTCTGGAAGGTAAGGGGTCAAAGCAGCTCCTTTTCACTTTGATCCTATTAATTTTTCATTCTATGCTACTCCATGTCCTTTTCTCCGCTTTCACTGTTTTAAAGGAACCCATTATTTTCATACAGCTTTTTTTTCCAAGTAGAAATCAAGGAGATGTATTCTGACAGGGAACTCCAGAGACACAGGAGGGATGTTAAAGCATGTCTGTGGTGTTGCTGTTGAATCCAGTCTGTCTGTTTGATAAAACTCTGCCGTTTTGTTCCTCCTGCGCCGTACCTTCTTCTCGTGTCTTTCGTTCTTGGCCTCTTCCCCTCTGTAATGTGCCCTACAGCCATTAGTTTTCTAATCCCTCCATCTGTTATCGTTGTTGTTTGTCAACCACACCTGTTTATCTTTCCTGTTTCTACCTTTCTTCTACTTGCTCTGACCCTCCATGGCTCTGGTCCTTCCACCGCTAGTGCGGGTTCTTCCGGCGCACAGAGCGCCACCCGCATTACACGACGGAGTACTACCGGGCCCACCTGCAGGTCCAGCCATCAGAGGCAGAGAAGCAGGCCTCTGAGCTCCAATAGGGCCATCCCACTCAGCCCCATCCTCCCCTCCCTTTCCCCCCATGCGGTAAACCAGCCTTCGGCCCGACTGCCCACATTCATCAGCCTCTGTGAAATGGGGCGTGGCTTGCTGTGTGTCGTGTTGGTCCCGCCCGCCTACAAAAAGTTCATCCTGGTTAAATTTTCAAGGGCTTCCTAAAACATGTGCATTTCAAAGTTCACCCTCTCCATCATATCATTAAGACTGTAAAGTGAAATACTGTATATGTGGCTTGCATCTTTCGAGGGCAGGTACCGGAATGAACTTTTCGCCGTGTTTAGTGTTTCGATTACCTTCTTCAGCGTTTGCCGCTCTTAACCTGCTTTGTGACCCCGAGCAGCGGTATGCACGTGCTGTGTCTGTGCACATTTTCTTATTGTTTAATGGTACTAAGTTTAACAGCACATAAGAGCATCAGTTTTTGTTTAATGGCACATGCACGCACACACTCACGGAATTTTCTGGGGATGTAAATTATCCGGCAAATTACTTATGAAGAAATTGAGTTCAGCAATCAACTGTCAGGATGATGGCCCACTGTGCTTGATTTGAGTTAAAACTGTTTAACAGAAACAATTACTTATATAATGAAAATAAAGTGGTGTCTGTGAATATTTCACACCGAATGCTTACATAGTTACGCAAAAAGAAACATACTGCATATACTATGGTCAAAGACCCAGCTGTATGAAGTTACAGTTTTTTGAATAAGTATTTGTGTCATTATTTGTTGTTTATTGATTGCTTAAACGTTACATCTCAATATTGTGAGAAAGTGCATAGAGGAAATGTAGGTTGAATACATTACTGAAAGGAACAGCAGGGCCGTTCCTGAGACTTGAACCAGCAATCCAACCGGTGTGCTTCCTGCTTCAGAACTAAAATCAGTTATTTCACCTTAGTCCTTAAAAATGCTTGTCTCAGGAATCCCATTACCCTGTAACACCTTGGTTTCCCTAGTCGAGTATTTAGCCGAGAAGGTGCAAAGTTCGTGCCTCTAGACGACTGACCTCTTGTCTCACCCTTCCCTCCCTCTGCATTTCTCTGTGGCCATCTCAAAGTGTGGCTTCTTCCAGCGAGCCCAGTACAAAGACACCGTGCCCCAGTACCACGCCATAAAGATTCCTCGTGAGGACCGCCCACAGTTCCAGAACGAGAAGACGGGAACATTACGCAAGAAGGACTGGGCCACACACTGGAGCGATGGAACATCCTGAGCTTTGTATCGACTCAGTCCTGTACGTGCAGTGTCCACTGGGGTCTCTGAAAGCCGATCTCTCCACTCAACAGACTGCCTCAATACAGGGCGTTGTGATAAAACGTAAAGTACCTTCTGAAACTCTGGACCACACTCCACACAGAACTGCAATGACAAAAATTCGACTATATTCAATGGCAAAGCATACAGTTTATTGATCCCGACTTAGAGACTGATAAAAATACAGAAAGGGCACTGAAGCAAGCATGCACTGACTGCTGTAATGCACACTGTACAATTAATAGTTCACTAATCGATGGACAGCGATGCCTAAAAAGGCTGCCTGAACAGGCAATCGATATCTTGTCCCCAACTCCCTGATGCCATCCGTTAGGAGGAAAAATGTGGAAGTGATGGCTGCACTGCTACTGACACATAAACATACAGAATTTCGAAGGAAAAAATGTTGTCTAGTCACTATAACTAAACTGCTCATATTGAATGAAACACACATACACACACAAAGGCACAGGACACACAGTTAATAAGACTCAAGCAGTCCCTTTCTCCAGGTTACCATGACAATGTAAGGCTGGGGCTGGTTCTTGTCTTAAAGTGAAGGGATAAAACATACTGCTTTTGTATTTGCTTTAACAGTTTTTTTTTTTCTTTTTTGGGGGCTTCATGAGCATAGAGACAATCCAGGCACTTGCCTGGGTAGATACGTAAAGGGATCCCACATAACCTGTCTTCAGCTCATTATCCATAGTCTCTGAATCTATGTGACTTCGACAAATAAGCATCATATGGTTCACTTTAGATGAAGACAATTCCTGAACAGTGTTTGAAACAAGCAGGGAGAGAGGAGAAACTTTGCTTTCTTTTTTGAGGTGTGCTTTTACATGGGCTGGAATTAACAGCAGTGAGGAAAAAAAAGAGAAAACACCATGAGAATGCTTGGTCAGATATCAAGGTACTTTGAAAACCAAGAAGTTGCTGACTTGGGCTTTCAGTAAAAAAGTATAAAAAAGACATGAGATCATAGTCATACTTTTTAAAGTTACGTAAAGAGGATGTAGCTTATGTTTTGAAATTGTAACTAGAAATATGACAAGAGTAGTTCACAGTTTTTCACGGTTATGATTTGAAAGTGCCTTATTGAAGTGCAAACTAAATACAGCACCCAAGAAATAAATATTTTTATAAAAAAAAATCTAAACATAATCACAGCATATTATGAAAAGGGCCTTATTTGGTTTCTCTAAATTTTTCCTTGTATTGAAGAAGGAGACCTAGTTGGTCGTTAAAAGCCAGCGTTTCAAAGATTTTTAATCCTTCAGAGTGTGCGGGAATTTGGGCACCTGTTGTCATAGAGACCAACTCCAGTTCAGGCTGAAAGCTACACATAGGTATTGCTGGACAATCTTGTTCTAATTCATAGGTCACAATTGCTGTACACACTGGTTTGTTTAACAGGCTCATGTTTTTTTATTTATTTCTGCCTCCTGGGTTTTACAACTATAAATACAGAAAGACAGAAATGTTTAGAGATGGAACTGTTTAAAAATATATAGAGAGAAACTGCGGAGAGAAACAGGGAAAAAGACGGCAAGCAGATGACTCAGAACCCCAAGTGTAATGATGTGTTGTACATTTAGCTGAGATTTTTCTCAAAAGCAAGTCACAGTGTTAAACTTACAGTTATTTATCTATTTGTACAGTGGGGTAGTTTTTTACTAGAGCAACTTAGGGTACAGTCCTTGCTCAAGGTCTTTACATCAGAAGATGAGATTTAAACCTGGTATCTGTGAGCCCAGATGTGGAATCTTCAACCACTGCACCACCTGCTGCCCTTTTATGTCTTTATAATACATTGCAACTACCAGCAGTTGACAGACTGAAGGATCTAGTGGAAATGATAAAGCCACAACTCGGATGGTTTCTGTGTGGAACTGCTTTGACATCACTGTTCGTCTCCACGATGCAACTTGCTTCTGAGAAGATGTAGCAAAATGTGGTACTTTTACTGTACATAAGCATTCAGCAGCTGGTTCGTGTTGGATTACATTCTGGTATTTTGCTGCGCTTATCAATAATTTAGCCTCCCCCCCAAAAAAAAAAGCAGTTAAAAACAACAACATATTATAATAAATAGGTGCTATAGAACAATTCAGTTATGTTTCATCACTTGTGTGCTATTTTTTGCATTTTTGCATTGAAAGTGCTTATCCATTAATACCCGCCCCTCTGCTTGATTTCCTCAAGGGTCTTTCATTCAAATGTTTCAGATCCAAGAAAAGTGTCACAAATACTTAAGTTTTTCTCTATTCCCGCAGTGATGTTATTGCCTAATCTGTAGAGCGCAATTGCTGACTGATGAATACTGCAGTAGCTTTGGAACAAGCACAGCCAAGCTTAAATTTTAGGATTTAACTGAAAGGATAAACTGTGACATGATTGCTGACATTGTGTAAATGATTAAACATTTGCGTACAGACCATGTATGAAGGCATGACATTTCAAATGTGGAATATGTTGTTTAGAATACAGAATATCTACTTGTTATGTATTTTCAGACAATAGGCTGTGTGTGTATGCTGGTTCATTCAATGCTGTTTTAAATATATTTGTTCATCTGGTTCTTTGTAAATAAAGTATTTTGAGAAAAAAAGATATCCTTTGGTTCTTAATTTATTTATTACTTTTACAGTATTGTTACAAATAATAATCTGACTGTTGCTGTGTAAACGCCCTGGTGTGAATGCTTGCGTTATACATTCTGCTGAAAATCAAGACTTGTACAGTTAGATGTGATTCCTGTCTGTAGAGCTCACCATGAGTGTGAATTTCTCACATGCTTGCTACTAGTTCAACTTACTAGATCTGAAAAAAGGAACCAGCTATGTACTGTATAGGAAAATGAGCACTTAAAGTCATGCCATTGAAAAGACCAAAACAGAAAAAAGCTCAATAAAACCTAATGTATCTACATCACAGCCATGGTCTCTGGAGCATGGTTCAGCTTTTGCCTCAATGACTGTTCTGTTTCCTCTGCCTCAGTAATCCTACTGGTTGTCATGGCAAGTAATGGTCGAAGAGGCTTGATGGTGTGCTGAGACGTTGGTAAGAAGATTGTAAGACATTAGGTATTGTGGGCCCACTCAAGGGACTACAGAGAGTGTCCAGGGTCTCTGAAAGACTGGCATACAAATGTCCCTTTCTCTCCATCACATAACCATTGCCTACTCTTATATAAATGGACTTCACATTAAGCAAAGTCACTTGGGAGGTCCTCTAATCTAATGATTAGCTTAACTGGAAAAATAATACATTAAATGTTAAAGTGGGTTCCTTCTACGTAATTCTATTAACAAAACACATCCTCAAAGAAAAAAATCAGCTTATGCACCATATACTCCAACTTTATCTGGCTTCAGATGAGCAATTTACCATCCTTTCTTAACTGTTGTTTGCAGTAAACTCAGGTAAAAAACTGAGATACATATTCATTATCTGCTCTTAAATGACGCTAGGTGGAAGTACAGAAAAAGAAAAGCAGGTCTTCTACTGAGAAATTAATGTTTCATTACATTTTTTTTTTACTTGGTTATCAGATGATTCATCAAATGGTTCCACTTTCACAATTTAAATCACCCCATTCATACAGAGCAGTGTGTCGTTTATACAGCTGAATACTTGTGGAAACAATTGAGATACAGAAGTACTTCCAAGTAGCTCAAAGGTTACAAAAATATTTTTCTGCTGCTATTTTCAACCTACAACCTTGTGGTCATATGTGTAAGTCAGTAATAAATGTTTCTCTTGATTTTTCTATAAGCTGAAGAACAGGACATGGTGCTGCATAGTTCTCTAATTGCTGAGATTTAGGACCCGGTCCCGGATAAGCGGAGGAAGAAGATGAAGATGAAGATGAAGATGAAGATGAAAAGGGGTGCGTCTTCTCTTGGTAGTCACTAGAGGGACATAATGCTCAGAGCCCAGAGGATTCATTCTTTTTTTTTCAACTTTTCTTTCTCCCTTCTTTGTTTGAAACACACAGGCACACACAAACGGACACACCCCGCTCAACCCACCTGTGGTCCCAAAGGTTCAGAAAAGCTACACGTACAGGGTATATAAAGGCTACTTGAAGATCCTGTTGACTGCAGAAGCAGAACTAGGCCAGACAGGAAGACAACGGACACAACAAGATCGAGACTCAGAAGATTCAGCTGCAAGACCAGTTTAGGAGATCACTGCAGCACTCTTCCCTACAACTGAAGATCATGGAGACAGGAGCATGGTTAGCCCTTGTTGGGCTGTTGCTGGCCATCACTGTGGTGGACCAAACCCTCCAGGAGGATGTGAGGCTGGAATCCAGTGAATACCTGCAGAGCGACACGGAGGACGCGCTCACAGATCGGCTAACAGACGCACTGGTAAGAGCCACCAGCAAGCAGCTAACACACACAAACATAATCTATACATTTCTTATCCAAAGACACAAGCGCCAGACTATTATTGTATATTTAACTCAAACTGGTTATTAATCATATAGACTTTAGAGGTCAACATTCAGTTATAACCCTTGTTCCTAAATTTTATTTGAGGTTTCCTTCTGCAACATGGCCCACTGCCTACAGATACTTACAGAAGACTGTAACTTGAACTGTAATGACTGACAGCAGTATTTGTGTACTCCAGTCCTGTGCATTAAGCAAACAAAGCATTAAGCCTCATGTCTTTTTCAGAAGGCGACTGAAAGAAGGGCTCTGAAAATAGACTGGATAGGGGTATGAAGGTGTTCAAGTGTCATCAAAAAGTGTCTGCAGCCCAAGTCCACTAGTTCATCCCACCTGCGGTTGGGTATGGTGCCTGAAGGGTTCTTGGCCATGGAGCAGTAAAGCCTGCTGTGGTGGCTGGTCAGCTACTGTCCAGTAGCATCTGGGTGGAGAACCAGAAGTCATGGGGGCAAAACCATAGTCTCGATCTACTAAAAAAGAGGACAAGCTCAGAATGTCGCCTTCTGGGCAAGGATAGAGATAGAGACTCTGTGTTTCTCTTTCCTCATTCATCTCATTTGTATTTCATTTCCTGACATCGAAATAGAAAACAGCTATTGGTGAATTTATCCTTTGTTTCTTGAAAAATTTTAGCCAACACTACAAAAAAGACTAACAGCAGTGCCCTGCAACAACAACCTTCTCAGTTTTGTTGAAAGTTTTAAACTGCAAATACATTTACATTTGTTTATTTAGCAGACACTTTTCTCCAAAGCGACTTTCAATGAACTGTATGCAGTACAAATACATATATTATATTTCAGACTACAGGCAAGTGTGTCTTAATTTCAGGATAGTGAGAATCGTGGAGTGCACGAAATGGAGGAGAGGGTTCTGAGCTTTGTGCTTCGCTCCCTCCTCCAAGGGATGGAGAGACATGGGCGCAACCCTGCAATTCTCCACCAACCACAGAGGTAAGTGCCATGGTAGCAAACGCATTCTATATTGCATCTAGTGATGACTGACCCTGCCATATTTTCTTTTAAAATATCAGAAGAAATGGTTATCCAGGAAGAAAGTTTCTATCTAGCTACCCTGTGGTACTGTTACAATATACTTTCAACAACAAAGAGTTTTGAACCTCCCACAGATTGTGGAAAACATTGTACTTAGAAAAAAATCAATTTGTTTCAAATTAGCATGTCTGGATTTTGAATGGTTTTTTTTTCTGAATGTCTTTGTGTTTTTTAATATCCTTTTGGAAAGTAAACAAAAAATGTTTTATTGCATATATTACACCACTCAAAATATATGGTTTTCTAATTATTGTTTTTTTTATTGGAGGTCAGTAATAAGACTGAAATGGCAATGAAAGGGCTTGAATTGACAAAATTATTTCAAATACGTTAGCAACAATAAGTCACTGACTTTTTTAAAATCTCAAAAAGATTTTGCATATTTTTATCTAAACAAGATACTCCTTTTTAAATATAACACATTTAACACATCTATGCACAAACTCATTGCGTGTGTTCAACACCGTCCATTGCCATGCTAATACCCTGTTTCCACAGGTTTGGACGGGGGACTAGGGGCAGTCTGAGCGAAGATGGTCGGATTCAGTCTCGGGACTGGGAGACTGTCCCCGGTCAGATCTGGAGCATGGCTGTGCCGCAGAGATTTGGCAAGAAGTAGAGAGACCTGAAGGGATTGAGGCGGATGACTTAAAGCAACTAAAACATGAATGAATAAAACATTCATATTTTTGTTTGTTTTTCTTCAAGAAGTGCTCACTTTGTCAAATCCAGACTACCATCGCAATCCACCCATCAACATCCCACCTTCACTGTGACCAGTCACAGTGCTTCGCTGCATCTAACCTTATTGTAAGCTGACTGGCTGGTGATTTTGGGTTAAAAAAAATCCGTCGGGCAAAATCAGAATTAAACATGTGCTGTAAATAAATTGCTCGTAATGTTCAGTTACCAGCACACTTCTGGTTATGATTCTTCAATAAAAGCTTATGAAATGTAATCCTTGACTCTAATCTTATTATTTTATTGTAGTCATACTATCTTATTATCATGCTACTAAGATATCTGCTTGAACTATATATCTACATTAACTTGCTCTTAATTTCTATTTTCATTTTTAAAACAAGTCTTACCCATTTTCATCAATAATGGAAAAACTGATTTTGGTGGGATAGAAAAATGACAAATTGCATACACCAACTCATGCAAAAATCATATTCTCATTAAAGGTGCTTGAGCAGTGTTTCAGCTGTAGATGACACTTTATTATTGAAACTGGGAAACTGGAAACTAGCTGGAAAAGGGTTCTAAACTTTCATACGAGGGCATGTGGGATTGCCAAGGGAATAATGCACTGGCTTCTCTGTGATGCAGATTTAAAAGCCTTTTCATTAACTTTATATATTGCCTCGCACCTCTGAGATACCATCAGTAACCTCTGTACTCCCTGCATCTAATCAAATCCTTAATTTAGAAATCAATTTTGTGCCTGGAAAAGACTCTTGGTGAACCTAGCACAGAGCTGAAAGGTAGGGTGGAGGAGACAACCCCAGGCTTTCTGCTTCTGCCCCGGTGGAGTTAATGATGTGGCAAATGGAGAGCAGGTCTGCCACCATTACGCCCGATTCACAGACTGCAGTGAGATATTTTGTCTCTCTCCTTATGGCTCTTCTGGCTACTCGTGGCGGCCTCCTGCCATAGAATCGAAGGCAACCCGGCGAGGCATCGTGACTCATTCCTTTCCACTGGGGCACACCACGGGGGCCCGGGCAACGCGACGTGATGCTGTGTGACTAAGATGCTAAATGGCTAATATAGCTGTGAAGAGGACAGCGGATTAGGGTAATTCCACATCTGACACATGCATGGTTGTTATAGTGACACCTGGTCTCATAATTGCTCATGTTGTGAAGGGGAGGGAGATTCACATTAATGACTTATTAAATACTGAAGAATGGATGGGAGGATGCTGTCAAGAAGGCAAATTGTCAGGATATTAAAAAAGAAGTAATGTTTGCTGGGAGAATTATAGACCTGCAGCTTAACACAGCCTACATCTTCAGTGTCTGAATTTATTTAATTTGTCTTTTTCAGTGCAATGACAGGGAAAGGGAAATCAAGGTATAATTGTCTGTCTCTGTCGGTCGCACGTAAGGACTTAGCTTTGCAGGAGCAATATCTGTCAAAGGAGAAGTCGCACCACAGTCTGATTATGGAAGCACTCCTAGCTGGAACTCTGGGTTTGTTCTTTTTTCCCTCGCTTAACCTTACCGCTGGAGGACTGAGCCATTTAAAAAGCCTCGAAGCAACAAAGGAGCTCGAGCATATGATGCTGATGTAGGAAATCAAAAGTTTTATTTGTATATTTTCCTCCGATACTGAAATCCTCCTGGCTGGTGCAGTAACATTTTGAAGCGTGGTACCCTATCCCTACCCTGTTGTTGAGGAGGATCTTTCCAAAATTGGCAAAGCAGCAGAGGAGCTGGGTGGGGAGAGGTGGGGAGGGGAGGGATGGGGTGGGGTGGGGTGGTGTGTGTTTGTGTGTGTGTTTGTGTGTGTGTGTGTGTGTGTGTGTGTGTGTGTGTGTGTGAGTGTTTGTCGGATAGAGGATTTTGGGAGGGTTTCTTGCATCCTGTGAGCCGGATGGTAGTAGTTTACTGCTAATTAAAAGACGTCAGCCTGTAATTACTCTTCTCCATGCGCTCTGTGTTTCAGCAACCAATTACGCTGTTCCAATTTTGTCGCAGCATGGATGAAATTAGCTTTACTTAACTGGCCTTTGAACCACGCCAACGTTAAAAGGCAAAACTGAGAGACTGGGCTAAAAGCTGGAGTCCACAATGACCTCCATATGCACAGTGTGTCCCGCTGTTTTCTAACAGGAATCATCAGGGTGATAATGCGTATTGGTGGATGGAAGTACGGTTTGATTTGGGCATCGGATGTGTCTGAGTGCGTGCAAGTTTATGTTGACTTGAGCAGCCTGCGTAGAAATAATTACGAGAAAACATCTGAAAATGAAGCTCAGTAGAAACTCTGCCTTCTTGCAGTAAAAGGTGACCGGCAGCTATTTCAGTGATTTTGTTCTTCCTCCTCTTTTTCTTTCCCTGCCATTTCTTAGCAATTTTATAAATAATAGTAGAAAACAGCAGACTGAAATTCCATATCCATTTACCAGACCTTACTGATGAAAACCTCTGCGAACTGCAGTCCGGGACAGATTGGAGTTTCATTTTGACTCCATGTTACACCACAATGCAAAAAATATTGCAGTGTAATATGTAGTTCAGTTATTGTTTTCGTACGGTTGTAAGACCTTGTCCTTTCTGATGAGAAAAGGTGAGATGATTTCTGAAAAAAAATGGTGGGAATATGGTGCCGCATGTAGTCATGAGTTTGGGGAGTGCTGCTGTCATTGAGCATAGCGCAGCAGAGCACAAAGTAGGAATGAACCTCTCAAACTGCACATAAATTATATTGTTTATAGACAAACATAGTATTTTTATATAGCCCGCTTGTGTGAGCTTTGGAAAGCTTTAAAATGGAAGTCCATGATGATGCTGGGGAGAACAAAAGGCCCTGCTTTGTTATTCCCTCCATGCAGCTGTGGCCCCTGATCAGCGCAGCTGGAGACGACACTGTGCAGCTCATCTGAATTTCATGAGTCAGGAGAACAAGTGGGAGGTAGGCTGCTGCATGAGTGTGTGTGTGTGTGTGTGTGTGTGTGTGTGTGCGTGTGCGTGTGCGTGTGTGTGTGTGTGTGTGTGTGTGTGTGTGTGTGCGCACGCGCATGCATGTGCATGTGTGCCTGCAATGAATGTGTACGTGTGCACATGTTTACATGCACATAAATATATGTGTATATACACGTTATTGGGCTCAGATGTGCTTATGTATGGATGCACTTTAAAGTGTACTTGCCTGTTTAAATGCATATTAATAGACCTTTTGTAATAAGAGTGATATAAATACTTTATTGCATTTATGAGGAGCTTTTCGCAAAATTGCCCTGACTCAAAGCCAATTAAAAATTAAGGTGTCCGAGTGTGCTGGTGAGTTAATAAGTTTGAACATGAATTTAAGTATGTATGCATGTTTGCTGCATATGCAAGAGAGCTAACGTAGTCTAATGTGGTTCTCTGCAGATTGTTTTTGCACTTGCAGTTATTTTTCATCGTTATTGCAGATGCCTCCACTTGGTTTATTGCATTCCCCTTGTCCAAGGACTCTGTCAGCCTCCTGCACGGATCCCAGCTGTTTCAGACTTGGACCTGAGTCATGGTTGATGCAGTGTTATTTCCTAATTTAAAGGGTAGGTCACTGGCTATGCATACGTATCTCAGGAAAGAAGTTATGCAAGGAGACCTGAAGTAGTGTGACAGATGCATATTTGTGCTTTAAACAGAGTTAACCCCACACAGCTTTTAGGTTGAACTGTGAGTGTATTACCAGTGGGATACCAGTGTTTTGCCAGTGCTAGTGTAGGGCAGTGTGAAGGGGACGTGTACAAGGATGTGGTTAAGTTGAATACCTCCCCTGTATACTCACATTATCATTGTCATGCTTTAGTACCATGTTTTTTGAGAGCTTGGCTCATTGCAGGTGAAGTTGTTGAGATTTTGCCTGTTTGTCAAGGTGAAAGCAGGGTCCAGTTCAGCCCGAATGGCCCTAAAGGAGATGAGTGCATGGTGAAGGGTGACATCAGCCAAAGCCTGGGGACAGGGCAGGACAAGAATGAAAGCTCGCTTTGGCAGCAGCCTGAGTGACAAATCTGTTGTTCCCAAACAGCACATCCTGTTCTAGGTTGGAAGTAACTCCAGCAGAGAGGAGGGCAGTAAACACAGGGCCCCTGGGGTTGGTCCTCACTCGCTTGATAAATCATAGCTGCAGATCACTTAACAAAGTTCTGCAAACAGTGCTACACCTTTCTACCATATCGTGACATTTTCAAGGAAAACAAATAAGGTCTTTGGTAGGCGAATAACAGTTACAAGAAAAAGGAGAATAAGCATGATCAATCTTGAATTAGACTTTAATTGATTGAATGCAAAAGTAATTTACATGAGGCAGAAATTCTGTAGTGGGTATTAAAGGTGTCTTTCTTTTCATTGACCCCTCTCAGGAGTTCAATTAAAATACCACTGTAAGGCTAACCTCTCCAAACGTCTTAATTATATTACACTTTGATTCATTAAGACCATTGTGCGGTATTTCCTCACAAAGATGGTAGACAATGGCCTTTGAGCAATGCATACAGGTTTTGTGGTAAATGGAGGTCCGCTGCTGAAGGACTGGAGATCTGGGAAAGGACTTCAGAAGTCATCAGCCTGAGTCCTTGATTCCGCAGAGGGAGTTGAGTGGATGACACTGAATTGGAAACCTGAGTTTGTAAGTCAGTAGTTTAGCCAGGGCTGTAGTACAATGCGAGATTTAGGAACCGGCTGTTGGATGAAGGCTACGGTTGGGTTAATATTAAAAATCCTCTTAAATTTAAGAGAAAGAATGTATCCCTTGAAAGTCAAGAAATATGAGTAATTGCATTTTGTGAATTGTAGGGACAAAGATTATAAAACTCTTCATGGATGAATACATACATGAGAATCTAGCCTTGGAAATCCACAGAATTGCAGGAATGTCAGATTATTTTAGGCTAAGGTTCTATTTGATGCCAATAACAACTGAAAAATTCTCCACCTCTGAGTTTTACCAAAGAGTTTTGCTCGTCCTGAGCAGTCAGAAAAGTTAAAATTCAGAACTGCTGTCAGTGCCGAGTTTCCCGTAAGGTTCAGTGGGCAAGGTGCCTATAGCTTCAGAAATTTTCAGGTTCTATGATGGAGGGAAAAAAATGTTAAAAGCAGAAAAAATAATGAAAAATAAAAAAAGAACTAAGGAAAAAAAAAGGTGAGATGTGAGTTAGAAATTACACTTCAAAAACATAATTCTAGAACTTCCAGGCATTTCCTTAGAAAGTTTCTTTCTTCAGCTTCTCCACCAATTACATGGTTTAGCAGTAGAATATTTTAAAGTACATCTTGTCAGTCAATATGATTTTATTGGCTTTTACCCCTCTTTTTTTGCACATTTCAGAATGAAAGTGCCTAGAGGCTGCGAACACCAAGTTCTGGTCCTGCCTTCTGCAACTTCTCATTTATGCATGTTGAAATCTGGCTGAGAGTGGCTACATCAAGCCAAAATGGCCACAAAGAGACGAGGATGGTCTTCTCCCTTGTACAACTCGCTCTCCTGGTCGTGGCTCTCATCGCTGTGTGAAAAGATCCCCTCTTGTTCTGGTTGCACAGGGGTGTCGATCCTCACAGCAGGATCATAGTGCCTTAAATTGATGAAACAGAAACATTATGTAGGCTTCTTACTTTTTACTTCATAATTTCTTTACATTACATACTTTAAATGAAGGAGAAATAAAATGTCCTCAGCTGCCTTTACCTTTGCCTGTCTGCATTTGAGAAAAAATGTCACAACAACTTTTCTCATGTCTTCTCTCACTGCTTTGTACTGCTCTGCCGAACTGTTCTCACACCATGCACGAATTGGGATCGTTATCCGTGTTCATTTTAGTGTATTATCATTAAATTTGTGCTGTAGACTTGTGCAGCGCTCTGCCTCATTGCAGTGTGAAGAACACTCTATAAAAAATGAACTGAATCGAAATCTACTGTACATTTACATTGATTTATTTAGCAGATGCTTTTCTCCTAAGTGACTTCCATTGAATACTATGACACCTTTTCATCCAAGGTGACTTACACTTCGATATACGCTACAGTACACCACCAGTCCATCAGTCTTCTGTACACCAACACAATGAAACACACACAGAGAATTTGGCACCAGTCGACATGTCTTTGGGTGGTGGGAGGAAACTAGAGAACCTGAAGGAAACCTATGCAAACCCCGCCAACACATTCAAACTCCACACAGACTGGGCAGGAATCAAACCCACATCTTACACCTTCCAGGTGTCGTGAGACAACAGCACTATTCAGTCTGTACTCAATTCAGTTTTAAAACAGAGGCTCCTCAGTAAACAGGGGGGGCGCATTGGCGCAGCAGGTTAGGCCGGATGCTGCTCTCTGGAGGGTTTGGGGTTTGAGTCCTGCTTGGGGTGCCTTGCAACGGACTGGCGTCCCATCCTGGGTGTGTCCCCTACCACTCCAGCCTTGCATCGTGTGTTGCCGGATTAGGCTCCGGTTCGCCGTGCCCCCACTTGGGACGATCAGTTTCAGACAGTGTGTGTGTGTGTTCTTCAGTAAGCAGGTATTTGCCTCTTGCCAAGGTTACGCATAGCAGAGAATGATAGCATCTGATGATGTTATATAGCCGAGTTATATGAAACTGTTCCTCCTCCCCGCAATAAGTGATATTTTGCCCTTGTAAGAGGTGGCTATGAAAAGATGGCCTTTTCCCAGTGGCAAATTCACAAATTTTATTGTTGACGCTTCGAGCCCTTTCATTAATAGATCATTTCAAAACCAACTCGGCGGGCATTGAGTAAGTCTCACTGTCATTCAGAACATCTCAGCTGCCTCTCTTCTGAATGTAGCGCTATGTGTGCAGCAGAATTTTCTCCCAAGAGCCTTTTGTCCATATATTGTGTCAAAGCTATGTCACCATTAAATTTGTTTGGTGCCAGCTGCAGGGAGGTGTTTAATCGCAGGATTAATTAACTAGAGCCTGGATAGAAGGAACACAAGCTCATGATGCAAGTGGCATAATGGATAGCAATGGTGCCCGGAGATCGTGGACTCAGACATCGTTTCAAATCCTGCTCAGTCTGTGTAGTGTTTGCATATTCTCCGTGCATGGGTTTTCATCCTTAAGTCAAAAGATGTTTTCCAGGTAACGTGGTGACTTTGATTTACTCGTTGTGTATGTGTGGCCAGAATGTGTGTGATTTCCTTGCGATGGATTGGTGTTGCATCCAGGGCTTAACTTGCCTAACACCCTGTGCTTGTGGGATATGCGCTAGAAAACTACGACCCTGCACTGAAGCAGCAGTTAATGATAATGAAAGAATGAAGTCACCATCTGAGAATTACACACCATTGAGCTAAATATTTATGTAGACTCCAAGTAGACACACATTTTCACACACTGACAAGAGACACCATTAAAATGGGGACAGTCTTTCGTGCCTCTGTTCCAACCATTTCAATTCCAGCCCATATCACTCCCTAAAAGGGGTCTGCACTTGGGTTCCGAGACCCTCATCTTCCTCTGAATCTCAGTTTAGCTCCTGCAATGTCTCAAATTTTGAAGCTATTAACAAAATCATTCAGCTCCAGTATAACGAACACAGTGGCTCGTTAATGAAAAGTAAACTACGTTGTCGTGATCACGTTTAAAGCCCGGTCCTTTGTCGTTGCTTTGTTGTCCCTCTGAACACATTATGGCAAAAACACTACTGGTGTGATGACTCAGAAAAGAGCCAGAGTGGCCAAAGTAAGTACATGTATTTTTCATCTGAGATGTAATAGCAGTTAAAGGGAGTCACGCAAGCAGGGAGCCAGGAAACTCTAGACGGCCCTTATCAGCCCCGACTGAACACCTTGTTCTTCTCTGTCTACCTTCCAGCTCCTGGCAATCCTCCCAGATGTGCACCCTCTCACCCCCGTGCGTCGCTTTAACTTTCTCCCTTCGAGTCATTAAGGGGTCCACAGGCCTCATCATCCTCCTGCTCACAGATCTATAATGTGTAAAAAAAAAGAGGAAAAAGAGCTCAGAAACATGGAAACTGACAATGAGAAGTACTGCCCCAGTGCCAGAGACTCTGGGGCACATGGCCATCTCACTGGCCCCATGCGGCACCAGATTTCATCCTCTGTAAAACAGGAACAATCAATGTATGATCAGACATGTCCGAAAGATGACTGGGCATTAGAATATCCATTCTACATGGATTTCTTTCCACTCTATGTAGTCTGCATCCATGTATGCTTCTTAAATATGTAAATATGACATACAGGGAAACCAGGGAGATAAAATGCCTTGCCTATGTGTAGGTTAAAATGTGATGTGCTACGGGTTTGCTTTATGGAGCTATTTATTATGTGAACAGGTCAGACTTTTAAATACACTTCAGATGTTGTGCACTGAATAAGGTTATTTACAGGGTGTAAGGAAATGGAAAAGAGACAGAGTATCAGCGCATCAGATTTCAATATTTTTCCATATTGCAGTGCCTTCCAGTCTCTGTCCAGCATCAGATTTCCCCCTGTTCTGAGTCCCAGTGTGCTGTTGGGAATTTCTGTTGCGCCAAAGATCAATGTGCTCTGTGGCAGGACGAGCCCGAGGTTCATGGGATTGCTGAAGGGAGAAAAGTCTCCCGTCGGCAGTGGGTCACGTTGGAGTGGTCTCCATGGCAAAATAGCTTGTGCTTTTCCAGCATCAATACATTGTGGTCCCCAGTACCCCATGTGCCAGGAATCTGGAAAACAGTGATTCCTGTTTTCATTTCCCTTCAGATGATCAGAGAATAAACCAGACAAAAGGACTCTTATCTGAAATCACCCAACCTTTTTCTCTGTTGTATTAAATAATGCATCACTGAAAAAGGATGAAAAGAATATTTATTTTACAGATACATTTTACAGATTTTTAATATACACTACATTTTTTTAAATTTTTGATTTAATATTTATTTTTATCTCATTGTGTGTGTGTGTGCATTTATATGAAATACAGCATAGCTGATTATTGCAATCCTTGTCGTGATTATTCCATTAAAAACACCTTGTTCATTTTAGAAGAATTATTCAATAGGGGCTTCTGTAAGGAACTGCTACATTAAAAAAGCAAACCAGTAAAAATTTTATATACTGTCCTATAAATGGATTGTACAGTTCCCATGGTCCGTGAATGATTGCTTTTAGCACAAGGCTCTTTCCAATACATTTTTAAAAGGCATTTTCAATAATATATAGATAAATAGGTTGTACAAGAACACCAGCCTGCAGCTCTCTCAATGTTACAGGCCCTTTCTCTGCCAGCCGTTCGCACGAATGTGAGTGCGTGTGGGGTGACAGCACTTGATCGAACCTTATTTTGTCTTCAATAGCCTTTTTTGGAGTTCTTTATACTGCTGCTCGAAAGAGTTAAAGCCTATTTTGCTAGGGTTTGCACTAACACATATTCCTGTGCATGGGGAACCAATGGGGAGCGAGGGTGTAGGGGAGGGGGGCTGAAGAGGGAAAGAGAGAGAGGGACAGAGGGAGCGAATAAGACAGAGAGAGGGGTATTCAGAGAGAATGTCCTTGGCACTGCATTAAGCTGAGAACTGCAGCGCAGGAACGTGTACAGCTGAGGGAGAAGGATACAGAGAGCAAAGCCGAGGGAGAGAAGGAAAGAAAAGAGAAGGAGGAGGCAGAAGGAACAGAGGACCACCAGCACAGGAGCACCAGCATCCCCTTTCCCCCCTCCCCTCCTCCTTAACCACCTCCTCAGAGCCCCTTCCCAACCCCCCCCCCCGTTCACCCCACACTCCACACTCCCTCCTCCTCCTTCATCCCTGTTGTCGTCAACATGGATACCGGCAGCCCCCGCAAGATCCAATTCACTGTGCCTCTCCTGGACTCGCACCTGGACCCGGAGGCAGCTGAGCAGGTGAGCGGTCGCCGAGGGGAGCGTGACACTGAGCTTAGGCTAAGCTTAAGCGCCGCTCGACTTGAACGGAATAAATGTTATGCAGATGGATCACCGTGACCTGCGATATTCACATGGATTCAAGTGCGCATTGTCCTAATGCAGCAAATAGCATAACCAGCTGACCTTAACAATTATGACTCTGAACTAATACGGTGTCACATTCACCACATGCTTTTTAATCTGTTAAATGTAGCAGATAAAGCATATTGTAACTTTATGACGCTCACAGCCGGAATGGTAACTTATTGATTCGACTTAGGGTAGCACAAGTGAAAAATGAAAGAAAATGGACATGTGGCGATCCGCTGAGACTGTGATGTGGACAGTAGTGTGAGACATGAAGAATGACTGTGAGCTTTGTGTCTGGTCTTCTCATTTCTCCTTGCGTCTGGCTGGGATGTGTCACTGAACTCGTCACTGAGCATGCACACACACACACATATCCACACAAACACATGCACACACTTGACACCAAGGAGATGGTTACCTTAGCCCGAGTTAAATGTCCCTACAGGCAGCATCTTCCCACAGGGGGACAGATGTTGTTATCACTCTATAGGCACTGCACACACACGGTGCACTTATGCTTCTGGACTCATTGTGGACTGTGAGCTTTTTCGTAAGTGTAAATGAAGCGTGCAGCATTTTTCTTCACCATTAAGAAACACTTGCAAGCTGAAAGCTTTCTGCCCGGGCATCGTCATTCTCTGGGTCAGTAAACTTACTTTAGGTCTGCCTCAATTAAATGTAGTTGAATAAATAAAATACATTAGCTCTATATTAAATCAGGCACATCAAATTGGAGGGGCTTAAGAACATTAAAAATCACATTTGCTGCACCTGAATAACGGATAAGAATTTTTAAACGAGCTGATATATTTCTGAATGAGGTACACAGAGAGTCCTTTAAAAAACACATTTCATGGATCAGTTCATATTCATCTAGAAAAGCTTGATTACATTTACATTTATGTATTTGGAAGATGCTTTTCTCCAAAGTGACATTCGTCTCAGAGAACAATACGAAAGTGCATTACACCAACAGAAGGAGCGATTTGGATGCACACGCGTGATTCTTGAGTACAGTCAATTTGTCACAGTATACGTTAGACAAGTAATTTCATTTAATTTACATTTTAAGTAATTTATAGTATAGACTGAAATCACACCAAATTGCACCAATTTTTTAAATGATTTTGTCCTTGATTGGTTGTGAATAGGGGGTGCGGTGGCGCAGTGGGTTGGACCACAGTCCTGCTCTCCGGTGGGTCTGGGGTTCGAGTCCTGCTTGGGGTGCCTTGCGACGGACTGGCGTCCCGTCCTGGGTGCGTCCCCTTCCCCCTACGGCCTTACGCCCTGTGTTGCCGGGTAGGCTCCGGTTCCCCGTGACCCCGTATGGGACAAGCGGTTCTGAAAATGTGTGTGTGTGTGGTTGTGAATACCTTTACACTTTAGTGGTGCCTTTAACAGGAGTGTCAAAACTAATTACTGTGTCTTCCAGTAAGTGTCTCAAAGAATGTCCTTGTCACTGCATTGAGTGTAAAAATGAAATCCTCAAAGATCCTCAGAAATCCTCTAAGAAGTGAGAAGGGCTAAGAGAGGGACACAGAGAGAAAGACAAAAAGAGAGGAAGAAAGGAGAAGAGGAGAAAAAGAAATGCACACATGGGCCAGTGAATTCCCAAGACGAGCTGTCAAAACTGAACTTGGTGTATTGCTCATCTATGGAAAAAGGTTTACCAATAGCTAAGGAACAAATCTCTAGAATTGAAACCAAGGATACCAACCACTGAAACAGAATAGCAAATTTCTGATTTTTGATAACCCAAGTAATGTTCTGTGGTACTGCTACCAAACCTGATATTCTAGCCATGTCTATGAACCTGTTCCAAAGCTTCGCTTGCTGCCTTGGTCTTGTTGTTTTGTAATGCCATATGTCAGTGAAAGATGTACAATAGGTCAAGTACTGTGGCTTACCACAAGATGTACTTAACTTCACCAAGATTATTATGCTGCCTCACCCAAGGGCCCCATGCCAGGCTGTTTCAGTCCCACCACACCTCTCCATGAGGCTTGTTGGCACCCTCAGAGGAGCACCCTTTGGGAGCCAACAGCTCAAGAGGAGCTACCCTTCTGTGGTTGGCCTTCTTGGCCCCTTGTTTAGGTTTATGTTGAGGCATAACAAAGGCTGAAGGTCCAGCAATGGCAGCTTCATTCAACATTACACTTTTCTTTTATACTTGCCATAGGCAAAGATGTGATGAAACCACAAACTGTATGATGTCTTACAGCCCTTGGTTTCATAATTATTTGAAATCCACCAAAGATACTTTATCTTTTCTTTGATTATATACATATTTAATTTAGATTTTTATTTATATACAGTAACTCTATGCTCCCAACTGAGGAAGACACTGAAATAATGGAAACATTCAAAACATGAATCTGTCTTTTTTATTTGTCATAGTTAAAATTTGTGTAGGTAAAATTTTGCCCTCTGTTGCCGGGTTAGGCTCCGGCTCCCCGCAACCCTGTATGGGACAAACGGTTTCAGATGATGTGTATGTATGTGTAGTTAAAATTTAACTAAACATGTGAAAACCCACCCATTTGTAATAATCTGTGAAAGACCAGCAGCAATTTCTAACTGATCAACTGCTCTCCACCTGCTATGCTGAACTGTGCAAGTACTCTCCTGTCATGCCATTATGAGTTTTGTACATCTTCTATTATCTGTGTGCCACCCTGGCTTGTGTAGGTCTTCTCCATGTCCCATGTTGGATTGTGTAGGTCCTCTCCATGTGCCATGCTGGCTTGTATAGGTCTTCTCCTCCATGTGCCATGCTGGCTTGTGTAGGTGTTCTCCATGTACCATGCTGGGTTGTGAAGGTGTTCTCCATGTGCCTTGCTGGCTTGTGTAGGTTTTCTACATGTGCCATGCTGGCTTGTATAGGTCTTCTCCTCCATGTGCCATGCTGGCTTGTGTAGGTTTTCTACATGTGCTATGCTGGATTGCACATCTTTTTGTATGTCATTCTGGTTGTATGGGTCTTCTCTATGTACAATACTAAATAGTGTAGAACTTCGTGTGCAATGCTGGGCTATTCAGGCCTTCCCCTTCTGCCATGTTGAGTTGTGCAGATCTTCTCTTCTTTACATGCAGTTCTAGGATGGGATCTTTCATCTCAGGTTCCAGTTACTCATTTTAGCAGCATCGAGTTCCAAAAATGGGAAGCTGTTTGTAAACACATGCCAATTTGTCTAACATCTCCTTCTTCTTCAGAGACTGCAAACCGTGTGCCATGGCAACGCCAAGCTGCTTAAATAAACACAGAAATGTGAAAAATATGTCTTGACTAAGTCACAGATTCTGCTACCATTTGAAATCATCAAATTCACACAGCCTGTTAGAAATAGCATATGAACTGTATATTTAGCTTTTGAAGTAAAACTCACTCCTCTTTACTCTGTTTGTAAAATTCAGTTTTTTACTTCAATCTGTTAAAAAATGAGGCTATTATCAAAGCAACTATTTAATCTGTAAGCGGCTTTCCTGAGAGTTGAGAAGGCACTTTAGGTTTTAAAAGATAGAAAACATATTACAGTATTAAGAAATCCTGATTCTATTACAATTTGAGGAAATGTGCGCAACCCTGACTGTTATAATATAGCTTAACAACGAATTTAATTGAGCAACGGACATTCTCATACTGAACAAAAGTGTTTCTTTGAAAACAAATAATTATTTTACTGCCTTTCAAGTTCATAAATGCCAAACATTTTGTGGACTTTGACGTGGATTTGTTCTTATGAACAATTACAGTAGTGACAACAAAAAAACAGTAGGAAGCCTTTATGAATGATCTTTTGTTGTGCTGGTGGACCAGTTGGCATTAGAAAAAGATTAGCGAAACTCTGAATTTATCCATAAGACCCTGTTTATTTAATAAGAGCTTTGTCATTCTGCACATTTGTGCACCCGGAGCTTGGAGGAAAGGTGATTACATTTACATTTACATTTACGTTTATTTAGCAGACACTTTTTCTCAAAGGGTTGTACAACCCAAAGAAAACACAAGTGCATTTCACCAAGAAAATGAGAGATATAGATGCGGGCACGAGATTCTCACAGTACAGGCAGTTTGATTTCACCAGTTAAAAAGGCATACACTCTTTGGAGCTGCATATAGACAGTACAATGTTTTTAAAAATGTTAACATTAACATTATAGTAGCATATAAAAAGCAGCAGTTCAAATACACACACACATTTTCAGAACCGCTTGTCCCATACAGGGTCGCGGGGGGACCGGAGCCTACCCGGTAACACAGGGCATAAGGCCGGAGAGGGAGGGGACACACCCAGGACGGGACGCCAGTCCGTCGCAAGGCACCCCAAGCGGGACTCGAACCCCAGACCCACCGGAGAGCAGGACTGTGGTCCAACCCACCGCACCACTGCACCACCACACCTCTCCTCAGTTCAAATATATTTGTGAAAAACAATGTAATGTAAATCCATTTTGTAGTTGTTAAATCCAGAGAGAACTGAATTTGAAAGAGATGTGTTTAGAGACCCCTCTTGAACACTGAGAGAGATTCATGAGTTCAGCATTCAGAATACAGCACTGTATTTGCTGGAATAACTGCGGCCACAGGACAGGGAGTAATTGTGCTGGGATCAACATAGTGCACATTACTCTTACCACAATGATAGCGCTAAGGAAACAGGTCCGGACACACTAGTTGCCAGGCTATGAATTATGATTCTGCGTGACTTCAGGAAAATTGTCTTATTGTAATAATCCAAGGATGCAGGAAGACGAGAGCTTGGATCCAAATGTGAGTTTTATTGAAGAGAATCTGGGCAGTGATTCTTTGGGCAAGACAATGAAGAAGAGCCATGGTTAGGTCCTGGTCAAAGCTGAGTTGGTTGTGTTGATCTATGGGGCAAACCTGAAATCCAGGTAGTCCAAGTGTAGGTCAAAACCAGTGGAGCAGGATAGGCAGTCCTCGCAATGAGGTTGTGAGTGGTGTGGATGGTGAGTGGTGGATCCTTTTATGCCTCCCCTTGATTTGCTGCAGGTTTGCCTACTTGAGCTGCTAGAATGTGTGCTGGCAAGTGACACTTATTTTTAAAAGAAATACAATGTGTTAGCTTAGACAGTACATTATTGTCAAAAAAGAAACAGAAATGGAATAATTTCATATTTAATTAGCATGACAGAGTAACAATTTTAAAAGCCTTCATGAATTGCCAGTAGTGTGCTGTATCTGTATGTAACACTGCATTTCAGTTTAAATTACACACACACACACACACACACACACACACACACACAGAGCCTGAAACCACTTGTCCCAAGCGGGGTCACGGTGAACCGGAGCCTAACCCGGCAACACAGGGTGTGAGGCTGGAGGGAACACACCCAGGACGGGACACCAGTCCGTCGCAAGAACCCCCCAAGCGGGACTCGAACCCCAGACCCACCAGAGAGCGGGACCCAGCCAAGCCCGACACGCTGCCACGCCATCGCATCCCCTTCATTTTAAATTACATTTAGTTTTATATTGCTTTTTTCAAACAAGATTGTCTAAGAACACTGAATTTTAATTTCGGTTAAATACAGAGAAGTGCCATGTGATTAATATGAGACAATAAACTTTAACCCTTTCTAAGAGCACAGCAGGTGTGTTTGCCCTGTGCACTGTCCCACACTGTGGAATCAGGCTCCTTGTCTCACCAGGGTTTGGACAGATAAACAATAAAGCAGATAGGGCTGAAAGCGAGCTCTCACTCCTGGGGGGCAGAAGGGCTCTGCGGTTCCTTCTGGTCACATGATCCCTCCTTGGCAGTTGTGGCCATTGTGCCCACACCCTTAGAGGATGGGAGGATGACATTGTGGCCACATTCGTCAGGGTCTCCCAGTACACAATCGTGCCTGTGCATGCTAATAGTCTGCCATCCTGGGGAGCTGGCTGGAACAACATAGTAGCTGCTATCCTGGTCCTCAGCCTTCTTCTTGCTCTGTTTTTCACTCATCTCACCAGCAGTTTGGATAAATCACATACACATATCTACGTACACTTTACCGACACGGCATGGCTGCCTCTCCGCAGCCTCTAGGAGGGGAAGTGGAACTTCTCCAGGAGAAGAAAGATGAAATCCAATTAGCATTCATGGTCTCTCGCGCTCTCTCTCTACTGCTGCATTGTTACCACACAAACCATTGTCAGCTCTGCTGCCTAAATTAGTCTGATCAAGCGTGAGAGAAAAAGTCCCCTTCAGAGGACTCTGTGTCTAGTGTGGTCAAAGCTCGATTTAAGCCCAAGCCTAACAATATTAGCAGCATAAATAAAGTAGCCTGGAATTCATCGTTTTGGATTTTCGGTGGCAGTAGCACAGGTGAATAAAGTACTGGAGCTGGAGAATTAACATGAAGCTTCAGTAACTGGTAGCTACTCTGATGGCATATACTATTATATTAGCCCTATAAAACCTGAAGCGAAAAGTCACTTGGTACAGGTAGTAGTACACTGCTTACATAAGTAGTCTTGTGACTATAATACTGTTAAGTCCTAAGAGGGGTGGCGCTGCTGTACTACTGGAGAAGTCAAAACGGATAAAAATTGAATTTCCCGGTAGGGATTAACAAAGTAGCATCCTGTCCTGTCCTATCCTGTCCTAAAATCTTCGGTAAAATAAAACAATCTAAGTAACTAAAATCAGCAATAAATCAGTTTCTATGTTGTTTTTTAAAGCTTAACCTGTCAAAATGTTACGAACAAGGAGCAAGGGTGTTGAAGCCCACACAAAATCCACCGTACATGGAATTTCAGGTTCCAAGAAGCCACTTAACCCAGGGTAGCTCAAAAATTTGCAGCTCCGACCCTCAAGCAGCACGCAATTTGTCTTCTGTAAGACGAGCAAAGTACTTAGCCTGAATTGCTCCAGTAAAATATCCAGACATTAATTTTTGATGGTAGCAGGTTATTACTTGGTTCTTACTGTGTGTGAATGGGTAAAAACTGTATGTTGCGTTGGATCAAAGCATCAGCTACACGATCCAATAACAGTAAAGAAACAGAAATTGCTATGTAGGTCTTTTCAAACACCCTCTCTCTCTCTTTCTCTGTCTCTAACCTTTTCGACTGGTTCACGTGCAGACTTTAAAATGCTTCCTGTGATTAATTGTTTGGTTTTTCTGTCACTCAGCTGTACACTGCATTTTATGTCTTTCTGTATTTATTTTACAGCCTGTTAGCCTCTTTCCACTTTCACTATCATCTATATTCTGGCAGGGAGTCGACATCCACTTGGCTCCTGTCAGTCAGGCTACAGCAGTAATTAGGACTGTTGGCCATCTGGGTCCCGCCATTAGTCAGGAGTCTCAGGGAGGTGGAACTCCTAACCAGCCCTCCTCCCAGGCCCAGCCTCCCTTTGTGTTTGTGGTCGTCCTGCAAATCTAGTTCAGTCACACTGTAGCAGGCGGTGTATGGCTTTTTTGGGAATCCTGCTTGAGATGCACTGAGAAGCTCAAACCTATTTACACGGGTCTAAGACAAGTGCAGTAGATGCTGCCTATTAGGAATGGAAATAAAAAGGTCTTCTGCTCATTATGACATTTCCTTGTGGAAAATGTTCCCATCCCGTAGACTTAAATCCTTTTGGACATTGATACCAACAAACCTCTTTATCACACAGAGCACAATAGGTGTGAAACAAAGCAACCTTCTGTGCAATGACAGAACATGCAGTGGGTCCATGTGAAGGTAACAAAATCCAACAAATTAAAAAGGGCTGGTCGATTCAGGTCATCCTGATACACAAACGTTTTGGTAACCGACATTTCAATATTAGGCACTTTTAAACTAGAAAAAAAATTCTTAAGCTTTCAGGTGGTTATTCTATGTCTGTATATGATGACTAATTTAACAGTTTGCTTGATAAGTCTCCAAATGTAAAGCAGGTGAGTCATAAAATTTTGGTTACTTTAATTACATGATAACTACATGAACTGGAATTGAGAGCAAAACTCTCCCCTTCTTTCTCTGTGCAGATCAGGAGACGAAGACCCACTCCTGCCACTCTGGTAGCATCCAGTGACCAGTCTTCACCAGGTACTGTAGTTGCCTCTTAGCCCCATGTCCGTGACCCTTTAGTCTGCACAATAATAAATCAAACACTGTTTTCCCACACCCCTGCTCTCACGATCTGTTAATGTAACCTCCTCCTGTTCCAGTTCTCATATCCCCATGGTATTCCCACCCAGCGACTCAGGCACCCTGAAGTCATTTAAGATGATGATTTGATGATCAGAGTGATGAGTCATTGCACAATAAGGGCAGCAGCCTACTGGTTCGGTCCTTTCTATTCTGGGCTTCTTCTGAGTTCTGGTAAATAGGGAAAAGCGCTAACCAGCCAAGTCACAAGATATTTACTGAAACTTATATTTCGATTCTGTTGTTTACCTAAGAGATTTTAATCATTCATGTCTTTTATGCAGTAGCGAATGTCAGAGATTATATAAAATTTACTTCAAGAAGAATTCTACTAAGATTATTTAGATGACCCTAGGTGGAAAAGACTATACATATATCAGAGGGGCACTATTTCTATGTGTTTACTGTATATCAAAGTGAATACATACTTTACAAGTTTCTCTGTTTAAAGAATGGAGAAGCTTGATGTGTACTGTCTGTGACATGACATTGTCAGCAACTACTTGTCCTGAATGGGGTTACAGCAAGCCACAGCCTAGGACGCACGGCTGGGGGGGGTGAAACACACACCCAGGGTGGGACACCGGTCCGTTGCAAGGCACCCCACGCAGTGCTCGAACCCCAGGCCCACCACTCCACACGCACCAGGCAGACCCACTGCGCCACCACATCTCCCCTGTACTGTAAGAGAGTCTGTGAAATCCGGTCATAATAATGATGTTCAAATGTACGCACAATGAAACTGGGA
Source organism: Scleropages formosus (assembly GCF_900964775.1). NCBI lineage: Eukaryota > Metazoa > Chordata > Actinopteri > Osteoglossiformes > Osteoglossidae > Scleropages > Scleropages formosus. Next base: position 127,003 of record NW_021641044.1, on the reverse strand, counting down.
CAGCAAGCCCCTGATACTCTGAAAATTTGCCTTGATCTTTGAGACCCCCCATTTTAACCCTCCCAACTCATAAAAGATCAGAGAAAGACAGTGATGGGAGGATGGGGAGGTTGAGAAAAGGGAATAAATTTGACAAGGAGAGAAAATAGATATAGTGGGGCAAGACAATCCATTTGGAGGAATAAAAATGGAGAGCACAAGATGTGTGGAAAGGCTGGACTGGAAGGACAAGGAAGACTAAGCAGGATGAAGAGATTGAGGAGAGCCTGGTGCTGATGCAGGGCAGCATGCCTGTGCAGAAATTTACTACATTATTTAACACTCTGCAGCTCATCCAGCTGAGCTCACGTTATTCCCCGGTTCCCTGGCGGCAGGGTCGCTGAGTCCCATGTCTGCTGACGCCCACAGTCATTGCAATGTACATCATTCCCAGCACTCTGAGCAAATATCTACATTTAGACATAATCAGCTCTGAAAAGGCACCTATTTGTATCCCTCCTGAACTGTCATAGTCACAGTACAGTGGATCTTTTTCAAATAGGTAGCATCTGTTTTATGGAGATCTTTGCCATTTGTTCTTTATTATTGCTGTTTTTTTACCACTGGCAGTAATAAAAAGGAATGTGTCACATCTGTCAGAGGTTTGGTCATTGGCCTCCATGTCATCAGTACTATCATTCACAGCTGTAAGGTGTTGGAAGAGAATGATTGATAGTGGACACTCTTTTCTCCTTCGGTGGCTTATCGATGAGACCTGAAACTGACAGGATTTAAAAAAAAGCATATTTGTTATACTACTACAGTGACATATGTTTTAAAAAAACAGTTTATGATCACTAGTCTCCAGCGGTTATATTATTTTTGCACAAATGGAAACAGATTGGAATGATGTGCAAAACATCAAGAAAATTCTTAACCTAAGCCTATTGTGGGGAGCAGGCTAAGGAACAATTCCATCAAAGAAAGTGGGGAAACTACAAATTTACAAGAGACAAACTACAAAGTAGGTTTACATTTTGGTTAAAAAAAGAAAGCCTAAGGATGAGAAAAAAAAATCTATATTATCACTTTGGCCAACATAGCACAATAAGAGAGGCTTCTTTGAACTGTTTCCAATCTATCTTAGTTTTAGGCAATTGTACAACAGATTTTTACTATTGAAATATTTCTGTTTTTGTGTTTTTTCCATCTGTGACATTGTACAAAATGACAAAAATGTTCCTTGGCAAAACAATTGCAAGATTTTTCGGAGTTTTGCTTCACGGAGTCCAATTAAATGGAACAACTGAATCATAAAAAATGTAGGTGGAAAGTGGGATTAAAATCAATGGTAAATCTACACCAGTCAGTTACTAAAATGGAACGATCTGTGAAGCTGACAGTTTGATATTCAGTTTTGATGAAGAATAACAGTCTGGTTGTACTGGCAAGATTAAAGTGAAGCACAGGAAACAAAGGATAACTGTGAAAGCCTGAGAATCAGCCTATGAAAAACACAATGACTGCTGTCAAGTGGGGTCAACAATTTTAAGAAAAATAACAAATCAATATCTGAAACAAACTATCTCTTGACTGAGAGTCCAATTAAATTATTATATACATTTCCACTTATAGCAACGTGAGCTGCATGTGAAGGTATATGAACGAAGAAGAAAACGTTTAATCAAGTTAAAACTACGATTTTTAAATGAACTCCTAGGCTAAAGAGGAAAGGTGATGTCTCTATTATTAAACACAATTTTTTCTTTTTTTTATTTTCACTGCATTTGGATGATGGAAAGGATAGTGACACGTCATACACCCGCTCAGCCCCTTTTGCATACGCACTCTGCTTGGTGTCTGGGGATGTTCAGTTGCCAGGCAACGAGGTGATGTCCTAGAAAAAGTTTAAAGACCCAGTGACAGGCGTGTGTTAAAATGACTTTAAATTCATTTCCAATTACTTCAGGGGACCAACATGAATTATGTTTGTATTTCTTCCTTCTAATCAACATGTCATTATTTCATATGTTGACTGGAAATGTTCCTTTTTCTTTTGTATTTGTTCCGATCCGTGATGTTTCTATTAAATCGGCCACTTGCACAGCTGACAGCAGCAGCTGTCTGAGTACCATCATTTTGTACATCTGGATCACCATGCAGTTACCTTGCTGTGCGGCACAGCATGAAATATTCCTTCCTACCCGCACTACAATTCTTCCCTCAAGACAGCAAACTGCAGCACTTCAGTTTTCAACATCCTTATTTTCTAAATTACTGATCTGCAGTTATTGTCATTGAACTTATTAAAAAACTACAAATTAACGTTTAAACCTTCCTGCCTTAATCACACTGATAATATTTTCTTCTCAATTACAGAAATTGATGAAGATCGACTTTCCAATCAGTTGTACAAGGTAACCTGCTTTTGTTTTTATCTATAGAGGGGACACTGCCTTGCAAAAAATTCCACTACCATATAATCGGTGGCATTCATACACAGGGAAGCGCTGTAATATGAATGTTCCCTCTTCAAATCCAGCTCATGCTATCGTATCTTCGATGAAGGTACTTACCCTGAATTGATGCAGCAGAAATGCCCTGCTGTAAAACAGGTAAACCATTGAAAGGTTACATATCTAACATTATACTTTGCATTGGACAAAGGCATTATCTGAATAAAGGATAATCATATACTCTTTTACATTTACAAAGCTGTGACCTACAACACTGCCTGAGAGGCAGAGGGTAGTACAGTGGTTAGAGCTATCACTTCCCAATGAAAGGATCCTGGTCCAAATCCCTGTACTCACTGTAATACCCTCGATCAAGGTACCTACCTTGAGTTCCAGCATAATCTCCTCTTTTATATAAAAGAGTAAGTCATTGTATGTGGCTTACTATACCACAGAGTAACAGTTAAAATTATTTTCTGATATGTTATTTGAATATGTCTTTAAATTAGTCTGTGGTACGTCTACAAAGAAACGTGTTAAGTCCAGCACCCCATATGAAGTGTGTTACGCCTCCTGACTGATCTGTGCTGGTGTTCTTAGGCTGCCCTCCTGAACTCCCCTCGGCAGCGAAGGAAGGGGGCACGAGGCACACCTACAATGAAAGGTATGACGTCTTCAGTCTTTACCTGTCAAAGGGGGCTCCGGATCAGTTACTCACTGAGTGATCACACCACCATCCCTTCTCCACTGTCCACATGACAATGGAGGAAGCATCAAAGCAGTCAAATGAATTCTCAAAATCCTGTTCTAGCGAGATTACATTTCGCTCATTGATGCAACACTAAGATATGTGGCAAAGAGTCAGTTTTATTGATCGTTACTTTTCATCTTTTATGCACTTTCTAACCTTTATACTATATATAGTTTTCAGGCTTTCTAACCTTTATACAATCTATAGTCTTTATGCATACCAATTAATAGTACAATTACTCATCATTCTTGAATAATAACTACACATGCTTGACATAATCAGCGATCAGTTTGAAATAATCAGTTTGACCACTTGACACTCTCATATGAACACATCAAAAGGTGAAGCAGCCCCTACAGGCTCTCAGACACAAATAAACTAACACGTGCACACACATCCCCACTTCCCTTTGTTTTCCTTCTGCAGAGCTGCAGTTCCTAGTCGAGCACCACCTATATCGGCAACAGCAGGGAGGCGCAGCAGGAGATGAGTGCTCCTCTGAGAGCTGCTTGTCGGACCGACCCAGTCCAGATTCTGTCCCTGCTGGAGATGACCTGCCGGAGGATGAGGAGGGGTGGAACACAGAGGACAAGGTCACCGCAGAGGCCTTTGAAAAACTGCGCTGCCAAATGGAAGGTGAAAAGGGGCAGTTTCTGCCTGAACCAGTCAGAACAGTGGGAGACAGGAATTGTTTTTTTGTACATCATTTTGGCAGTATTTCATCTGGTGCCATGCCAATTGATTTAAATTAGAAATCACAAAGGTGAACAGCTGCAAGGGACCCAGCATTTATGATGCAAGAGATTCGAGTTGAATTTAAAATGATATGATACGTGTGCCACCGAGTTATCGTATGATGCCCTGGAGAAAAGTTCACAACGCTGGCTAAGGAGTCTCCTTCCACAGGGAATAATGATACAGGATAGGGATTTTATTCTACCCAGTAAATAAAACTGTTGCCAGGATGAAAGCATCAAAAACAGCAAAAGTAAAAACCACCAGTTAGTCTTTACTGCTCCTTTATTTAAAGCACCAATTCTGTGTGTAAATAAACTGCCTTCTATCAAAGATTGAAATGAATAGTATTCAGAAACAGCTAAATGTGTAAACTAATGTTAGCACTGCAGTACAAGGCAGTGAGAATGAAAATCAGGTATACCTTTTGTGTGCTCAGTAAAATGAATGGAAACATTTACAGAAGAGATATAATTTAATATTTTCACTTAAGGGGGACGCAGTGGCACAGCGGGCTTGGCCAGGTCCTGCTCGCCAGTGGGTCTAGGATTCAAGTGCCGCTTGGGGTGCCTTGCGACGGACTGGTGTCCCGTCCGGGGTGCGTCCCCTACCCCTCCAGCCTTGCACCCTGTGCTGCCGGGTTAGGCTCGGGCTTGCCGTGACCCTGCTCAGGACAAGCAGCTTCAGACAACGTGTGTGTGTGTGCGCGTGTGTGTATTTTCACTTAAGAAGTACACAAGGTTTCTGAAATTTAAAGTCAGAATGTGACTGTGTTTTATTTTAGTTTGGCATTCAATGAAATATCATTTTATACAAATAACAGCACATTCAGAGGTTGGCAGTAAAGAGTTACGTTTAGTTATTCTGTAGGTCAACCACACAAGTGTGTGGTAAATAAGGGATGAATATCTAATTTTACTGGAATAGTAGCACTGTGGCACAATGGGAACTGCTGCTGTCTCATAGAACCTGGGCCATTTGAGTGCAGATGCAGATCTAGCTCAGTCTGTGTGGAGTCTGCACATTTTCCCCATTCCTATGGGATTCCTTTGGGTGTTGCGCTTTCCTCCTACACTCCAAAGATGTGCATTTCAGGTGGATTGGTGACTGTAAACTTGCCCCTGGGGTGAGACTGTATGTGACTACCCAGAGTGGGGATGACGTCCCATCCTATGCATGCAGGTATTAAGTGACAATGAGAAATTCTACTGGACCAGCAAATTTAATTTAATGAAAAGATATATAGATATATTATTTCAGTAAGTTAACACTGTATATTGAAGCTGTTAATAATGGTTCAGAACATTAAAAAATCCTAACTAGAAAGCATCAAAGTAACTTGATATATGAGCAATTTGTTTACCTTTTTTACTTTTAGTTAAGTAGAACTTTGGATGAGGACTTTTACTTGAGAAACTTTTTTTGAAAGGAACGGTGGTTTTAATTAAGCATTGTTTTTGACTGCCCACCTTTGCACAAAGGTATTTTTATCTGCGAATAGCATCCGACATGTGACAACATCAAAGATAAAAAAATGAGATCAAATTTTGTTTTCAAGAAGTATTTATTAATTATTGAGTTGTTTATTCAGAATGATTTGGGGTTTATACAAAATAAGAGCTGGATGGTGATAATGAATATCTTTTTCTCTTTTCTAGAGTTTTCTAGAGAGAGTCTGTTAGAAGCAGCTGGTGGAGTGGAGAGCCCATCACTACAGGAGGAAGTTTGTGCCTCCATCACAAATGCAAATTCTACACAACTCCAGCAAACAGGTACAATTTACACACCAAGCTACTGTGTTAAGTTTTTAATCCAACAATCTGATCATTCACGTGACTGAAGTGATCCTGTCTTCTGTCATTAAAACACATACATAGTACAGTACAGTACTACATAGTATCAACCTTGCCTTGGTAGAAGGCTGTTACAAATTTAAATTTGTAATTTCATAAATAACAACATGTTTAAAATGTTTATACTGAAAGTGTTATAATAATGTCACTCTTGAAAATGAATTTGTAGCTTTTATACAGTGGGCCATATATTCAACTGGATCAAAAACACTTTTACCATTGTCAGTTTCCGCCTGAAACTCCTCTTTGTTTCTAAACAGCAGAAACAAAGGTGGGCCCATTGGCAGATGAGAGCAAGAAGAACATCCAGGAGAAAAACAAGTAGAAGATCCTTCAGGTCACCAACTATCAGTTTTAAAGAATAAGAGGAAGAGAAAGAAGAGTTTTATAGATGAAGTCAAACAATCAAATCCTGTATGTCTCTCAGCCTCTGTGATAATAATGGGGAGAGACATTTGGCCTTTACTTATTAAGTACTTTCAGAATTCGTAGTTAAATTATTTTTATTCCTTTGTCACTTCTAGTTTTTCTGACTGTACACATAGAAATTTCATATTTTGAGGTAAAAACTGACAAATGGGTCAAGCAACCATTTGTGAAGAACTTGTAGATTACTGTTTGTTACCTATAGAAAACAAAGGAAGCATACACAAAAAGTGGACATCTCATTGTTAATGTCAGGACATCTGTGATATTTCTAAAAAAATTATGAAAATTTAATTCATCTTCACTGATATTTTATTTAAAATTTCAGATTTGTTTTCTTTCTCATGGTAAAAATTCTAGTACACCCATTGACATTGAATTTTTAAAGCAATAGTAGTGTTTTAGCTTAACTTCTAAGCAAACATGTCACAATTTGTTGACAAAGGGAACAATAGAATGATTTAACTCAATAAAATGTCCATTTTAACTGACCTTAAATGAGTCTCAGATTATAGTGACACATTGCAAGTTAGGTACTGTAAAGGCTGTGTTTTCTGGTTGTACCTGTTTTCTTTGTTGATGTGTTCAGTTTCAGTTCTTATGCTGTGAGAAGGTTTACCACAAGGTTTGTTCGGTAAACAAACATGTCCTAGTTTGCAACATAAGGCTTTGTCCTCTTTTCATACACACGTTACACATATACAACCAAAATCATAACACCACAACAGCATATTAATGCCAAATGAAGAGATTAACATCAAATGTTTAAATAAGATTTTACAGGCTTAGGAATTAAAGTTTGTGTATGTTTTTAGTCAGTGCGTAAAATTTCTGCAGTGTTTGAATTACACACAAAAGAGACTGAAAGCATTAATTTGCATACAGCAAACGTGCAGTTTACAAGAACTTTGGATTTTGCCCTTTACACTGGTGTTCTGTGGCACTCATCATAACTCTTATTGCATTAGGTACTCCTAATGTTGACATTCCAGTTTTTGTTCTACATATGAAAGTAATAATGATAGCATTATTTCATGCAGTCTATCACATTCCGGATCTCTTACATCCATTAGTGCTAATGAGTTCAGTCATGTCAAGTTTAATCTCAACAGAAGTTTTTTGTAATAATCTGTTACAAACATCTCAGTTCCAATGCATGACCTGCATGTCCAGCAAGGCTGTCTGTTATCCACTGTTTAAGGAACAAAGCAGTACCTGAGCACTAAAGGCCGAAACATCCACAATTAGGAAGTTTTTATACATTTTTGTAAATGTATGTGATTAAAAGCATAATACAATGATATTTTGAGGGCACTACAATTACAACTACAATTTTAAAAGTATATCAACAACACAGCACATGTCATTAGTTTAATTTCTTGTTCAATATTCAAATACATATTTATTTTCAACATCAAAATGTTCAAAATGTGCATGGTGCATCTCTTTTTTAATTGTAAGTGTTAGAAGGAGTGGTTTGGTTATCAGTTATTAATAACTTTATATTTAATTTACTGTAGCTACTGATTCAAATAGAGCAGCAGGTAGAAATGTATGGCCCGCCTAAGAACTATAATTGAGTTTTTAAAGGTTTTTAAAGGTAAACCAGAGAAGCACCTGACAGAAAAATAACTTCAGGTACTGAGGGAGTATTAGATTTTACTATAGAACAGCAAAGTACTGGAATTTTAATGCACACATAACATAATTTGTGCGAATTTGTGCGTATAATGCGAACAAGTGTGATGTAATTTGATTTCAAAATTGCTGGAATAGTTTCACAGAGTAAAATGTGTCAATTTAAAAAGCTCTGGGAGAATTCTTTTGCAAATGTTACATTTACACATGTATGTAAATATAAGCATTCTGTTTTTCTTTTTTTTTTTTTTTTTTTTTAACTGAGTGATCTCCATATGAAATATTCTGCCTGATACATGACAGAATTGAAATTTCCACTACAGACTCAAACAGTCTTTACACCATTTTGGTTTTGAATACAGATATAACATTAAGAGAAGCCTCATTTTAATATAAATCTTTATCAAACTGAAGTATATTGTAGAGTTTACAATGCATTACTGACAATTTGCAATACAAGAAATACAAATAACAGACTTGGATTTCAATTATCTAGTATTTAATGAAGAGTAGCTTATAATTAATAATAATATTAATATTACCAATATTTCAAACTGCCACTACCATGCACTGATGATTTGTTACAATAGTCTGCTTTAACATATGAATTTTAAAAAATTATACTCTATATTTATACATCTAATAGTGCAATAGGCAGATAAAGACTTGGTAGTCTTTTGTTTAAAATTTTTTAACAGCAGAATACTTATTTTTTGAGTATGTGTGTAATTTTACAATCTAGGAAATATAATCACATATTAAAAGTTCAGTATTTTACAGGTATATGCTGTTACAATCATTAAGTCTTATATTATAAATTAATTAAACAAAATAGTCTTGCCAACTCATACTGTTGAGTCTTATTTTATTTAAGTGTAAAGTGTAGCAATTTCAAATCAATTCAATTTCATCTACACATAATGCATAAATAAAACTTGCAAAAAATATAATTTTGTAGTTATTTTATCAGTTATATCAGCTACATTTATTATGATAACAATTGAGGTACATCTGTAGTCTTCAGAAAGTTGCAATATTCCATTTGGGTAAGGGTTAGAGTTAGGTTAGGGTAAACAACATGCCGTTTAGTGGTTTGAGCCTTTGGACTCAGAGGTTTGAATGTATTACTGTAACATCCTTGTACAAGGTATGTGGCCTAAATTGCTCCAGTAAAAAATTACCCAGCTGTATACATGGATAAATGATGTAGGTAGCTTAACCTTACACGTTTCTTTGGAAAAACGTAAGCTAAATGAACACATGTACATGTATTATGTGTAACAGAATGTAAAAAACTTTTAGAACAACTCAAAGAATGAGTTAACCGATGTATTTTACCGCTTATAGTGCTGTATTACGAGTGCCAGAATGTTAAAAAAAAAAAAAAACTTTTAAAATAACTGAAAGAATTAGTCAGCCAATATTCTTTATTTTCTATAGTGCAATTACCAACAGTACTCTGACAGAATGTTTTGAGTAGGTTTCCAGGCACAAAAAGATGGTGTGAAATACTAAGGATTTTTTTTATTTTAAAATATTAAACAAACACATGAAAAGCATCTCTAAAGACCAATTCGTTTCAGTTAAGTTGTTACATATATTACAAATACAGAATTTTATCTATTCGAATTACAACTGTTTTTTCTCTTGGCCAGATTACAATTGACATCACATGAGGTTTTCCAACAAACAAACAACAGATTTTCCATAATAATTATTATGGTTGAAACTTGACACAAGGTATAGTTAAATATAATTTATAGTAAAGGAGACGCTTGCATGTTCGAGTAACAAAGCAAAATCTGTAAAAAAAAGTCTGATCAAATTTAAAATATGTAGCATAAAAACCTACTCTCAGAAGATCATTAAAATACTTTGTATTCCCAATACTCTGTGATATTATAAAAAGGAGTTTGATACAATCTTAATAGAGGTTGAAATAATTAATATTTTAATAATTTCACATTCAGCATACAGTGATGTTATTCTATGACAATGTCTGATTCATACAGAATAGGAATGTGGTTCAGCTCTGTTCCACAGTGTTTACAGCTTGTGTCAGGTACTGATCAGCGTCCATGGTCATTAAAAAGATACGGAACACTGCAAATATTTATCAGTTGGCATCAAATCTAAATTTGTGGAGACAACACATTTTTTATTCCTCGTGATTTAGTTTTTTTTATGGTTTAATGTTTGTAATAATGTTAAAATAAATAGTGGGGAAAATATTTTTAAATATTATAGCTTTATCTGAAACTTTTACAGAACGTAGCACATAAATAAATAAAGTGAAGTCTGTTTTAACCTATAAACCTGCATTAACCTTTTGATTCTTGTAAATAACAAAGAAGGTTTGGAAGACACTGAAGCTGACATTGAACATACACATGTTGTCAGACTGTCAAGAATCAGGATTGGTAAGGGCATTTTTTTTATGCTTAGTCATTTTGTAGTAGTTTTAATTTTACTTTTAAGTTTAAAAATTGTCTTACGGATTAATAATTTTTATAGATTTATCTTAAATTTTTGCATAACCAATTTTTTTTATTAATTAGCTGATGTGTAAAAAAGTAGTTAGAAAGAATCAACGAACGTCTGGTCCAAATAGTGTTCGTAAGTATGAGGAACCAATGTATTGTTTACAGTAACCAATCAGTTTGATTCACTGAATTGGCAAAAATAAAGAATTTCATTAAATTCAATTTGACTGACACAAATTTACACCGACCATTATCACTTCATTATATTGCACATTTTGTTCTTTTTCTCTATTCTTACCTTGTGATATTTACAGCTGAGTAACTCTCCAAATGTAAACCAAGTGTACAAAAACAAATTTAGGTTGTCAGAAAATTTGAACATGATTAGCATGTACATCACGTGCAGTAAAAGTCACTATGATTCTTATAAATAACTCTTTGGTTTACATCTATTTTCATTCAATCACTTTGATTCTGTGAACTATAAATTCTCATTATACACAAGCACACGTGTGACTAAACTTTTTCTTTTTTCATTTTTCTTTTTCAAATGCTTTGAATAGAACTCACAGTACACTGTTGTTCAGTCAGTGTAAATGATTCTTGAGGTTTCAAACAATTCAGTTTGACAGCTTTGAGAAGATATAGTATGTTGTTTTTAATCCAACAACTTTGAGTAAATCCTCTCTACTTAGTGTACGCTCTGTTTAGTGTACCTGTGGGCTGGTATCATGTGTGGGCTCATCTGAGCAGTCCTCCTTGTTGGGTGAAAGTTCCTCTATGGAGCTCTGTTCTCTCAACCCTAAGGCAAGAATTTCAAGGCTGTCATTTGAGGTGCAAGTGAAGCAAGTGACAAGGAATATATTGCTTACTAAATTATTAACTGTCACTTTTCCTCAATAATCCCTGAAGACTAAGCAGCAGACAACTGTAACACTGGCAAAACAGAAATAATCCATGGTGATTCTGCTAAACTGGTGATTACACTTATTTTAGCAATTGAAATTAAACAATTTTCACAGCAATATTTACTTGTTAAAAACAAACAGAACCATTTAAAACTAAATGTGTATGTGTGTGTGTGTGTCTGTATGTACAGTACATAGTGGTAAAATAGTACATGGTTGATTAGCATTTTTATCAGGCATTTGGCCATGAAACATTTTTATGATACTTATATATTTCAGTATACAAATAGCTAAAAAACATATCCAGAGCCCAATCGATAATCCATTCTAAAATGATTTTCCAAGCCTGAAAATGTACATGAAGAAAGTACTCATGAGGGAATAAACTTGATTTAGTGATTAATGTAAAGCCAGAGAATTAATGTTACGGTAGAAAAGGGCATTAGCTACCGCAAGATGCTCGTTCCTTCCATTTCATCTTATTGTCCTCAGAGTGACGAGTCCACGTTGACCTGAAACTGACGAGCTCTGCAGTTATGTGAGCCAGATTCCACTCCAGGCCTCTTGAGCTCTCCTTCCATAATGAACTGTGACAAAAGATGTCATATAAAAATAAATATCCTATCACTGATTCAGCCATCAATCTGCATTTTTATCTGTACTTAAGCAGTGGAATTTTATGCCATAGTACTAAAATCAGTTTTTTTGTATGAGACTTAAAGTTAATTATTATTTTTCTTTCTCAAAACCTATTGATATACAAAAGGCAATAATATCACTATTCCCTGGTTGGAGCACCTGTGTCGATTACACGGCACTGGTGGGTCTGGATTCTCTTGAACCAGAGGAATAACTATCTTCTCTGCCATGTCCGTCAGAAGGGAAAAGGTAGGATCCACAATAAAGCTGATAAAGCCTGAAATACATTATAAATTACATGTTGTAAATTAAAACCCCAGCATACAGCAAAATATTAGAATAATATGTACTTTTTTAATCAATCCAAAATTCTAACACAAAATACTACAGAGGTTAAAGGAAGAAACAATTCAAATATAAAAAAGTGCAAAAAGTTCACTTATCCTTTTGCTAAATAATTACATACAGTACTAGTCAGAAGTCTAAGCACAGTTGTTAACAATGAGCAGGTAATGTGTCTGTTTTCCCATGTTGGATATTTGTGTTTCACATTACATTTATTCATTTAGCTTTTCTCTAAAGCAGTTTTCAAGGATGATTGACCTTTAATCATTTACCCATTTATACAGCCAGGCAATTTTTACTTGAGCAACTTAGGATGAGTACCTTGCTCAAGGGTACTACAGCTGGAGGTGGGATTCAAACCTGCAACCTTTGGGTCCTAAAAGAGTAGCTATAACCACTACACTACCAGCTGTCATCTATGAGTTGCCTTGAAACCTTGTGTTGGTTTCTTAAATTAAATAAACTTTTTACGAAAATTATGAAAGAGTACTACAGCTGGAGGAGGGAGTGAAACCTAACAACCTTTGGAGCCAAAGGCAGGAGCTCTAACCACTACACTACCAGCTGATTTAATTTTTCCCTCCAGTTCATCTCACACAAGTATTGTCCAGGTGGGCCAAGTGCACTCACACTTTTCACTGGTACTGTAAAGAGGTCAGTACATTACCAATCTGGGACTGGGCCACCAACGTGTTCTTCCGGTCACACAGAGGGGAAAGAGGGAGGCCTAGCACTTTCTCTCTGTCACCCTTACAAAGAAGAGCAGCGCTTTATTACTTAATGTTTGCCTTTCCAACTCATACACATGCATATATTTGAGAAACTCTTTTTTAGATACCACGCACAAGCCAAAAAACTAAACAAAAGTGGATCTGAACGGAGGAACAGCTGTAGACAGGAGCACACAGGGTGGTTTGTTATGCAAACACATCTTTCCAGGAAATACCTACATGGCAGTGATAGCCACTACCACAGAGATAAAAATAGCAGATGGTCATAGACAAACTTACTAGGTGTCCCAGGTAAAGGAATGAAACCCTGCTATAACGTGATAAGTGGGGTCCAAAAAATGCAATCGCAAAAATGAGAGGTCGTGTTACTGTGAGCTTAATGGTAAACATTTTTCAGTCAGTCTTTCAGTTACTGTGTGGAAAAAAAATTTTTAAAATGTCATTATTTGTTTCAGGGGGTGCGGTGGCGCAGTGGGTTGGACCGTAGTCCTGCTCTCCGGTGGGTCTGCGGTTCGAGTCCCGCTTGGGGTGCCTTGCGGCGGACTGGCGTCCCGTCCTGGGTGTGTCCCCTTCCCCCTCCAGCCTTACGCCCTGAGTTGCCGGGTTAGGCTCCGGTTCCCCGTGACCCTGTATGGGACAAGCGGTTCCGAAAATGTGTGTGTGTGTGTATTTGTTTTCATTTATTAAGGAAAAAGACTGATTATTACAAACAAACTGGACTCCAGACAAATACAATACTAATAATGCTAATAATACTGGATCATGGGAGCCAGTCAGTCGCGGGTTATACGCAAATTTGTGTGATCGCAGGGGTTTCACTGTGTCTGACAGTGTAAAGACGCAACTCAAATTTGAAAAAGTCCAAAGAATGTTCTAGGTGTTTGTTTAAAATATACCGAACTTAATGACGTGCGCGTGAGTGGACGGGATGGATGGGCGCGCGCCGGACAACCGGTTAAACCTCCGGCGCTTGTTCCATCTGCTTTTGGCACCTCACACTCAGAGCGACGTGTTTCCCTTTTGTCTCTACACAAGCCTTTGCTGAAGTCAACCGAAATGTGTAACTGTAATGTATGTAGCCAGATACAAAACTTTTAAGAAAAGTGTTTAGCTGTTTTTGGTTATTTTACTTTTTGTCGAGCGAGACAAACGATCCAGCTGAGCGCATGACATGGTTTTTCCGTCAACTTTGTAGTGGCATTTTCTCAACAGTTTTACGCATTTTAACTGCACAGATTGTCATTTATGCAGAGTATGTGAGGTTATTTATATAATTTTAAGGCGCTCGGTGTGGTATTATGATTGTTAGGAAAGCGCCAAAGATAATTCCGTCTTTTGAGAGAAGAGAAGCTCCATTCCAACGGCCGGCGCGCGCGACCGTTACACAGGTCACATCCGGGGTCGCACGAGCTGGGCTCACGTGGCTTGCGCGCTGCGGGATCTGGGCTGGTCCGTTCACTTGAGTTATTTTAACTTTTGTTTGAATAGAGACACTGTTTCATTTTATCTGTAATAAATGTTTTTCATCTGAAATACGGGAACACATGATTTTTACATCTTACTACTTCAGAGTTCTGCCGGAAACATTTGTACTTCCGAAAGCAAAGTCTCATGCTAATCTTTGCTGAGAATCCATCCTGGGTCACTCTGCTTGCTGCCTTGGGTCTTGTAGTATTAACCTTGTCAAAAAGCTGGGTGTTAGCTCTGTAGCCTTTTAGGTTGAGAACTTTGGGACTTAATCCAGCAACCTACAGGATATAAATCTATGGGTTTGAGTGTATTTGTGCCTCAGTTGTTGCTAGTGGAATAGAGCTGGAATAGAGCTTGTTCTTCACTGTAATGCATTAGAGTATAACAATGAACTGTATAAATGTTGGGGGGGGTGCGGTGGCGCAGCTGGCTTGGCCGGATCCTGCTATGTGGTGGGTCTGAGGTTACAAGTCCTGTTCGAGGTGCCCTGCGGCAGATTGGTATCCCATCCAGGGTGTTTCCCCCCTCCTACTCTGGCCCCGCGCTGCCGGGCAGGCTTGCCGCAGCCCTGCTCGGTTTCAGACTGTGTGTGTATATCAATATTTCATTAGTTGATCTTATGATGAATTGATGAGTCATTAGATCATAATGCTCTTTACTGTAGAGCTGTCTGAAACTTCATTTTTTATTTAAAAAAAAAAATTTAAGAAAAGAAGTACAACTAAAACAGCAAACACACTTAGATACTTGCAATATATGAGAAAAATATCAGTCTGCTTTACACCCTGGCTGTAGCACTGATGTAATACACACACATTTTCTGAACCGCTTGTCCCATTCGGGGTCGCGGGGAGCCAGAGCCTAACCTGGCAACACAGGGCGTAAGGCCGGAGGGGGAGGGGACATACCCAGGACAGGACGCCAGTCTGCCGCAAGGCACCCCAAGCAGGACTCGAACCCCAGACAGCAGGACTCGGTCCAACCCACTGCGCCACCGCATCCCCCACTGATGTAACAGCCAGATGTAATAAAAACTGTAACAACCAGTGTCTAGTGATATACTGTTACATGCTGATGGTCATTTTATTAATGTTTCTGGACCTTTGTGCTGCTTTTACAGAGTATCAGTATGAGGTGGTGCTCTGGTTAGGATTGGAGCCTTGCAACCTTAAGGTCCTCAGTTTTAAATCCTACTGCTATAGTGCCCTTTGTCAAGGTACTCACTGTGGGTTACTGAAGTAAGAATACTGTTCCGTATAAATGGGTAAATAATTGTTCAGGTGGTCCTTGATTTATAACGGTTTTGTTCCCATGAGCCCTTTCTGAGTCAACTTCATTGTAAGCTGAACATCTCCTTTTGCATATATGAACTCTATCAATGTATAAACAGTTAACGTGCATGAATGCTCCATTTTTTTAATAGGGCTTTGTCATATTTTTTCACCAGTTTTATATATTCATATAAATAGTAATATAGAACATGAGTAATATCATATTTTCATGTTTCACTTTTTCACTTTCATTTCTAAATGTACTGCCTTTTTCTTTTCTGCACCACCAGCACTCACTTTTTCAGTGTCTGACTCTTCAAATTAAATTAAAAAGTATATTGAAGGGAGTCACAAGTGGAAAGTTTTTTTTAAAAAAATCAGTGGCTACTAAACATCCAAATACTGACTAAGACCTAACAGTAACAAATGTGGGGACCCAGCACAAATGGTGTCCAGCTGATGACTGCATTTTTATGATGACATTGTTAGAAGTGACAAGCATACATTGGGACAAAAAAATAATAAGGTTAAATGGACAGCCATTGTAAATCCATGTGGTCATGAATTGCACATGTCATAACTCTACGAGTACCTATAACTAGATTAATGGAAAAAATTAGCACTGTAAGTCACCTTGCGCAAAGCTGTCAGTAGTGGTCTACAGGCATAGTGCATGACATATGGTAGACCATGGATCAGTACATCATGATGCAATTACACACAAATATCACACACATTCTCTGAAGCTGCTTGTCCCGGGTGGAGTCACAGTGAACCGGAGCCTAACCGGGCAGCACAGGACACAAGGCTAGAGGGGGAGGGGACACACCCAGGATGGGATGCCAGTCTGTTGCAAGGCAACCCAAGCAGGACTCGAACCCCAGACCCACCGGAGAGCACTCGGCCAAACCCACTGCTCCACCGTGCCCCCTCATACACACAAACATGCAGCAACATCACGCTTCCCATTAGTAAAGAATTGCAATGATGTATTGAGGACACAGCTCCTCTGATGTAGTGTCATTAATGGTTCACAGATAGTCAAAGAGAATAAAATTCGTCCTCAGAAATATCTGAGAAATATATTACGTATATCCATTTGCAAATGTATGCTAAAGATTTATTAAACTTTTTTCAATTTCTTTACTGAATAAAATATAACCTTAATCAATCTATAGTTATACTGGTGAGCTAAAATGGTAATATACAGTAAATCCAGTCATAGAATTAACAGAATATGTGGAGCTAAGTTAATCGCTTTTTTGATGTGTTGTTTTGTACTTGATATCATGTAAAGAGATGTCATTTCAGGTGATAAGGCCATTCATGAAATACTGCTAATGCTGTACAGATATTATTTTTAGAATATTTATGTAATCTTGTCAATTAGGTCTTGCCAAGTTACATGCTTGTATGTTTACATTAGACTTTAGTTTGATTTTGTTTAGTTTCACCTTTTTGCCTTAAGTACCATATAATGACAATGAGACTTCCAAATAAAAAAAAACCATAAATATGGTTTTCTGTAAAGTGGATGCATACCTGCCTGAAGAACTCCTCCATCAGGGCTTTGGTCCATCGTGAATGCAGGCGCCAGGGCTTGATTGGGTGGCTGATGTCCGCAGTATGGAGCAGCAAGGACAGTGCTTTTGGTTTCTCAATCCTGGGGACATATGCAAAAAAAAAAAAACCTTGTGGAACTTATTTTGAATGCAGTCCACTGAATCTGTAACACATTTTCCCATAGAAGATAAGATACCTGTGATTATTCCTTAGATGGTTTGTAACTGTTAAAAATAGTAGCTTGAGTACAAAGTAATTATTTTATTATGAAATTATGACACATCACCCTTCAGGCTGCTGTAGACAGGCTTTCATGGTTTTGACCTGCTGGAGGTGGTACGACATGTCTGTGGCCAGGACCATCTCTATCACCAGTGCACGGAGCTCCCTGTTGTTAACAAGATGTCGAAGAAGAGTCATCAAATACATAGTGACACTTGTTATAAACCAGCAAAAAGAGCTCTCAGCTCTCAACCATCTTGCAGCTTTTATAACCTTAGGATAGCTCTTTTGCAACTCTATGGTTATCGTTATCAAGTGTGTTAAGATTTCAGAGGCATCATTTTCTTCGTACAAACCACATACTTGAAATCTGTATAGCACTCAATGTGTGATTTCAGAGTTTTAAGGAAACCAGCTGCCTGTACACTCAAACATGTTTTTCAGTAGTGGATGTAGAAGAAACTGCTGTTGATTATCACTAAACCAATATGATGAGATCAGTGTAAAACAAATACAATCTAAAATACAATTGGTGGAAAGTGTTATTCTGGGAATGGGGTGCGGTAGCGCAATGGGTTGGACCACAGTCCTGCTCTCCGGTGGGTCTGCGGTTCGAGTCCTGCTTGGGGTGCCTTGCAATGGACTGGCGTCCCGTCCTGGGTGTGTCCCTCCCCCTCCAGCCTTACGCCCTGTGTTACCGGGTAGGCTCCGGTTCCCCGTGACCCCGTATGGGACAAGCGGTTCTGAAGATGTGTGTGTTATTCTGGTGTAACTTGTGCATGGAATTCACCCAAACCTTACAGACTAAAATATAAGTAAAATCTGAAGATGCTATGTTATTGTTACTTCAGCAGTGAGTCAGAGAAAAGCTGAGGAAGAATCTGACATTCAGCTCCTCTTCTGAGTTAAAGAGATGTGATTCCAACAAAATTTAGTAATGCCCTTTTTAATATCACAGCAATTAGCTTCTTCACTGAAGTTTCTTTAGGTTTTATGTTCTTCTTATTTTAAGTAATGTTTGACATTTTAAAATGTGATGTATGTCTTACAAGACGACTATATATATTAGTGTTTTCTTTTTGAGCGAAAGCTTTTATGACCCTCGGAAACTTTTGTGTTATTATTCATAGGAAAGGCATAACATTCGGCTGGGACATAAGTTACCCTCTTCCATCCTTACATCCATTCCTCTCGTGTGAGATTGATGAAAATGTTCATTTCCTCATCCTGGAGCAGGCGGAAGGCTGCGCTGATGTGGTGGCTCTCCTGCACTGAGCGGTCATTGTAGATCATAGCAAATTCAGACCTTGCAGAGGGGAGTCAGAGAAAAATGTATCCAAAAGAAAGATTCTAGAGACCTCTGTAAGTCAGACCACTGCCACCCCCCAGAGAGTGCTGCTTTCCACTAGGCATGTGACGCATTATAGACACAAATTTTGTGTTGTCTGGGAATGGGCAAACAAAAATGTGACATACATGAATGCAGTTTAGTGTGCTTAACAAAGATAAGATCTTCTTTAAAAATATTTAGGTAGTATGTTTTCATTACACACTATTTGTTTATACACTGTATGTTAAAATCAGTAATACTTTGCTAAATAGTAGCATGGATTTTTTGTTTTCTTGTGTGTTTGTTTTAATGGTAGTTTAGTGGTTAGTGCTGCTGCCCTTGGATCTGATTGACGCAGGTTCAAATTCTACCTCCTGCTGTATTACCCTTCAGCAGTGTACTTAATCTAAATAGATTTAGTCAACCTTTCCTTGTTGTAGAAATGTTTAAATAACTGTAAATGGTGTACTGTTTGGGGTGCCTTGCAGCGGACTGGTGTCCCGTCCTGGGTGTGTCTCCTCCCCCTCCAGCCTTGCGCCCTGTGTTTCCAGGTTAGGCTCCAGTTCACCGCGACCCTGCTCGGGACAAGCGGTTGTAGACATTGTGTGTGTGTGTGTGGGTGTACTGCTTTAAGCTGACTGTTAGTTTAAAGCATTAGCTGAGTGAATACATTTAAATGTACTAATTTGGAATTGATGTTTGTATTAATAGTTTGCCTTTTCCTTATGTACTCATTTTATTTTACCATACATTTTTCAGGACCAATTAACTAATCCCCTCTCACCTTTCATTTCTTGGAGAACTGGTTGTTTTCCTTCCCACAATAAAAAATAAGGAAGTATGCCAAGAGACAGCACTCAAGACTCCCAAGGGGGTTTCAGCTAAATATAGGTCTGCCATGAGACTTATTTTCTAAAGCCATTTGGACTTACAGGACATTTAACCAATCTTGGCCAATTGACTACTGTATTCAACACATTACTGTAGCATGTAAAGTATGAGGCAAACAGTCCTATGTTCTTATGGACTTCAGAAGTTAAAGTAAAAACCAAACAACGTATGTTAATACAGTTGCAGTTTAAAAAAATTTCAAGCAGCCCAGGACTGCATCACTTGTAGTTATGACTTTAATTCAATGCCTTTTCTAGATGGACTTTGTTTTGCTAAATGGTTGTGTGGTTAAAGGCCTCCTGCTGAGAAATCTACGCTAAACCTTGAAGAATTCAACTTTTCTTTGGCGTCATGCACAGATTTGCTGAGTAATTGACTACACTTTACACTACCTCTTGTTCTGCTGCTAAGTAACAAATTAACAAAGTTGAAGTTCTACTTGTAGAAATGTCATGCAGTTGGTATAATCATAAACTGTTGTGTAAAACACTTTTTCCTTACCTTGTATGTATATGAAAGCTGTTTGTGGTCCCTGTGTGTTCATAGTCATGGATAGCAGCAGCAAACAATGAAGCAAGGACTTCCAGCTCAGTCAGCCAGTGCTAGCGTGAACATAATGACACTTCAGGAATGTGTAAAAATGTACTGTAGAAACTGTAATTTGAATATCTCTCTTATACTGTATGTGTAGTACCACAAGTCCAGTACGCAGCAACAGGCAGTGCAGGGTCTGTGTGACATCGGCAGCATGCATGTGACAGTGGTATGGGTTGCCATGTTTGTTGTATCCTCTCTCCAGTGCAGCTAAGAATGACACCAAATGGGGGATGGGTATCTGCAAAGGAAAAATATTGAATTTCAAGTGTTTCAAAGGTAACACACTGGAAAGAAAATCAGTACTGATGTAAATATTTAATCTTAGAAATAATTTTTAAAAATTATAATTTTAACACTTGCACGACTGGTTTTTACACTATTCAGTACTTTGTTGCGGTGTTGATTTGAATATAGTATGTAAGACAAACCTTAAATCGACTGCCAAGTTCATATCTGGTGATCAGTTCCATGAACAAAGTCTGTAAAGCATTTCCTGTGCTTGCAGAATTCAGTGCAAACACATCGAAATTCCACCTGTTGACATCCTGGAAATGCAACACAGGGACATTAAGAGGGCATTAAGTCTTACACAGACTATGCCAAAGGTATTTAGTTGTATACATTCTTCAGCCAAATGTTCCTCTTACCCGGAGACAGTGAATAACTGCCGAGGGTTGGTTTGGCATGGCTGTTGTATAGGCCTTTCGAAACATCCTTTAACAGAAATGTTTAAAAAAGTCAGAAAGCACTTAAAGTTGTAAACAAAGAACCCAGATTCTGTCTGTGTCCAACTTAGTTGGAAAACCACAATCTCTGAGTCCCATATGAACAGAAGCTCTACATCTTCAAGTGCCTCAGAAGAGAGATTAATGTTTTTGAGTGAAAGATGGCATTCTAAAGTATCTGAAAGTGCTCACCTCTCAACAAATATCCCAGCCTGCACCGCATGGACAATGCTGCGGAACCGGGGCTTCTCATCTGGGCGCCGGCTGGGGGGGTGCCCTTTTTGAGAGAAGGTGGATGCCAGCCAGTCTCGCACCTCTGAGGGCACAGCGTCAGAGCGTAGCTGCTGGAGGTCATCCTTCACGTCAAGAGCCTGTCTATTGGTGGAGAGGTGAGGAAGGTTTTCACATTTCTTTGAACAAAAGCGGGTTCAGTGGCAAAGAAGGTTTACTTAAAACACCATGACTATATAGGTCACAGTGTG
This sequence comes from Scleropages formosus, assembly GCF_900964775.1. NCBI lineage: Eukaryota > Metazoa > Chordata > Actinopteri > Osteoglossiformes > Osteoglossidae > Scleropages > Scleropages formosus. Next base: position 105,508 of record NW_021641044.1, on the reverse strand, counting down.
CTAAAGTTTTGGAAGATACTGATAACAAATTGTATCAATGTAAGTACTATATTCTACAGTGGTGCACTGGAATACTGCCTTATGCCTTCTGTGGAGCCCTGGATTTGAGTTCCTGGTGTGCTGCTCTAGCAATCAATGACAAATTTCCAGTGAACACAAACAGACCAATGTCCACGGTGTCAGCTGGCTGAGATGTCCTCCTTTTGATTATTCACAATGATGCCTGCTGTCAGCTTGGCGCCTATATGGTAGTAACTAGATTCTGGTTGGTTGCATCATCTCGTAAAGACTGTTGTCCACACACTCAATAGAAAGGGCGACTCACAGCTCGCATAGGGCATAATGTATTTGTGTTTCCCCCTCCTAAGGTAAGATGGGTGTTTGGCTGACTGGAGGCATAGCTAAGTATTCAGTTGCAATTAAAGGGGTAAGAAACCTTACCATATTGTGTATTATGCAGGTTATAGAGAAAATCAAAGATATTTCAGTTATTTAATCTCGTAGATGTTAACACTGTTTGTTTCAGCATTATTGTCTAACGTATTGTGTTAAAACTACATTAAAGAACCAGTTAACACTGGAATATATTTATTGGTAACCATAAGTGCACTTTTCATTTGTGCGTGTATTAAAGGGTGTTCTTCAATTTCCTCATTTTGTTTGAACCTTACCTCGTTTCATCAATATAAACTGCCTCGAGTAGGGATGCAGTGTAGTCTAAGTTCTTTTTCAGATCTTCAAAGTTCACCTCTTTTTCATCAAGCTGTTTTATCATGCATCTTAACCTGTAGATAAAGAAAACAATGGCAATGTTTTCAGCAATCCAAAATGCTACTACATCTTACCTTGAAAATGTTTTTGACGCCTTCAACCTAAAAAATGTATTCCCATAATATACTGTAATGGTAATGGTGGCTCATGTTAGAAAAGGAACTGTAGTTTTTAGGGTACCGTAGCCAGTGTATTGAAATGCTACACGAAACTTATTCTGAAAAACAACAAAAACTAATGTTAAAATTTAACTTTTTGTTTCTAGAAGAGAGGGAGGTGCAGTGGCTCAGTGGGTTGGGCTGGGTCCTGCTCTCTGGTGGGTCTGGGCTTCTAGTCCTGCTAGGGGTGCCTTGCGGCGGACTGGCGTCCCATCCTGGGTGTGTCCCCTCCCCCTCCAGCCTTACGCCCTGTTTTGCCGGGTTAGGCTCCGGATCCCTGCGACCCCGTATGAGACAAGCGGCTTCAGACGGTGTGTGTGTGTGTTTGTTTCTTGAATACACTCCAGTGTTACAAGTGTATCTCTGAGAAGAAGGGGTCAAGGAGCTCTTTTTTTATGTTTTGTTTGAAACAATTTCCCATACCAAGTGAATTAATGAAGGGATGCAATTACGATTCTTCTAGTGTAAATGAAAAAGGGAAAATGTGTGATTTAACACGAAATACCATGTCTTCTGGGATGTAAAGCAATGCATTTTGGCCCAGCTTAAATGGCAGCTGAAAATTCTTTTGAACATATTTTTTTCTTTAAATAAGTATTAAGCCACAATGGGTTCTCGAATGTATTTATTTTATTTGTGAAAAAATGACATTTGTAATTAAAGGCACAGAATTTAAATGTACAAGCTAAAATAATTGTTTTGAATAGGAACTGTAAATTCAGATTGTCAAAGGAAGTTGTGGTGGTCAAAAGGAATTCATGCTTGTGTCTTGTAGTTCTAGTTACATGACCAAAGGTAAGATGATGATTTTGTCTCATAGAGTAGATGTATCAAAGTCTTTTGGAAAGACATCTGTCATTTTCTCAGTTTGGTTATTTAAAAAATAAAAATGCTGTTTGGTTAGCTCCCGCCCAGGAAACCTCATATGGTACAGCCAAACACATGCTCAGTCCTGACTGATGTTGTAGACAAAGGCAGATAAGTTTCCAAAATATACTTCTTGTACTCTTTTATACACTCTTTTCATGCATACTAAAAGTAAAAGTTTTACAACCCCATGTTGACAGATGAGCTGTGTTTATTTTCACTTTTTGGATAGTAGGCCTTTTAAGATGAACTGATTCACTGCCATGTCATTTCAGAGCCCTTGTGCTTCACATGGTAACTATCACCAGCCGCATTAGCAGCGGTCAGAAATGATGGACAGCTTTTGCAACCAAAGTGGCATGAAGCTCTGGCCGCCTTTGTGTTTTTCATGTCAGCCAGACTTTCGTACAGCAGTGAGATCACAGCAAAAGCATGCATTGGAATGTGGCAGCTGCTCCTTATCTGTAGTTTTATTCCATTGTAGTAATTGTAGTAATGTTTATTCTGAATTAGTGTAAACAGGAAAGAGAAAATTATTAGTCAAATATGCCTGGAGTATGTCATAATGTCTGGTGTATACCAAATAGTATCAGCTTTAGTACTCACTTAAGAAATGCAATGTTAAACCAAGCAGATATTTATTTCCTGAATTAATTTGTTGACCTAAAATAAACGGAGTTCATACACACTTTAAACAAAATTATTAAAGCAGAAGTCCAAGGCAGCAGTTTCATCAAAATTTTATCATGTCAATGTATAATCTGTGATTTTTTCTTTCTAACACATAGATTTCCTCATGGACAGAGTTCAAGTATCAACAAATTAGCAGTATAGAAGAATCTATCAAAATAATTGGTTAGTAAACTAAAAAGCTTAACTTGGCAGTATATTTATACTGTATCCGTCATTCTGAAGTTTAATTTCTCCATCTTTAGAACAATAATAACAATAATACTTCTCTTAGTTTTTTTTTCTTTTACTGAATCATACATGTGCATTACATAGTTGAAGAATTTCCAGATTTTCTATGTGATATCTTTTAGAGCAAACAGATAAATTAAAAATCCAAAAAATGAAAACATGTTTTTGAATTTTAATGCTAAGCTTGCTAAAAGCAACCCCCCAAAACTCATGTAGAAGTAAAAACCTGAAAGCACTGAGTGACAGTTTTCAAAGCCTCATGCACATAGGAACAAAAGAAAAGGTTGCCATAACATTATCTTTCCATAACTGTGTGTAAAGACACCATACAAATGTAAACATAAGGAACATCTCATAGGAAACCCTCATTGTTCTAGGCCACAAAATTACCTTCTGTACTTATCTCGCCTAGTGCTCATTCCCCACCTCACTTACCTACGTATGGGTGTCTGAAGGTGTTTCTTACGAACTCTCAAAAGCTCAGCCATCTGTTTTTAAATTAGGCAGTGTCCCCAGCACCTCAAAGCAGAAGAATTTGACTAGTGTTGCACAGGAGTAGAGCGAGATCAAGACTTGGAGTGGCAGAGAGAAAGAGACAGAGAGGAGAATGCTCTCACGATATGACAAAACTTGTCGGTCCTGAAACGCACCAGCAGCACAGAGCAGCCGCCCACTCCCCTGGGGACCTACTTGTCTCTGATTGGCCAAGTCAGTGTGTGGCAGTCCTGTGCTGTGAGGGAGGCTGTCGCTTGTGGCAAGCTTGTGTTGTTTAACAGATGTTGTTTTTTTTTTTTTCCAAATTTTTTAGGTAATTTACTTTCTGTAGAACCATGTGGATGTAAAGTGCATGTTTTTTCTTACAGAGGGATAAATCCGGGGACAGGAAGTATATGTAAGTGTGATCAAAGAAAAGGAAACTAAAGAAAAGGAAATTTTAAAAAAATAAGCTGTAACTTCCTCCTCTTTGATTCATAGGGCTATATGGTCTTTTCTGAGGTTTGTAGGTGAAACGTGTACAGCATAGCTAAGATTAACTACCTTTCCATTTATGGATGGGCAAATTTGGTTGCTTGTGATTTATTATACCTTTTTCTTGTCTATGATTCCTCCCATAAAAAATCCTAAGTAACATTCTAAATATGTGTTTTTATGCTTTCGATACTGGAGATCTCTTAGATGACTCCCTTTTTTCCTGTGATTTATTTGTGTAAGCTTGAGTTACTTTTATATCACTTAGACTCATGGTTGAAGAGTTCCCATGCTCTTATGCTCTTTGCCACTTCTGGGTTTAGGGCATATGATATTACTTCAATCATGGGTCCTGTTTAAGAATCCTCTTAGATTGAACATTCCAATTTGTCCATTTTTTTGATGGAAAGATATGTAATATTCCAGCTGTTTCGGTAAGTGTTTGTGCCTGTGTGTCCGTGAGAAACCCTTAACCAAAGCATGAAAGCAATAGTGTTTATGCAGGTCCTTGTTTGAAACACTTACTGTTCAGCACATGGACAACTGGACTTTTGCACTTTTGTCTCACAGTATTTTCTAGGAGTTTTTTAAATGTTTATGCTGGTATTGTAATATTTAATTCTTGCATGGGCTCCATTACTTCTTTGTATAAGATAATGTGGCATTATAAGTTTTAGGTTTGATAGGGTTTTGTTTAAAGGCCAATAAAAATACATAAAGTAGCAAACATCTCTATAAAACTTGAACAGAGCCTCTTGGGTGCCCTCATTGTTAAAAACGGGCAGTGGATGTCCGACAGTTATGGGACTGCCCCATGTTTGGTTTCATTTGTCCTCCTGTCTGTGACCACCTAAGTGCCATTCTTCGTTACTAGATGTCTCATTTAGACCTTTTCCTCCTCAGTTGAATGCTTGATGTAACGACAGCGTTTTACCACTGAAATGTGCTTCCTACTCTCTACTGTTAAATATGATGGATTCATGACTTTTCTGTCTTCAGCCATTGCAGTTGATCGTAGCCATGTCTTCAAATGTTTTTTGACAGTTTTGACTGACATACCATAGCATGTCAGGATGTAGGATCATGGGTTTTTCTCAGTTTCTTAATGACCCAGCAAAGTTCACATGGACATTGTTGCTGGTGTAAATAGTAACATTTGCAGACAAAATGACAAGACAGCAGGGTTATGACAAAAAAATTGCATTTGTTAACCAAAAATAAAAAAGAATGTCCTAGCCCCGGGGGTGCGGTGGTGCGGTGGTGCAGTGGGTTGGACCACAGTCCTGCTCTCCGGTGGGTCTGGGGTTCGAGTCCCACTTGGGGTGCCTTGCGACGGACTGGCGTCCCGTCCTGGATGTGTCCCCTCCCCCTCCGGCCTTACGCCCTGTGTTACCGGGTAGGCTCCGGTTCCTCGTGACCCCGTATGGGACAAGCGGTTCTGAAAATGTGTGTGTCCTAGCCCTTTTAAGTGAGTGAATCTTCAGTTTTCTTACTCTCCACTCTATCTTTTCAGTTTTAGCCTCAATGTTTTATATCTGCATAATGTCTTATTAGAGGCAGCTCATTGTCTGTTAGAATGAACACAGCATAGGCATCTCAGAACTGTTCATCAAGAGTAATTCTACCCCATGCCATGATCCTGCCAACTTACAACAAATACACTTATTTCCAGAGGTCTTACTACATTAAAAGTTGGTGTTGGTCCTTGTCAAATTCCATATTTAATCTTACATTGTAGGTCATCTTGGTTAAAAGTGTCAGATAATGAACAAGTGGTAGCATTTGTATTACTTCCACTAATTTACTAAACAGTAACAGTATCCTGAAGAAGTTAACTATGCACCAAACACCTGTTTTCCACAGAAGATATTTGAATTTAGGATGTAATTTATGTGTACTCTCTCTTCCTCCTGGACTATTTGCCAGTGAGAGTTCAGGTGTTGGCTCTGTGACATGAGCTGTCCAGGGAAATATTGTGTTACCAGTCATCCTGCAGCAGACAATACTATTTAGCTTGTATTTCCAGTCGTCATCAGCACCTCTGGAGAAAAGGATTACTTTGAAATTAAGAGGCTGTTGGATACAACCTCCCAGGTGCATTTGTGCAGGCCTGATGATGATATCGAAAGGAAAATTTATATTGTTAAATGATGTTAAAATATATTTCCTTTATATAATTTCAGGATATTTGGTATGAAAACACAGTCCCTAGTACTGTGCTAGGATTTATGTATTCTGTGTGGTATCTTTATTTTCTGCCATTCTTAGTAAAGATGTTTTGTACAGTGTATATGTACTTCACCTCAATGTCTGAGCATCTTTGTGTCTGTTTCTCCCTCCCTCTCAAAAATGAAACATAAATGGCAGTTGTAGTAGGAGCATGCATTATGTTGTAATGCAGATAATTTTATTCCTAAACTTAAATGAAGACTTTTGTAATATGGAATAACTGATGGCATAATAATGACAGATGTAAGCTTAAACAGGTGGGAGTCTGAGGTTATGAACTTGTTTCTCTTGGTTGTTGAAGCCCCATTGGCTTTGTCTTCATGTGCATCACCACGCTTAGTTACCAGCCTCTAGAGAGGTGAGGGTAATGCAGGGGTGCGGGGCATGCTGCTATTTCAGTCCTTGCCCACACACTTGGGCAGGCTGCTTCCTCCCACTGTGGACACACAAGCCCAACAGTAACTGTTGTACTAATGCAACTGGGATGTTACACATACTCTGGTGAAAAGAAGCATGATCACCACCGACATCTCCAGGGTGTCAACCTGGCTGTCCAGAACCAGAGTGAAACTTGGGTATGAGTTGATAGAGGGCAACGTTAGAGCTGGAGGCCTTTGACTGCTAAAAGGTGTCACTGCACCACATAGCTATATGCTCAGTGTCATGCTAATGTACTACTTGCAAGAAACCAACCAATTTCAATAGCCACTTGCCCTGTGCAGGGTTGCAGTGAGCCAGAGCCTATTCCAGAGACATTGGGCGCAAGGCTGAAGGAGGGGATGTACACCCTGGACAGGATGCCAGTCTATCGCAGGGCCACAACTAGTCACCCAGGCACACAGCCAGGCAGAGGTACTGGAGCAATTTCAGAACAAGCATATTGCTCAAGGGCACTACAGCTGGAGGCAGGAATTGAACCAGCATCCTTCAGAGGCAAAAACAGCCGCTCCAACCACGACGCCACCAGCCGCCCCTACTAACAAAAAGTTAAGACTTAATCAGGTAAGAAGTACACTGTTCTTTTACTCTGAAAATATGCAACTCTTTGTGATCTTTAGCTCATTTTTATTTAGAAGCAGCTGCAGAAAATTACACTTTGACAGACACATACTGTTTATAGTAGCTTTAGCTGAGTGGTTTACCAAATTTCATTGGGAATTTTCAGAGGTCATTAGATAACTGGGCCATGTTATGTATGATTAATTTAATGCACCCTGTGTGGCTCTTATTAGTAGAAAGTGGCATGTGACTCGTCAACCCAAAGTAATGATGGATGACTTGTACACATCTCTGTAGGCATTGCGCAACAGGGCATATGGAAAGCACTTCTCCAGCATGTCCTGGCTAAGGAATGGGGACTCTTCCACTATCTAGAAAAAGAAACATTAAAAAGGGACATCAGGGTACATTGACATTTTCATGTGGTTTTATTATCATCGCTATAAAGGAACATATACTTATCAGGCTTGACATTTCCTATTGTGAATTTATAGGAGCCTTGAAATTCATAGAATTAATCTCAAGTCATTTATTTTCATGGAAATTTTAACTAATACACTGGCTCTTGTGTTATGAACATATGAGTTACAAATATATGAAGATTTTTTTTTTTTTTTGCTTAATTGCATTTTCAACACTGTTACTGCTTCTAAAATTTTTCTGTTATGCAGCAGAAGCAACTGTGTTTCTATGTCCAGCAGTTAGTTGTCTGTAGAATGCACCCAAGCAGAATAAGTGTGGGGCTGGATTAATTCAGCTTGCTTGTTACAGTGTTTGCAGAGTGTTGGTGTTCAATAAAAAGATGATAAATATGAATAGCAGTTTGTGGAGTTGGGATGTTTTTAATTTCCCTTTTTTAAATTACTTTCAATTTGCCTTGAAGTTTGTAATGTAAAAATGAAAATAAATGAAATTTAAAAATTACATGTTTTCATTTACAGTATTATAACTACATTCAAGATTTTTACAGAAACTAATTCTTTAACTATGGAATTTCTGTATTAAACCTTTATTGATATTGCACCTTATGCTTCTAAATATCACACTGCATTGGATAAGGAGTTACTGATAATGAATAGAAGTCTGAGTTTTTTATTAATTATAGCTTCATCTGAGGCTACATCCTAACCTGGGAATAAATTTGGGGACATCTATATTATTTAACTTTTGTTGATTTTTTTTTTTTTTTTTTTTTTTTTGCTCAGTGATAAAACTGAGTAATTCGAAACAAATTGAGATGCATCACAGTTGTGTTTGTAAGCTGTAGGGCCAGTGTAGCTGAATTTTTCAAGAACATATTGATGTGTTGTTATAATGAATTTTCACTTCATAGACCACACACATTTAATGAGCAAATGGATGGAGAAGGATTACCATGTGCAGAAGTAGGTAAATGGAATCTCTGTTTTTGCTGTCAGTTCTCTCCACATTCTGACCCAGTTGCAGTAAGGTGGAAGAGGCCACCTGTGGGAGATACCCAGGAAAGATTTTGCTTCTTTTCACATAACTTTCACTGTAAGATGCCTGATTGCACTGAATGACAATGCGGAAAAGCAGTATTTGTTTAACAAAGATGGCAATTTTTTACAACCTTCCTGCATTTTTACTTTCAAAGAACAGGTGAAATGTTTGCTGTGCATCTTCTGTATGAATTTTCACCTCTACTCACAAAGAGGAATTCCTTCAAGTGCTGCTCTATGTTCTTGTTTTGAGCTGTAAACATAGCTGCTGACAATTGGTTTATGGCAGTGGCAAGACAATGGATGTTGTTATGGTGCCCTGTGAGAGAGAGAAAATTGCAGTGAAAGTGGCTGCTAACACGGTAACAGACCACAAAGCAAGACGCATGCAGTGCAGAATTGGAAACATTTGGTTCACTGAGGCCCGAGAGTTTAATTCTTGGAAAACCTTAACAGGCCATGGAAAAAGCAACATAGGGAAAATGCCATCCTTTGCTTTGCTGGATTTTTGAAAAAAAAAAAAAATGTTTTTACGTTTTTGTTTAGGCTTTAAGCCAGATAGCTGAGGTCACTAGGATGGAAGCCAACAGCAACACTGTGAATGCACGTCAGAAGTAGATGTCTGTAAATAAATTTTTCTTGGCCAAACATTCTTCCCACAATTCATGTCTGCAGTTTTGGAGCAGTCACACTGAAATGTTGTGTGTTAACTCCAGCTCATTGCTGATTTGGTAGTTAGGCCTATGTTGGTCAGGCTTTACCTCCATATTCACGGCTGTAGTATGAATTAGGGTCCACCGCGAGAATGGGAAGTGACACTGCGACGTAGATCAGGAGGAGGTATGTCAACTTGTACTCCTCCTCTAAAGATGAACCATCTGTAAGCATGGAGCAACCACACATTAAACATCCTGGCAAGTTTGAAGAACACTTTCAAAACACACATCCTTACTACTGAAGTTGTCAGTCCTTCTATTTTCACTCTACCTGTGCGCATGTTGGCGATGGCCGTGACAAGGGCAGGATCAATGTCACAAGACAGTCCTGCTGCAGAGGCCAGCTCAAACACACTTAGAGTTGCCTACATGTCACAGGGAGCAGAGGAGCACACAGCACACATAAATGAACCAGTAAACAAATGCACAGCCACTGCATGAAACCTCTTCCTGGCTCCTGCTCAGAATATTTCCGTTGTTATTGTGGTTATAGTTCACAAGCTGTAGATAAGATCTGAGTATGCTTCATCAGACCATCAATGCTGCCAGTGTCACTGGAAGTTAAAGTGAGTTTTGAACACGGTCATCTCACAAGAGAAAATTGCTGTTATTTCTATTTTTCAGCCATATTAGCCACAAAGATAAAGGATTGGTATCCTAGCTTGCTTTAATGTGTTTATCCATAAGTGGATGTGGGATTCTCATTTATGACAGGGTAAATTAGATCATTGTACAGTGTCGTTTTACTTTAATTCCAATAATAAATAATATTTAAATCTTTATCAGATGATTATACATACATCTGAAGCGGAATATATCAGTTTCAGCATTGAGGGTTGATTCAGAGGGAAGGATATTGTTTGGCAGTACTCAACACTAAGCCCACATACTTGTATCTGTCATAGTGAATTCATGTGAATATGTTTTGCAATGACCAACCAAGCACCATTGCCACCTCTATAATTCCTATTACTGTCTGTATAGCCTTTTTAATAAACTGTATTTATAATGATTTATCATTTCTCTGACACTTTCTCCAAAGCGACCTTCACTTACTTACCCATATGTTTGGCTGGCTAATTATTTACTGGAGCAGTTTAGGGTAAGTACCTTGCTCAAAGGTATTACAGCTGGAGGTGAGATTCAGCCCTGCAACTGCTGGGTCTGATGGCAGCAGCTCTAACCACTACACTACCAGCTGCCCCCAAACATCAACAGTTGTTGCTTTTCTTTAAATGTCCTATTTATATAGAAATTTGTGAGCTACTTTTATTAGTATCACTCTGAGGATTAGTTAAACACATAGTCATTAATTTTAGTTTTTCCTAATTTACCTGAAGATGACAAATGCATTTACCTTAATGTCTGTTTCTGGAGAGATCATGTCCCTAAGGCACTCAGTTGGTCCCATCAGGTAGGGACAATGTTTCTGCATGGTCTGAAAAGAAAGGTTAACATGAACTCAGCAAGTTGAAGGGTTAACTGACAGAAAACGTTTAAATGAAAATGAAACAAAGTAAAAATATATTTTATTAGTTAATTTTTGGGGAGGCGCGGTGGTGCAGTGGGTTGGACCAGGTCCTGCTTTCCAGTGGGTCTGGGGTTTGAGTCCCACTTGGGGTGCCTTGTGATGGACTGGCGTCCCGTCCTGGGTGTGTCCCCTTCCCCTCCAGCCTTACGCCCTGAGTTGCCGGGTTAGGCTCCGGTTCCCCACGACCCCGTATGGGACAAGCGGTTCAGAAAATGTGTGTGTAGTTAATTTTTTTTTCCTGTGGTTACAGTATTTAGAAAGGATGTGGACTTTTCTGCCTAGTTTTACACGGATTATCTATTTGAAGCCTTAAATACTGTACCTTTACTAAGTTATTCAATTTCAATATATTTTTGTCTTATTTTTCTACTATGACATTATGTTTTGATGACTTAGATAATGTTCATTAACATATGTTTCTTCTTAGAAATGAGATTACTGTTTCCCTCTTGTTCATATATTTTTAAATATTTATGGGGTATATTTGGAGGTGGTTTGTCAATAGTCTCTGCTGGAGCTGGGTATGCAGAATTGCAATCTATTATCATAATGCAGCGGCTGCCAGAAGCAGGTCTTTTTATGTGTGGATTTTTATGTGATACCACAGAGAGAGCTGTCACATGCAGACAGCTCAAGAGTAGAAAAATTGAATAGCACTGTTCTTGAATAGATCCCAAGAAAGCATTGATACGTACATCTCCCAGTGCAGCCTGTATCATGGCTCTGAAGGACAAGATCACGCCAATGATGGTCATTCTCTTCAAAACATTCTCAGATGCTGAGAAGGAATGATAAGGAATAGGAAAGAAGCCTGCTGAGGACAACGAATTTGTCTTTTATATTTTAACATACATAACATTTTCCGTGAATGCCTGCATGCCAGAAGTCACCATACCTGGGAGCCTGCTCTGGAGATTGGTCATTGCCTCGGGCTTATCAAAGTTTGATCTTATCTGCACTAGAACATCCATGTTGTCAATCACAAGTTTCTGGAAAACAGAAAATGGGGTTATACGTCAAAAATTTCACTAACTAGATGTTTGTTGCTGGCTTTTGCTGGAATATGTGTTAGGTGGTTAAGAAACTGGTGAACTTTACCTTCAGCTCGCTGACTTGTGAGGTGATATGCCACATTAGGTTCTCAGTCAGGAACTTCAGTCCATATGGACCAATCAGCTCTGCCAGTGCTTGCAACTCTGGGAGGTGAGATGTAGAGGGAGGCAAAACTACATGACACATACTGACTCATGTTGATGGCTGACTATAGATCTTATTACAGAGGCTTATTTACAGTTGCATTCAGATACCCTGTGTGTGGGAGCTGAGCTTTTTTCCAGCCCTGGCCATGCTGGGAGCTGAATTTTGAATGTAAATAGGTATAATATAGTCATTAAAAGTGGGTACAAAGTCTCCTGAGGTGAGAAGGTGGGTGATACTGGTATGTGTAGGAGGAAGAAAGTCATACTGCAGGTGAGAAAACACACAAAGATAAATAAGCAGAGGCCTTCACAGTATGAGCCACAGCATTTTCCAGCACTGAAGACTTTTTGTGTCACGAAAATTCCATTTTGTCATACCCTGCATTCAGTATGAAGCGTTTGCTCATTGTTTGACCAAGAGATGGTAAAAGGCAGAAGTAAATTTTCACCAGAGACATCAGAGTACTCCTCTGCTTTGAATCTTGTTTCATTCTCATTGGGCTGGTTGACAAAGCAATGCATGGTGGGACAGTGGATAATTAAGGCACTGCTCGCTTGCCGAAGAAGGCCCTCAAGATACCTGTTGAGATACAGATTTTTGTGAGTCACAGGCAGAGCCGGGTTATTGTGTCATCCTCTTTTCCACAGAGATTCATAATCCAAGAAAACTCCTTATACATTGTATGACACAGATGATCTGTGAACAACTCAGTCCAGTCTAGGTGCAGGGGACGGCACAGAATATTAGTCCATGCTTGTGTAGTATGTAATTGTCTTTACCAGCTGGTGTAGAGAGTGGTGATGGTCTGGTCCCCCTGGGAGTCCAGTGGCTGGGTTTGCTGCAGCAGAACACTTTTCACCAGTCGGGTGACGTCCACACTCAAGTACCGGGATAGGGTGTACAAGCTGGATGTGTATGCCTTGATCCCTGCTAACAGGTCTGACGGACGAGTGATCTCATGGGTGGCCTTGTTGTAATTGGCCATTCGCACGATGACCCTGTAAACAGCATTGAGATCTGTCATTATGTGCAAGTAGTCCATGAAAGATTCAATGAACCATGATTCAGTGTTGTATATTTTCTCCTGGGGGCTATGTAAATAAGTGCTGCCACTAGTGTAATTGCTGCAGAGTTTTGTTCTTGCACTGTTTGTATACAATCACGAGCAGTGTGACACACTTCATTGTGCAGCCGCCCCATACCGTACGTTTTGAGCTTTTATAGAAATTAGTTGCATTCCATTTTCAGCCATCTGTCTAATTTGAATGTTCAGCTGGCATGGCTATTAGTTCAGACATATCGCTATTACTGTGAACTAAGTACAATAACCAAGCACACATGCACACACATACACACCATACAATAAAATGTTTTTACTGAGAATTTGTTAGAACAGCTGAAGGATTAGAGGGTGTAACTGACTTGGCGAGGTTTATTTCCAGCTGTGAGAGAAGGTACTCGGGGGGGATGATGACGTGGTCCCACACGGTGAAGTGATTGCAGTAGTTCAGGGAGGAGCACAGCTCTGTGAGGGTCAGGTGAAGCTTGTCCATGCTGCAGCCATGGGAAGAGCACATTTACATCAACTGTTTTCTTGCACTTGTATTAATGTTTCTGTTATGGCATAGATTATAATGATTTTTCCCTCGATTTTTATCGCACTGATCAGTTGGCTACAATAACTGCAATAAACTAGACGATGGCAAAAGCACAACAAGACATAACTGCATGCGTACACTGACTTGGAGCACTCACTTGGTGACAACGGCTCTGTCTTTTCTCATGCTTTCAGTCCCCGGCTTTTCCCTCTGCACTTCCCCCTTTTTCGGCACCTGCTTCTTCTGCTTCTTGTTGCGGGCGGTGCTGATGGTGTGAGCACAGTGCTTTGGCAGCAGCTGCGAAGGGGCCACAAGCCCATTGCAGAAAGAAAGGAGAAACTTGAGCAAAGTCAGAGCTTTCATGTCACTAATTCCGAACACATACACATAACATAATTTATAAGAAAAGTAGTGTGCTTTTACACTATTGTTTAATAATCCCTGTTGGAATTTTTGGGTGTAATGATAAAAATTTTTCAGTTTTCCACGGTAATAAATTTTGTCATAGCCTTCCTCCATTTGCAGTACAAAGGCATGGCAGGACAGTTTTAAAATCTAGGTCCAGGTACTTCGTGTAAGAATAGGATTCTTCTCACCACATCTCAGTCATCAGTGTTTTTTTTTTTTTTTTTTTTTTTAAATGGTGTGGAGAAAACCTGGAAATGTGCATTTTGATGACAGATTTAAAAATGCTTTTCAGTCTGTGTATTTCAGCTGCCGACTAGTACCGAGTTCATATATGCAAAATTATATTTTAATGCTATTTTAAAGGATTAGTATTTTAAATATGTTCTGAATCCTGCTGTGTTTTAAGACCGATGAATGGCAGATACAGACAGGTAGATGTTTGAACTGTGGTGGCAGTAAAGTTCTTTGGCAGCACCTGGTCATCCAAGTTGCACTGCTCTGCACAGATCTCCAGCACAATACTGCATGTCTGCTTTGCAATTTCTTCCAGGAATGTCACACAAAATCTCAGACTTCTCTTCTCTATGGCATCCATCTGGATTGAGCAACAGAGGAGATATTACACATCAAACTGTTATAAAGGATGTTTTTGTTTCAGTCAGAAGACATTACATGTACTACCGTTTGACACAAAATTACATCACACAGAAGAGATGTTTGCACGTCACACTGCCGGTGTTTTCCAGCTGTGTTGTTTCTGGATCTTTTTTTGTGTTTTAAATGGCTTGGAAAGCAGTTATTCATTTAGCTGACATTTGTCTCCAAAGCAACTTACAATGTTAAGGTTACAGTTATTTACCCATTTGTATAAGTGGGTAATTGTACTGGAGCAATTGAGGGTAAGTACCTTGCTCAAGGGTACTACAGCCAGAGGAGGGATCAAACCTGCAATTCATGGATCCAGAGGTAGGAGGTTTAACCACTGCACTACCAACTGTCCCAACCTTCAGTTTAGCCAGTGTCCTTCATTGTATGCATATGTCATTGCAAACTTAAATCCATAGTAAACAGAAATATTTACACCGCAGCCCTTTTACTGTTTTTGTTCGTCACTTTCAGCAAACGTCTCATTCATTTTAGTGCCTGTGCATTTAATATCAGTTACATGTGTTCTTCAATGCTGACCTCTTCTGGGCACATCTGATGAGTACATTGGTTGAAGTGCGAGCAGACCAAAGGAAATGCAATAAGATATCTTTGCATTAATACGTCTTCACAGCCTTGAGAAAACATCTTCTCAAAGACACGTGGGTAGAAGCTGTCGGGAAAAAAAGTACAGCTTGCTTTTTAGTGCTTCAATGGAAAATCTTTAGAATACTAATAATAAATGTCAGTAATTTATTGCATAAATATTGGGTTATTTTGAATTATTTCTGTGGCAAACATATTTATGTTGATTGGCATAATACATGATATTAATGTTTGCATTTATTTATCAGGCACTTTTCTGCAAAGCAACTTCCAATGAACTCTACGTAGCACTATCAGCACACACACCTTATTCACTACGGTGACTTACACTGCTAGATACACTACTTACAATGGGTCACTCATCCATACATCAGTGAAACACACTCTCTGTGTCACTCACACACTATGGGGGAACCTGAACAGCATGTTTTTGGACTGTGGGAGGAAACAGACACAGGGAGAGGATGCAAATGCCACACAGACTGAGCAGGGAATCAAACCCATGTCTTCTCACACCAGCCAAGTACTATGAGACAACAGCACTAATCACTGTGGCACTGTGCCTTCCGTAATATGACGTAAAGCTTTAAATTCAGCAGACTGTAAATAATTTGCAGCTCTACTTCCTTATCTGAGCCATAACAGCAAAGATGCCTTCAGAGAATGGCAATAGTACAGGTCAAAGGATTCAGAACTATAAGCCATCATGTAGAGTACAGCATGCATCGTCAGCATAATTAGTACAGATTTCCTGCCGTACACTCTTAATGAATACCAACCAGAGTATTGAAAGATCTGAGGTTTCTCGAAGGACCCCATCAATGTCATCCATCATTTTGGTGTGAAACTCAGTCATGTTCATTATCTTGGCCAAGTCAGGATAATCTTTGAGACAGAGTGGAGCCTTAGCCACGCTGGTGTACGCCTGAAAGAAACAAATAGTCCTCCCTTAATTCAAGTTCCTTACTTGACAGTGCAAGAAAGAAGAATTCTAAATAAGGCCTGTTCTGTAAAAGTAGTGTTGATGGAAGGGTTCTTCTACCTGCAGCCTTAACCAATCCAGTCTGAGAGCTCTGAAATCAAACTCCTCCCCATTTTCCACTGTCAAACCATACAGAAAAACAGATCAGCCTCAGAATACTAGGTACAAATGACCAGATAGGTGCCTATGTAAAGCGGAGCAAAACAAATCTGTTTGAAGTTATTTTTTAATACCTTGCTTCACTGTTAATGCAGACAGTGTAGAGACAAATGATGTCATCAGAACTGATTCTTCTTCTGGACACACATTCATGTTCTAGAAACAGAGATATGTGGGCAGTAGACTTTTGGTAGATATTCTTATGAATGACAGCAGCTCTATCCTTAACACCTCCTGTGGTACCTGTATTGTGTCGTTTAATGCAAGGGCATCAAATTGCGCCAGGTACTGAAGGTGGTAACGCTGCAGTACACGGCTGTGCCGGCACATCAATGTCTTCAGTTTCTCTGTGTAGAACAGCAGTT
The DNA here is from genome assembly GCF_900964775.1 of Scleropages formosus. Lineage (NCBI taxonomy): Eukaryota > Metazoa > Chordata > Actinopteri > Osteoglossiformes > Osteoglossidae > Scleropages > Scleropages formosus. The sequence continues at coordinate 88,924 of NW_021641044.1, read as the reverse complement.
CGGCCAGTTGCCTGTAGCACACACAGTAGAAGACATCACACGTCAACGCTGTTGCAGAGCTGGGCGAGCAAAGTCAGGACTGAAGTCCGTGTTTTTATTTTCTCACCACATGCTCCAAACAAATGGATTAATGATGGTTTCTTAATTACCTGTCATCTCATAGTAATAATAATAGTGGCATTAAAGGACCAGAGGCAGCTGGTAGTGTAGTGGTTAGAGTTACTCCCCTTGGACCCCCAACATTGTGGGTTTAGGCCTCATCTCCAGCTGTAATACATTTGAGCAAGGTACGGGCACTGAAATTGCTCCAGTTGAAATATGCCTAGCTGGATAAGTTGTTGTAAGTGTCTTAACATCGTAAGTTACTCTGGAGAAAAGCATCAGATTAACAAATAAATATAAGTTGAGGTCCAACAATAAGTTTTTAAACATATTCTGATCCCCAGTTATTTAGCATTTTGTTTAATTTCTTTGTTACTACATTTTCCATTCTTGGTTGGTCTTGGGTTAGCATTGAGTATGGTAAAATTATGAAATTCAAAGAGTCAGACATGACGTTCTACTGAGTGTGTAGACTCACGAGTCTATGTAGTCTTCAGGAGTCTTGGTCTTGGGGACGTTCTCTGAGTGCCGGACAAGCCAGAGCACTTCATCGCGAGAAAACGCCAGGGCCATGCACACATACAAGGCCTTTTTTAACACAAGAGAAAATGAATGATCCTGTTAGGTCTCTATTCTATTAATCTCTTTCACATATTTCATTCCTGTTATGTCTAAGGAGCAAATTATTCACAGCAGTCATTTTGATGTTTGCTTTATATTTCTTTTTGACCCAAATTTTCCAAAGATAACAGAAACATGTCAACAGACCTTAGGTCCCAGCAGTCCTGGTTCATCCTCTAGAATTTTACACAATTCTTTTATTGCATTTCGTAAGAATTGTCTTTTCTCTTTGTGTATGGCTCCACTGTAACACACAGAGACACAAAATGGGCTTTGTGAAATAATGCAAAGGGTGACATGTTACATTTAAGGCCAATTGGTCATTTCTTTTGACATGTGCCTGAACGTTTAAAAACTGCATTTTCTCACCAGTTAACTATGACATGTTCTCTGCACTCTTTGATATCTGCAATCCGCTTGCTGTATCTGTTCCAAACAAAAAAATAAAATCAGAAATAAAGCAGGTAAGGCTTTCAGACACAGTTTTTTTTTTTTTTTTTTGGATTTCAAGTTCTTGGGACTTATTAAAATGTTAATTTGTAGCCAGCCATAATAAACATGAAATGTTTCTCCTCAGCTCACATTATTGGTGTTCCACAGCAGTGGTGCCTTATGGCAGTAGAATCTGTATACTGCAGAATGTGTAGAAAGGTACATACAGATGGTATACAACTTTTTCAACCAACTGAGAGGCAAATTTAAAAAAGAAGAATGCTTCACAGCAAATGAAGCAGTTTTAGATTTGAACAATAATTTTGCCATCTGTTCAGCATGAATTATTTGGGTACCGATGCCTCGTATTGAACTTTGTAATGTAAATGTAAAGTCTGGCACATACCCTTTGAGGGTGTCAAAGTAGTCCTCTGTGACCTTATGTATGTTGATTGTCTCATCTCTGATGAGCGTGATGTACAGGCCACTGCGCAGTGCCATCTTCCACAGGTCCTGTGAAGCCTGGTTAGTGTTCAGGCTGCTGTGGCAGAGCAGGAACCCCACTGCGGAGGATGGCCGAAGGGCAAATGAGAAGCATATCATGGAGCAGCCTGCCCCTGTACGTGGACACTTGTGACCACATGGGTACAAACATACAAAGAATCAAGAAGGGACAATCCTTTGTACTCTACACAGACAGCTTAGCCAAGGAGTTTTATTTCTCTTCCAGTTACAAAAAGCCTAGCACATGATAACTAGAATGGGAATGAGTTTGCAGCATGTAGAAAGTATTACTGGTGAGCCAGCTGGCAAATACTCACAGATGATCCAGCGCTCCATCACCTCCATAGGCAGGTACTCACAAGGCATCTAAGAAGAAGAAACAGTCCAACTAACCTTCTCCAGTACTTGCGTAAAATACTATACTGCACCTTTTGCACGTGTTTAAATGGATGGTTTGGAAAGAGTATGTTTAATATACACTTTTATGTGTTTCTCTTCAGTATTTTATATTTTACAAATGCACAAAAATAACCGCCACAACATATAGAATATATTTCTATAGATAAATTACTAAATAAGGCGTTTATATGGGAGATGTGTGTCTTCTGCTCTCTTTTTGATATCCCTAACTTACAATTGATGTGGTTTTCACTTTTGTGATTTTTCCAGTTCTGTTTTCATGTTTATATGTTACACGGTTTTACCAGATACGCAAAACAAGAGAGCTCTTGCAAGGAGAGCCCTCAGAAGTGCTCAGGGAGAGATGCGGTACGTACGGTTTCACAGCAGGCTGGGGAGAGCATATCGGCTGGCACGCTCAGCAGACTGAGGAGCTGGGCGCTACGCCACTGCTCAGCTCCCAGGTTCCTGCGCGGGTACACCATGTGCAGTGAGAGCACAGCACCCGTCACCGACTGCCCTCAGGAAGGGAAGAGAAACAGGAAGCAGGGACATGTTTGGCATCAGTATCATTCCCACACTTTTCTTACAGCACTGTTCCTTCCAAGTTTGACTCAGCTGACAGATTGTGATTTAAAGAAAAAACTTTGTGAATGCGAAAACTGTTAGTGCAACTTCGAATAGAATGTGATTGTTTTGAGGTTTCGAGAAATTCCCATCACCACTCAGGCTTACTTTAGTATGGGGGCCAAACTCTTCTGTCAGTTTTTTCCATGGGTGGTCATACTCCAAGATCATCTGTCCCAGCCGGGGGTAAGAAGGATCACTACAGGAAAATAAACGCCAAATAAACAAATACGGGCAGCACAGCAGCGCAGCAAGTAGTGCTGTTGTCTCACGGCACCTTGTGCGGAAAGACACGGGTTGGATTTAGTTTCCATGGAGTATGCCCTGTATGTTCTTGCATGGGTTTCCTCCCACAGTCCAAATGTGTGTTTCAAATAAGCTGGTGGCAATAAGTTGCACATAGTGTGTATAAGCAGCAATCTGTTACACTGTTCTTGTGTAATTCAAGAAGTCACTGTATGTTTTACATCAGTTAGGCTACACTTGTTCAAGAGACACCTTGTAACATGTTATGACATGTCACAGTCACAGCGGGTCGCCATGTGATCATGCTGTGGTTGCAAGCCATCGGAACTTATTGACTGTAACACATATAACTGAGCGTTGATTTTTTGCGTCTACAGGAGTGAGAAAGAGGGCTTCTAGTCTCCTGTTTGCATAACTGTCTTAAAAGTACATCATCACTGTGCAAGTTGGCAGCAGAAAAAGTATTGAGTACAGTATTGAACACTGTGGTAATCTTCAGAGTTCTTTGTAATTTCAGTTTTTTTATTGACATGAATTTTTGTGCTGTCAATATTGATGAGTATTGATCTTTGGCTAGTTTGACTTTACCTGTTGCCATTAGACATCTCATGTGCACAGTTGTACATGGCAGTGAGCACCTTCCTGTCATCGATACGGGAAAGCATCATAATGACAGAGGTGTAGGTCACAATGAGGTCCAGGTAGCTCTTGGTGAAGTCAAAGTTCACTGTCTGTGAAAACAGGAATCAATTTTTCACTGGCAAGGGCTGACCTCTGAAATTAACAATAGGCAGTAAGTAGACTAGACTAGTGGTTAAGTATAGCGCCTTTTAACCGATTCAGTTCCTGGGATTTAAAAGTCACCTTCCGAGTTACTTTCCATTATGTCACAGGCCAAGCAAATAATAATAATAATACAGTATTGTTATTATTTGTGGGGGGGCGCAGTGGCGCAGTGGGTTGGACCACGGTCCTGCTTTCTGGTGGGTCTGGGGTTCGAGTCCCGCTTGGGGTGCCTTGCGATGGACTGGCGTCCCGTCCTGGGTGTGTCCCCTCCCCCTCCGGCCTTACGCCCTGTGTTACCGGGTAGGCTCCGGTTCCCCGCGACCCCATATGGGACAAGCGGTTCTGAAAATGTGTGTGTGTGTGTGTGTGTGTTATTATTTGTTACTGATTAATATGGTAATAAAACAGACGTGTCAAGGGGCAATTGCTGGGTTCTACATTTTCATCTCACAGTGATGGGTCAGTATAGCTTCATACTCACTATATTGAAAAAGCACTGGCAAGCATCTATGGTGTTCAAGAGTTCATACACATGATCCTAAAAGAACAGACACAACAGAAAATAGTAATACTTTTCACAAGAATTACCTGTTAATTGCTTAACAGATGTCAAAATTTAATTTGTTCATAACAAACACCAACAAATTTCAACAAGTAGAAGTGCCATGATCTCAGCTGTCTTACCCTGAACTCCATCACATCAATGAAGGAATAGTAGTAACTTGTGAGGGCTACGAGTATTTCTGACTTCTGCTTCTGGACACCAGATAGATTTTGCTGTAATTATAAGAAATGTAACAGTGCAAAGGTGAAACAATTACTTATTTAGCCGATTCTGCAAAGCAACTGACAACATTCAGCTATTTGCAGTTGTTCACCCATTTACACAGGTGACCAATTTTACTGGAGCAATTTTGGGTAAGTACTTTGCTCAAGGCTACTACAGCAGGAGGTGAGATTTGGACCTGTCACCTTTGTGTTCGAAGGGAGCAGCTCTAACCACTATGCTATCCGCTATCCCATTGAGTTGCCCAACCTGATGATTAGTTAATGAATTTAGCATTGAGAAAGAGGGAAAACTAGATCAGGTTGAATGCAGCATGGGTACTTACAATGTTTCCTCGGAGGTCAATGTTTGGGAATTTCTTGTTGATGTATTTGACAGCAGGCTCCATTGCCTTCTCTGTCAAGAACGAGGGTTTGAGCTGAGGGTCAGAGCATACCTGACATGACAGAGATGTAAAGATGAAAGTGTGAGTGGTAGCAAGGCACTGAGAGTTTAGTAGAACACTGTCAAATGCCATATGCTGCTTAACCGTACCACTGGTCATAACCACAGAGTAGCCCTGAGTAGCCTTGTGACCCAGTATGGAAAAATCTTTTCATGCAACCTCATTGGATGGGCTACGAGCAAATGCAAATGCGGCGAATCTGACAACATATTTCACAGGACGTCACATTTATATGCGACACATCTTTCAATGATATGTGCGGTTTTCCGTAAAATTAAATTGTTGTAACGTAAAAACTGGGGTGAGAATATCGCTCGACGATTGTGCATTTTTAGAATTGAAAATTAGCATTTGTGTCAATTGTGCTGTTTCGAACTTTCAGCAGTCTTGCTTCCTGTACAGACTTCCGCTTTCAAGATTGGGGTGGCCTTCGAGAACCGAAAGCAGTCTCATCTGCAGTTACTGAGTGCGGGCACAGAAATTCTCTGCTGTCAGAGCACTTTAATCGCTAAAACTAACACACGTACACAGCTTTGACGCGTTATTGCAACCGTTCGCATACGTTTAACGGCAGCCGCACAACACAAGTCCGACAGTTTGCCTTATCCTTTAGACTTTTCACGCTACGTGAAGGGGCCCCATCTGTTGCGTTGTGGCCTTGATCATCTCCCCGCTTGAGAAAAGGAAGAAATTTGCTCTTCCTGCACACCTGTCCCATCTGTTCTGCTGCTAAGAAGGTTCTCAAGACCTGCAGGATGCCACCTATGTTTGTAGCATCTATCCTGCTTACTCTAAATGCAGACGTAATGTCTTCAGTCATAAACTGAGTAGTTCTACTTCCTATTTTCAGAAGAAAGTGACACGATCTTATGGGGAAGCTTGTTCCTCACTCACCGTCTTTATGTGTTTCATCCGAATGAGGACCCCTCTGCCCCTCTCATTGAGGACAGTCAGCTTCTCGGCCAGTTTCTGCTGGTAGGCCATGGCACCAGGTGTTGTACTCCCTGTCGTGCCTCTATTTTCTCCAGGGGTAGTACTCTTCGCAACGACTTGGTCACACACAATATGACCACACCCTTTTCAACGTTGCGTTGTCCCCATAAGAGTGGGCGGGCCCTAGCGCTCTGCTCTCCAGTTCATTTCGGGGAAGAGCGCCGATCAAAGAGTCTGAAGTTCGGTTCTACTTCACCGTCGATCTTCCCATGCAAACAGAAGTGTGCCTCATGTCGCCAGTGGTGGCTATGTGTGTGTGTGTGTGTCGTGGCGGAAATAGTAGGAAACCACAGCTGTAGATATCACCAGGTCCTGCCGTACAGGCTGTGTCGTCACGGCTTCCTGTCTCTTGTAATCCTTGCTTTAGCTTATAGAAAACCAACAGTTGTAACTTTTGTCTGTGGGCCTTTTAGATGAGGACTCTACATTCATATCCATGCATGTGTATCTTGATATCATAAAAATATTTTTCTAAAGGAATAGTTTTGAATCAAGGGGGTGCGGTGGCACAGTGGGTTGGACCGGGTCCTGCTCTCTGGTGGGTCTGGGGTTCGAGTCCTGCTTGGGGTGCCTTGCGGTGGACTGGCGTCCCGTCCTGGGTGTGTCCCCTCCCCCTCCAGCCTTTCGCCCTGAGTTGCCAGGTTAGGCTCCGGTTCCCCATGACCCCGCTTGGGACAAGCAGTTTCAGACAGTGTGTGTGTGTGTGTGTGTGTGTGTGTGTGTGTGTGTGTGTGTGTGTGTGTGTAGTTTTGAATCAGGCTTGCACTACTTCCCCTTTCCAGTAGGTGTCAGTATCATCCATCCATTACCGAAAACTACTTGTCCTGTCTGGTGTAGGGTCGCTATCCCAGAAGCACAGAGCATAAGGCAGGACACATTCTGGATGGGACACTGCTCTGTCACACGGTAATCTCACACACAGAGCGTTATTTACGGTCACCAGTTCAACACAACACAGGAAGAACCACACAGACCGTGCTTGATTCAAACCCAAGTTGAAGCTCACAGCCCAAGAGCTGTTGGACAGCAGTGGTACCCCCTGCACCAGCGTGCTGCAAAGAGAGATGGAGAAGTGTGTGGAAAATGAGAGCGGGTGCAGAATGTAGAGAATAGAAGTATGTTGTGGAGAATCAGAGAAGTAAGTAGTGAGTAGGGTTGTTGTGGGTAATATGTAACGTGTAGAGAGTGACAGACATGGCTGGAGATGGTAGCGCTGCTACAGTCCCACAATCCTCCCAGCTTTCCAAGCATAACTTTGAAGCAACCATGTTGAAAGCATCAATTGGAGCGCTCCTGCCAGGAAAGTGGCATATGGAATAATATTTAAAACAGACTGCTTAAACGATGTCTTTTCCATAAAACCTGAACCCATTTGACACTATATGTATAACATACACAGGAGGGACATTACAATGTATGATAAGACATGCCCCAGGTAAATATTCCGTGCATCATAGATATGCACACCTTCTCAAAGCCCTGATTTATTTCCCAGCAGTCTCCCGTAATTTTATAACTGCATACTTCCCTCATTCTTCTATTCCATATGTAATAGTCAGCTGTTCCAGAGGCTAATTTCCAGGAATCTGGACTCACTTTATTGTGGAGAGACAAACCGTTTGGAAGCACAGCAAGAGCTGAAACCCAACCCAAGAGCAGCGTACTCATATTAGGACTGATCGTACACCAGTTCAGCCACAGGCATTCCCACCGCGCTCTTGAATATGGTCAGAAGAGAGATCTTTCTGAGCCGTTGCTTCAGCTAGAGAAGTTTAACAGATTTTCAGAAGCTCGGGGGTCTGTCTGAATGTGTCTGTGTGACGGTCTGTGGTTTCAACAAGTTATTTATAAGGCTTATAAACTTCTGTAACTGCTAATTTTGATTCTTTTACGCAGATACTGCATAGATGAGATGACTGGCTGCTGAATCATCCTTTTACGGGCAGATTGGGTTTTCTCATGGAGTTCTTTTGTCCAAGGTTGCACAGACATTTAGGTGTTCGTACACCTTTTGCATAGCTGTGGCCTGTGACATCGTGTCGGAATAGCCGTCCCATATCTCGGGCTGATACTTATAGTCACTTAGTATTGTGCCCGTGGTGTAATTGTGGGCATTTTTAAAAGCTCTCCTATTTTTTCCAAAAAATTACAATGCTCTCTTGTGTCACTTCCTAGACCAGACATTCTCAGACGTGTCACGAGAATAAATGGTGTTATTTGTACAAGTCTGTGGAAGGCAGTTAGTAACGTACGCCCAACAACTGCTGGACAAACTGCACCAATTTCTTTTCTCCAAAAAGTGCTGCTGTCAGGACTTTCTTCATGAGCTGCTCAAGCGGTAGCGTTCTCTGTTTCTTGTGTAAGAAGAAGACCGAGTTTGAAACGATTCACGCAGACAATGTTGTCCGTGAATATAGCAGGATGACAGCCTATTGCTTAAGCCTGAACATTTGTCACGACAGCTTCAGTTTTCGAAGTAATTTTTCAGTTTGTTTGCCGTAGTGGAACGCTGGCGTGCGCTAGCATGTGCAAGGGCTAAAGTGAAATAGATGATTCAGTTAAGTCAGCTGCTTGCTCACTGTTATTCTCTTCGCTGAGGGCCTTGGAATCCAGGCATGCAGGAGCCCATCTCACACAACGATAAACCTCGCGAGCAGCAGCAGCTGCAGCAGCACTCGATCCAGCAGTAGATGCATGCACCCCGGGTGATTCTTGCAAGCCGTTGGCTGACAATCCAAGGTGCTGCTGAGCCGTAAATCCCTCCGCCTGGCACAGCATCACAAGGCTGGAGGTGAGCTCGGCCCCCTTGGAGCAACAATAATCCTCCTACCTAGGAAGGAGCCCCCGGTTCCATCTGGGAACTGGAATTGAGCACTAATGACCTGCCATTTCCTCCCCTGCAATTTGGACTGTTCAGAAGGAAGGTAACAAAAAGTTATTGGTGACTCATTTAACTTTGACGCGATCAACATTTATTAATTTGACATATGTTGCCCTGCTCAGGTCACAACCTATTTATTCTGTGCTTTTAATCATTGATGTGGATAAACAGCGTGATTCAACCAGGGCCTCCAGCTGCTTGCTTCCGGTGTCCCTTGAAGTGACAGACAGCTCAGGGTGAACATAAGTGCATTTCACAGCTGTTAAAGTGCTTTAGATGCTAAATACATGATTACTGAAGAACAGTTTGTCTGACACCATTGGGTCACATTGCTTCCCAGAAGGAAGGCGTAGATTGGAAATACAAAAACAATCGCAGTGGGATTCCAATTTAGGGAGCTGTTGTTGTCAATGGGATGCCAATTTAGTTGATCAGGAGAGAAGTAAATCAGAAAGAAATGGGTCAATAAAACCCTTCCTGAATGCATAAGGGACTCAGCAGGTCTGAGGGAGAGTGGGAGCTCAGTCTACCACATCAGAGTCCAGACTGATTTTGTACCACTTGTAAGTGAGATCACCATGCAGTCAGAGGTGGAGGAGTGCAGAGGGCTTGTAGGCGAGTAAGGAATTATCTGGTCCTATAACTACTGAGGTACAGACCATTATCTGTTTCTGTCTCTCACATTGGTCTTCTCTCTCTCTTTCATAGTCTGTCTCTCAGAAGACCTGTCCAGAAATCCCATGTCAAATGGTATAAAGCCCAGCTGTTTGGGAGCCGTAAAGGAGCACGTAACTGTACGTAGAGCTAGTGGATGGAGTGGATTCTTAGTATCACATGTCTCAATGAACCCCTTCCACAGTATGATAGCCTAAGGAGCTATATGGGTATAGCACACAGTAAAATGACGTTAATGATAGTTCACACTCACTACAGTCCTACTGCCATGCAGCACTGAAGCTCTGTACAAGAAGACTTCCCGGGAAGATTCCGGACTTTGTGAGTGCGCAGGTCACTCTGCAGACTTGTGTGCACTTCTCTGCCATCTAACGGTGGAAAATATCGAAGCCCGTAGGCTTCCGCGGCTGGTGTCAACTGACTGGGGATTTAACTCTTCTGGATTAGATCGCGTCGTGTAGGACACTGGTTCCAACGTTTCTCTCCCCCTGTTGGAAGCATCTTCAGGGAGCTGCCACATCTCAACATGGCTCCAAGAACACATAAGAGTGACGAGACAATAACATCAACTCAGCAGTGGCTGAACACTCATTGCAGACCGGTCATGAGATCCACTTTGAAGAGACCACAGTTCTTCCACGTGTTCCTGGATACAAGAGCCATGTAGTAAGAGAGGCGATTGAGATAGAGAAGCACCCCGACAACTTCAGTCGGGAGGAGGGTTTCAACCTATCAAGAACCTGGACATGACCCGACTGCCTCTCAAGGAAGCTCAGTTCAACGAGCCGACCTGTAACACGAAAGATACAGTGCAAGTGGAAAACACAGCAGGGGCACCACCTATCAGGACCATCCGCTACGACCTCTGACCCCGATCCCGCCCATAAATACACCCACCCTCGTCGAACACTCCAGTTCACATCTAGCCTTCACGAGATGCGGCAGCTCCTCCCCGAAGATGCTTCCAACAGGGGAAGCGAAACGTTGGAACCAGTGTCCTACAGGATGCGGTCTAATCCAGAAGAGTTAAATCCCCAGTCAACGGTGGAAAATGTTCAACATGAATTTTAGCAAACAGAAAATTAAATGAAAATTGAGAAATGTTCCTGTCTTTGAAAATTGGTAACTCAGATGTTTGTAACACAAGGTGTTTTTGGTGCTTTTTCTCCAAAACAATGTTCACGCACTAGGCTGGTTACATTTATTTAACCATTCATACAGGCAGGTCATTTTTAATGGAGAAATTTGATCAAGGTACCGTGACTCTCCAGGCAGATGTTGCAAATGAGTATCACAAAATGCTAGTCTTAATTTAGGCCTGAGAGGGTTAAGGAAGGTACCAAAAATGGACTCAGTGAGAACAAGTACATTCCTAAGTATTTATGTGTCATGATCTACACCAGTAAAGTAAACACTATTCAGCATCATTTCCAGTGTATAGTATGGGTTTGTCTTAAAAAGCAAGTTTTCTTTTTCCATTTTTACTGTTATATATTTTTTTTTATTTTATTGTTATTGCAGTTTTTAGTCTTAAGCCTAGAAATCTTGTGTGAAAAAAAATGAAAATGCCTTGCAAAATGAACAATGCCAACAACAAATTGTGTGCATGGCAAGGGCCCAGCAGGGAAGGGGGATTAACACACAGGTGGTCCAATTTAGGCATTTTTTGTGCAAGTTCTGACCATTTCATCAGAGTTGTGCTCTTGCTGTCTTAATAAAGGCTTAATTAAAAGAGTTTTCAAGGCTGCTTGTGCCTCATGTAAGTAAATGATGAGAAGGTGGTACGTTAATATGCTCACAGTCAAGTGGGCTGTTCCTTGTGGTATGGTTGTTCTAGGTCTCTGCTGACTTTAGCAGCAAAAATATTTTAGCTGCAGTCACTATTATACAAGCTTTAATAAAATATTATTGATGTGTGTGAGAGGGGTGCGGTGGCGCAGTGGGTTGGACCGCAGTCCTACTCTCCGGTGGGTCTGGGGTTCGAGTCCCGCTTGGGGTGTTGTGACGGACTGGCGTCCCGTCCTAGGTGTGTCCCCTTCCCCCTCTGGCCTTACGCCCTGTGTTGCCGGGTAGGCCCCGTGACCCCGTAAGGGACAAGCGGTTCTGCAAATGTGTGTGAGTGTGTGTGTGATGTGTGTGTATTATTAAATAACTGGACTGTGTTTTAATTCTGTTTGTTGTAGCTTTTATATCTGCAGTTATTCTAATTTCTTGATTCACGCAACTGCAACGCTGATGTTATTCAAATACACAACCAAGGTTTGCCTTAGTGTTATAAAATCATACAAAGATCACGTGTTTTTAAAATTAAACACATCCTGTCTTTTATAGCAGTTGTACTATACATGTGGTCTCCTGTTTTTAATTACAATGGAAAGGGGAATGTTACAGTACGGTGTGTCTGTCTTGTCACTTTTCCAGCTAAGTCAATATAGTAAATGAATACATTATTTTTAATATCATGTTACCTTAAGATTTCCTTGTCTGTTGTTCTTGGTATTTTGTGTCACACCACACGCGCACTGTCCGAAACCGGCGACGCAGGGCGCGAGGCTGAAGTAATACAACCAGGGCAGGACACCAGTCTGTCGCAAGGCACCCCAAGCAGGACTTGAACCCCAGACCCACTGGAGAGCAGGACCTGGTCCAACCCACTGCGCTACTGTGCCACCACACCCCGCCTTTGTGTCACACCAGTCTTGAAGAATTCTAGTTTTTCACTAAGAATTCTAGTTTTACGAGCAATACCTCCCATAACCAGTGGGTGTCAGAACAAGGTAATCTGAAATTCTTCGGGGAAATTCTCACGAAGTCTTTTCAAACAAACGCGGCTTTATTTTTTTCATGACTTAGTGCATCATACTGATGCCCGCAGCATGTTTCATTCATGTCTGAATAAGCAAATAAATGTATTATGTGCAACTTCTTCTTGATCCTCCTGTAACTGCCAGCTGCTGGTCTCCGATGTTTCAACAGAGAACGGCTTCTGTTCCCTCTCTCTCTCTCTCTCTCTCCTCCTCTCCTCGCCTGCCAACTAATCAGAAGTGCGGACATATGGAAAACTTTTTTCATACGCTAAAAAGGTTCCATACCAAATTCTTTCTTGCTGCCTGTTAAATGCTGTACAATACGCCTCCGTTGCAGCGGAATTACCCTGCTCTATTTGCTTTTACCTCACACCTTTACTGACTGCTGGGGATCTTCTTTCCCTGGCTAAAGAACGTTTTCCTTCTGCAAGGGCCTTCTCCAATAGGGGGCGCTCTCTTTCCGCCTCTGCCGGTGTGGCCAGGTCTGAGGGGCCATTGTGTTAGCGGTAGCGATAGGCTCTCCCAGGAATAGTCACCTACACAGACAGAGCTCCAGTGTTCTCACCAGCCAAGCCATGAATGAAGTGCCAGCGTACCGCTCCGCTTCCCTCTTTGCTCACTGCTAATCTTGGCCCATTTCAGGAAGAGCAGCCTGTGTTCCACCCTTCTTAAATTGTTTCGTTGTACTTTTCGTTCCAACTTAACACGTTCTCATTCATCCGCTTTTTTTTGGACTGCGGTTACCGTGTAGCGGATCGTGGTTGAAAAGTCATGTTTTCTTCTCAAACGGGAGAATCCGTGCTTTTAAAATCCGCAGCAAAATGAGCAAGGTGCCGATGACCTTTAAGAGTATAAATTATTCCCAGTGACGAGTGTTAATCCAACAGCGACATCCAGTTACGATTCATCGGAACTTGTATTTTACACAGATTTTGCAAACCTGTTTCGTGCAGTAAATTTATTACTGGATTTCCCCAGTTCTTTTCCTGAAAAGGGGTTTAGTACGAATGCTTTTCATCTATAACTGACCAGAACAAAATAAATGACCTCAGTGCTACTCTCTAATCTGCTTATTCAAATTTCCAAAGTTATTACCAAGCGACCGTAACTTTCCTCAGAGCAATTTCGGAGAGATTGTAATCAAGTTGAATTCAAGAGCAGTCACCACCCCCATAACCTACACAGGTAATAATTGCTGGTTATTTGTAGCTGATGATGACCGATACTGTCATAGGTGCCTTCAGGTAAAGGGAGATACGCCCCAGAATCCCTGCAGTGCAGTGACAGATGTCTGACAGGGGCTTGGCCTGGGCAGCTCGTGTCCACGGCGCTTCCTCGTTCCAGGAGGGGAGGCCCGAGAGTTCTCCCATAATAGGTGCATTCTGCTGTCAGCACTATCGCTAGTTTGTTAGGCTGTGTGGAAAGTGTGACTAAATTATCCCAGTACCAGGCGGTGCTGTGGCAGACCCGTCCCAAATTCTGGACCCGATGATTTGCGGCTTTTAGTTTCTTTGCAAAGGAGGGTGCGGTGGCCCAGCGGGTTTGGCCAGGTCCTGCTTTCTGGCAGGTCTGGGGTTCGAGCCTTGCGAGGGGTGCCTTGCGAGGGACTGGTGTGAACTGAAAGTGACGTGTCTAAATGGAAATCGCGAGTTTGCTCAAATATTCAGGATAAATCAAGGGTAAATATTATTTAGACCTGCACTATGCAAAAATGCACTGATATAGAGCATTTCCTTGTTACTATTTCACATGTACATTCCATGCATTTATTTGTCAGATGCTTTTCTCCAGGTGCCATTCTACTGAGGGTAAACAAAAGCACATTTTGCAACAGAGACATGGATGCAGACTCGATTTTCGAAGCACTGTCGCTTTGTTGGATACCACCAATTTTGCTGGCACGCACCGCACAAGTAGTTGCCTATGGAAGTGATCGGAACTTCAAGGGCCATCGTGACACACAGAAAGATCCAAATTTATGGAGCTGTTACAAGATCAGCAGAGAAGTGCATGCAGAAGAGATGTGTTCTGACATTGTTCTTGAATTTTGAAATGGATTCAGCATTTTTGAGGGATCCACATTAAAAATGATAGTTATGGCATAGATATAAAAAATTATGCTCACCTACAACCAATCTCAGTTTCTCATTTTCAGTGTTTAGTCTAACTGTTTTTTCACACTTAACTTCATGAAGCCTGGAACACATCATGAAATACGGTGTTAGATGCACTTTCCGTGCTTTCTTGTGAAATACAGATCGCACCGGCAATGTCAACAACGCTCTGTTTTATCTCCGACGTATGACCTGATTAGTGCTCATGTGCTGTGTGCTTTAATCTCACAGCCCTTATAGCAGACACACAATAACAACAACATTGCAATGGGCTTCAAAGGCTTTCAGAGTGACGGCCAACAGCACAGGGCATCTTGCCTGGGCCACACTGAGGATACATGAAGCGCTTGAGCAAAATAAGAGAATGGATTCAAAGTGATGAATCAGCAAATATGCCAGTCGGAAGAAAAGAGTTCTTCTGGGATGTTTTTTTATGTTCAATCATATCTCCTTCTGTGCCCAGTTTCAGAGTATGTTTTTTCAAATAGATGACTGGAGTCGTGCCCATTACAGTGACACAAAAACACTTCTACTGTTATATGACAGGGAGACTCATGTGCCTAAACAGACATTTCTGCCTTTTCAAGCTCAGTAAATAATAGTATATTTTCCCCTAGTTTGTATCAGTGTTGACCTTTAATGTGTCTCCAATTTTGTCCCACAAAACGGCAGCTAACAAAGTCATTAGTGCTGTTAACGTTCAGTTGAAAGACCCATTCAAAGTTCCAGGTTTCAGTAACACCTCCTGCTTTAGTACTCTTGAGAAAGGTACACTGAATTGCTCCAGTAAAATTTACCCGGTTCTATAAATCCATTTACATCTAGCAGATGGTTTTCTCCAGCATGAGTTACAATGTTAAGTTATGTGCAATTAATTACCCATTTATACAGCTGGATTATTCTTAGTGGAGCAATTGAGGGTAGGATCTTTGCTCAAGGGTACTAGAGCTGGCAGTGGGACTTAAATCTACAACCTTCAAGTCCAAAAGAGCCTGGAGAGATTCTAGTTCAGGGCCAGGCCCTACGACCGCTTACTTCTGGTGTCCCTCGATTCCGTGGCAGATTTCTCAGATCTAGTTCTCCTGCTCCATTACTGAGGAGATGAATGGCAGCTTTGTCCCCCGCACTTCCTCGCTGAGCCATTGGCCTTTCAGCAACCCCCACACCCCTCCTGGCCTCCTAGAGCTCGCCATGTCCCTCTGCTCCGTCTCAGACAGGAAAAGAGGCACACTGGGGCTGCGGCTAGGTTGAGTTCTTTGATCAGGATGCTTTGGATTGACCAGCAGTGTGGCCCAGGAGCCCAGCTTCTTCAATGGAGGCTCAGTGTGCAGGACATGGCCAGACTGACTCCAGCAGGAGAGGGGAATGTGTCCCACTAACACATTGTCCATTCTTCCCCCATGCATGATTATCTGGCATCTGCTCCAGAAGCCACTGCATTAAATAAGAACAACAGTATCTTACGGGATGAATGTGGGTTCATTTTTCAAAAAATAACAACATCCTTGCTTGCAGCATTCATAAGCTCTTTAATTATGTGCAGTGAAGTAGAGTTATTATTGCTAAAGGCAAGATGGTATTGCGTTAAATCAGTCAAAATTAAGAAATTTTAAGTGAAAATTTATGAGAAGGACATTTAAGTGGCTTCTTTTGGATTAAGTCTAATCTGCTTTTGCTTCATATTAATATTTTTTTTTCTAACTCCCTGTCTGATCAAAAATTATGTCTACCTACTAAACGCTTTCCTAAAAACTGTGTAGCATGATACCAGTCAAAAGTCTGAGTACACTTTGAGAAAACAAGTTTTTCTACAAAGCATTCAGTTAACAAGTCTGGGCTGGAAATGAGCTCACATGTCTTCCGAGGTCTTCTGTAACACTTCCAAGAGATGTCGGACACTTGTGGGTTGCTTTGCTTTCGCTCTCCTCTCCAGTTTGTCTCATACAGGTATTGCCCAGGTGGCCCAGATCTAGTGACACTTTTAATGTATTTCTATGCTGACTGTTCTAATGCTGACATAACAGATTAATCTGTTTTTTTTTTTTTTTTTTCCCACTACAAAGGCCCACCGGTGTCCACTGATTTGGAACACTTGTGTGAATATGGAGAGTCATGAAGAAGAGGCATCCTGGAATAAGGGTCGTCTTCATTTGGCATTCCACTAATGAGACAATAGTTCACACAGCACCTCAAATGGAAACCAGCTGCCCACCAGTACAGCAAAGGTCATCTCAGAAGCGTTTGCTTTTCTTTCTGACTTGTTTAGGGCTAAGGGAGGGGGTGCTTTGTTTATTGTCCCTTATTCTGCCCTGTACCCACATAGCTGTCAGAAATTTTGCCTTTAGTTTGTGCCCACAGTTTGTAGAATGGCTGTTTTGATTTTCTCAGAGGAAGAGATTTTCTGAAACACCAGACAGGAAAGCATTAGAACCTCCCCACCACCACCCTGACTTTGTTGATGTCTGTTGCCTCATTTAAATTTTTCTTTTTTTTTTGCTCAATTTTGATGAAAATGAACATTTTCAGGCTTTGTTCTGAGACAGATATCCCTTGGCCGCTGGACGTTCTGTAAGCAAGTTGAAAACCTCCATCTGAAACAGAGCAAAGTTTGGACATGTACGATTTCATCCCTCAAAGCGCAGTGTAGACTTCTCTCTTTGTATTTAATATCTAATTTCAACACGAGCGTTGAAAATAGCAACCAAGACATTCCCAAAGCCTGTTTACATTTTTTCCATTTATTCATCCATGGCAAACAGTACAGGCTTTTAAAATGGGCTGTGTGCAGCTATGTGATGAGCTCCTCTGTGCTGATGCATACTTCCTAGGTCATCCTCCTGGACAACAGTAAGCATTTGTGGTCCGCTGACATCTTGCAGTCCTGTGTTGGGCCACCGGGTCAGACTGGTGTCAGGTGCTGGTGCTCTTCTTTGTGTCAGTCTGGCTCAGGCCCACAGAGCAGCCTCTGCATGGATGTTTCTCCTGGAGCCTGAAGTGGGGAAGTGAAGGGAGGTGTATGTTTTCCATTTTTCTCTGAACCCCCCTCTCCCCCATCATGCACTGGCTTGTGGATGCACCCACCCAGGAACCCTCTCATCTCCATCCAAGAGCAACAAAGGAACCTTGAACCAGGAAATGGCTAAAGGAGAAATAGCTTCCTCTCGTTGTATCTTCTATGTCCACCAGGACAGAGACAAGTTTGATGGTGTATAGTGCATACATTCGCTTGTTGCGAACCACAGACTGTGTTTATACGGACTAACAGATGCTGCATGTGTATACAAAGGTATTTTCAGTGTAGTTCAGTGTCATGTGAATTTATCTCTGCTCATCTTCTTCACAGCACTACGGTAATATGGTAATATGAGTATCATGATCCAGTTGTGATTCAATGGATGAAGAAGGACATTTCAAATTCTTAACCTGTTGTTTGGGACAAAAAATGTAGTGAATATAAATAGCCAATACCTTTTGTGAGAGAAGTTACAGTCTGAGTCAAGAAATGGCACAGTTTTCAGACATACTGTATGTCTGTCTCTTTTTAAATCACTGGAAGTCCGTAATTAGAAAAGCACAATTTTTTAAGTACAGAGGAGAACGCACGCCTTGAAATGCTTTCAACCAGTGTAAGTGTCTGGTTATAGAAGTCATCTTTAAGAAGTAATTGGAAAAGTGAAAAACTCAGATTTATGTGTAGAAAATGACCACAATAATTATGAGATTTACGTACTTTAAAGAAAAACAAACTTTTGTGGCATTGTGGGTTACTTGGAAATCTTTGCTTTGAATGTATCTCAAAACTCTGTCAAAGCCAGTTACAGGAACACATCCAAAAGCGATCACTCCAAACCAATCAAAAGATTCTGTTTTATTTTTGCAGAACGGGCAGCGAGCCTTTACTAACTTGCAGAGCTGCGTTTATGCTCTGCCTTCTTCATAAAGGTAATGGATAAATAATGATTTGTTATGTCTAAAAAAGTTCCTAAATTGTTTGATGCCTGAGAAAAGCACAAGTTCTTCAATGGTTTTGCACCTCACTTATTCAATGATGAAATGTGATAAGGTCCTTCCCAACTGGCTACCTAGGCAGCAGTGTCTACTGCCCAGAGCTGTCCAGGGAGTCTGCAGTAATGACAGTACACTTTTCCTCTCTCCAGTAATCTGCTTTAGCTCCTTTAGGGGTGAAATGCACTAACAGGGCCTCCAGTTTTAATACAAACTAATTCCTAATGCAGAGAGGTATAATGATGCATTACAACTATGTGCACATTTAGCCTGAGTACACAGTAGCACCATGATTTGTTCATGCAGACTGACACACCCAGAAACACACACACAAGACTCTGGATCATTTCATTTCAAAAGAGGATATACAAGAACTTCACTCAAGAAAGCTGCTCTTTCCATGTAACATAAACCTTTTACCACAGCTGACATGTTAGTTCTCACCTTTAGCAGACTTTTTTGTATTTTTGTCTATTGTTAAAAAACGGCTTCTTTAATTAACATTTGTGCAATCTGTTTTACGTCTGGAACTGAGGATTTAAGTAATAGATGGTCTACACATACATTGCTGATTTACTGCACTGATTTATTGTCTACTACTGTAATCATACATATTTGATAAATAAAGGTTCCTGCAAGTAAGTACAGAAAACCACCGACTTTGTGAGTCAAGTACATGAATATGGTTCTTTATTCTTTGCAGCAAGAGAGTGGAATTCCAAACATCCGTTGCCAGTGTGCCATGACCTGTGTTGGTATTGTTTATGTGGACAGACGGTGTTTTGGAACCAAGCCTTCAAGTTGCACCCTTAAAGATAAAACAAAATGTTGCTAAAGCACTAAGGAAGAAAAAACGTAAAATGTTCTTTGTGAAATATGCCTTTTCAGAATACATGCAGAGCATAATGTCAAAACCTGAAGCTTAATTTCTGGAAAATTGTGACTATAGCCAAAGTTTCCATGGAATATCGTATCTGACTTAAGCTGCAGCACTCTGTCTTGATTCTGCGCTGCTACTTGGAACAGAAAATCTCCCCAAGAAACTGTTTTAATGAGTGGCTTCTAAAAAATTGTCTCAAGTTCACAATTGTGCTTTCCCATTCCTGAACAGAAAACAATTATTCATAGCAATGCACGTTCAAGTAAAAATGTATTTTGGCAGCTGTATTTTACTTTTTGGCCACTTATTAAAGCAGGAATCAGTTATACTCTGGGGTCTCCACCAACGATGGAACTGTTGCTGCTGCACCTTCTTAGTCTTTGCCATGTCTTTGGGACAAACTGGATGAAACAAACATATTTATCAAATGTAATAAGAAGCTGAATATTTCTCTTTTAGGTTGGATGACCTGTGTCAAGGAAGAGGTGGTGAGGTGGGTGCACGTGACCCCCGGGAGGGCTTCGTCACAGCTGCTGCCAACTGCTCCAGCAAAAATTTTGATTCCTATGACGGAACTGAGCTGGACCTCGCTATAGTGCTGGAATGAGAAGGTCAGCTAACTCCCAGCCAGCAGCACTCTGTAATCTACTGTGCTAAAGGGATCTCCAGTCTGACCCTGTCCCTTAAGTGAACTGGTCCCCAGTGGATGAGAATTTGGCCACTCACTCAGGCAACACGCAGAAACGACTTCAAATGGAAACCAGAGTCCATAGAGTTGATTCCCTAAACCAACTGATGGGCAGAACAAAGACTTCTATTGCCGGTTATTTCCGTTCCTTTCTGTGTGTTTCAACAACACTTCAGCTTGCAGTTGTAGCTGTTGGTCGAAATATAACACAGCAATGATCACGCATATTTATTCTTTGCTTCTTAATGGCTACACCTGTATTTTGTAGCGGTCAGCTGACTTCTGCTTTATGTTTCCGCATGGACCAAACTGAGTCTTCCTTCCTCCTTTGTCTATGAAGAATGTACGACTTTGTGCAACATATTTTCCTCTAATATCATCTCTGTAAAAGAGTAGGGGAAAGGTAGGAATGCTGTAGGAAATAGGGAAAAATATCCCCGATGCCTGGAAAATGTTATGATTGTATCGACTGTGTAAGCAGGGCAGCACTGAGAAGCAACTCTGACCTAAACAGAAATACCTCTGCATTCGCATGTTTATCTAATGCAATGCAAACATAGAGGGGAGCATTTTCGTACAGTGCCACAGACAGATGTGGTACTGTAGTGCTAAACGGGGTCCTGCGGGGGACTGCTGGAAGGAATAATACCTTACTGTCTCCTGAGGGACATGTTTCCCTCCAAAAAGAAAAAAAAAATCAGAGAACAGAAAAGTCCCTTTTCTGCAGACTGCAGGCTTATACTACACATTTGATTTAAATTTAACTTACACACCTTATGCACCAAAATTCTTCATATTTTCCTCTTAAAGAATTGTCAAAGATATTTTTTAAATAAAAATATCTTTTGTTTTTTTATTTTTCTTTTATTTTTTCTCGAAAATCAGTTTCTTCAGGAATTACAATTTTATAAAAATTGTGTTGCTAACACAAAAGCATTTATGACCCAGAGGTAAAATGTGTACATTAAGTTTTCACTTTCACTGTAGTAGATAGTGATGTTAGCTATTAAAAGGTACTTGTCAGTTCAGTTTTTATCACAACGAGAAACACATTGTTCGTTAAGGTGTTAGTAATTGTTAATAAACCCTGATAATCCTTCTGTTGTAATGTATTTTTCATCTGTAAATTGTGTGACTGAGTTGAAGAGGAAGTTTCACTTTACCATTTCCCGTTCTTTCACAGACATTTGTATATTTTTTTAAAAAACATTTTCATGACTCTGTGTGTAAATGTGTGCTATTTTATCAGTATTCCTTTAGTTTGAACCAGTCCAATGACTCTCCTTACAGCTTGGTGTCTGACCAGCTGCTCCTTCAAGTTCTCACAGGTCTCTCTTCTCCACAACTCATCTGACCATTAGAATTAAAATTAGAGATGAAATCATGAATGGTACCCTGAGAAGAAGCCCAGTTTAGAATGTTAATGACTTCAACATCCTTGGAGTTTAGTTCTACCTCCATAGACATTCTGATCTTCATATTATAACACGTCCACATGGGTTCCCTGTTACCACAGTAGAATGCTCAGGAGGGGTGGGCGGCCACTGACAATTGGACCCCTAGAAGTTTAACTTTCTCCCTACTTCGCAGTTGGGTTTTTTTTTTTTTGTTTGTTTGTTTTCCTCTCCTCTGTTACCCTTATATCCAGAGGAGTTTCTGGGGAAATTTTTGGAACCATAGTGCACTTGAAGACTCATATTTACTCAATCCCATACAGCTCAATGAACATACAGCTTCAAAAGCCTATTGGTTCAATTCAAGTCAGCACTGACTCCTGTGCTGTAAAACTCCAGATATTGCTGCACGTGGCTGAGAGCCAAGCAGTAAATGGTTTGACAATGGGCCGTCAGACTGTTACTGGAAAACGTGCTGTTTTGCAATTAAACAGCAGACTAATTTCTCTACAGAGGTTTGTGAAGTCCAACCTGGGCGCTACCAACTCCCCCACGGTTTGCACACAAAGTAGTAATTGTTTGTTAAAGTACATAGTGCAACAGTGCATTGATGTGTACTTTTGTGTGTGTAAGGGTGTGCATGCATTCTGTGTGTGCTAAATTATGTCTGTATAAAACACTAATGCTGGATTGAATCACGCCTCCTACAATTTGGGTCAATTGAGGCAGTGTTTCTTTGCCATCCTCCTGATTATAGCTTTGAACTCAGGGACTATGAACCAGCATCCTGTGTTTAATAAGCACACAGGGGAAAGACTGAGGAGTTACCGTGGCGGAGATGTGTTTGGTCTGAGAACGTCTAAACAGTGGGTGAAATTGGGCAAGCCGGTCGTATTCCAAACTTTCTTAATGTGCTAATTAAGATTTTATCAGAGGGATGAAAAAGCACTCAAAGCCTCTTGGTTTACAGTTAGCTCATGGTGCATTGAAACTGCCAGCTGGCCCTTTATGTGTACTTCTTGTACCCACATCAGCCGGCTGCTCTTCCATGAGTACGAGAGATGAGAGAAGCTTCTCCGGGCCTTTAAACCTAAGGGCTCAGTGGTTGTTAAACAAGGAGCCCCCTGCTAACTAAGAACAGTACAAACACAGTAGTCTATGTTCTGTGCAGATCTTACAAACACTGGAGGATTACAGGGGTAGTAAATATGTTTCTAACATCAAATTTTTTTATTTTATCCTGTGGATGCTAGCGGTCATGTGAAGCAGCAGAGTAGCTTGAAATGTGTATTTAATGATAGACTGATGAATGTTTGAGGCTTTGGTATTCATTTTAAAACTTCATACAAATCAGAATAGATATGTGTTCCAAGTTTTGAGATTTATCCATTTTCATAAGGATTTATGATCAAGACTGAAAAAAATTAGAACATTCAATGTATGAGCAAAATTTTTGTCTCTGGTGAAAGCTATTCTGAAAATCCTCAGCAAGTTAAATTCAACAAAAACATGCTCCTCTACCTTGTGTGTCATACCCTTGCGCAAAACTAATCAAACTGAATAATATGAGGAGAATAATGAGCATATACACACACATATCTTCTGAATCACTTGTCCCATACGGGGTCGCGGGGAACCGGAGCCTACCCGGCAACACAGGGCGTAAGACCAGAGGGGGAGGGGACACACCCAGGACTGGACACCAGTCCATCGCAAGGCACCCCAAGCGGGACTCGAACCCCAGACCCACTGGAGAGCAGGACCCGGTCCAACCCACTGCGCCACTGCACCCCCTCATAATGAGTATAATCACACGTTTTTTTTTAACATTTCAGTTATCATGTTTGAAATCGTGTTGTGCAAAGTATAGCAAAATTTATGAGAAATGCTGAATGAAATACCACACGCAAGTGATGTGCATTTTCTCGGTTGAGTCCAAAGCGCCAAGCGAGCAAGCGAGCGTTCTGCCAAACTGAAATGTGTTTCACGTGCTTTCTTAACCACAGCCATACCTTACACATGGGTGCGTAGGCATGGCGTGTCCCAGGGGTCTGCCGGAACATGGGAGCACGCAGTGGGTTAATGTTGCTTTCCAGCCACTTGAGGCTGGAGGGTCCGCTAGCCGGGCAGCGAGGAGTGTGTCTCCCGGCCTGCCAGCAGACGGCACCCGGGGGCCTCTGAGGACAGCAAGGAGTGTGCCCTGCCCTGCCCTGCCCTGCCTTTTAGAATTAGTGGTGCAGTGACACACACCTGTTCCTCCGCAGCACAGTCTGTCAGCCTGCAGCCAGGCAGCCCAGCCAGGCAGAAACAAGCACAGCCATTAATCCAAGTAAATACAGCTGAAGCTGCCAAGTGCATGGAAGGATCCCCACCTCACATTGCTTTCAACTTGTGTTTTCTGTTTTCACATTCTTAGCAGAACTGATCAGCCACAAAAAGATTACGCTGACCGAAGGGTTTGTCCCGTAGCGTTCGGATGTCAGTTCAGCTGTGTGGAATTGGCGGTATTCTGATTAATCCAAAAGAATGTGATGTCGACTCTCACCTCGGCAGTGGGAAAAAAAGGTTCTGATCCAGGGACACCTGACCATGTGAGCTCCTGGCCCGTTCCCCAGCATACCCAGTTATTACACAGAGCAGGCATTGAAAACGGCTCTAATGATGCTGACTGGACCACTGCCACTGAGCGATTAAACTCCAAGAAGGAGCACAGTTTCCTCTGGTGAGAGCAGTCTGGAGAGGCAGTTTGGGTTATTCCCGTGACGAACCTGCCCCTCACATAGCTAAAAGTAGACTCCTGTAACTTTAAACAGGAACAAATGTGAGCAGCATAAAGGTTTGAGCCTAATCATCAGACCATAGAGACAACAACAGTGGCACACGTAGTGGTTGTGTGAAACAGTGTAAAAGTAGTACAATATGTTCATACCTTACACCACGTTCACTTTCTATCTACAAACACGCTTCCAGAACTCGGAAGTCAAAAGACAGATATCAGTCAATTATTCATTTCACGTTCATAACGGTTATTAATTTGACATTCTTTAGAGTGATTGATTGGCATAAAGGAATCTTTCAGTTACTCTTCGTGTATTAATGATAATTTTGTTTGGGGGGAAAAAAATCTTTGAAAAATAAATTTACAATATTTATACATATTTATTTATGTGTGAAAACATGTATGAAAAATTACATGTATTGAGGTATCATTGCCTTGTTGCTGGAGTGGGAGCAAACTTAAATGTGTTCAATAATGTGCAGTGCAGGGTAGACCAGCTTGTGTGGAACTCGCTCAGTGCCCAGTGCGACAGATGGGTTCCGGTGAGCGAGGAGAAAGGCGCTTACTGTCACCGCTAATGTCATCAGTGCCTTAGTTATGACTGCACCTTCTGACTGTATTTTCCTAAATGCTATTTAACTCAACTTTTAATCTTGTTATTGTCCCTACTCTCCATTAATTATATTAAGAAAAGGCGTGTGACTTTGGTCCTGGAGGGCCGCAGGCTGCGCTGGCTTTTCCCTGGCCCGAATACTTAACTGCACTATTGATTTGGATAAATGCATACTTTACCCTTTCACATGGTATTTCAGCTTTGAACAAGGCAGTAATTAAATTGTATTTTCTAAAATCTGCAGTACTCAGGCCCTCGAGGATCTCAGTTGCGCATTTCTGATCCAAAGTCTGTTTGGCTCCCTTAGAAATAGGGGCAGTGGCTCATAATTGCCACAGAGGGGCATATTTTCAACGAAACGTCTCCAATGGGCTGATTCTCTGCACTCCAACTTTAATTTGAATCAAACAAATGCGTAAAGAACAGCTATAGTTAAGGGACATGATGGAAAAACAAAACAGTAATCAGTCACCAAACCGACCATACACACCATTCATTTAACGTTTCGGTTTTTACCAGAGATATTCAGTGATTGATTTGTTATTTGCCATAGTGTTTTTATTGTTTATGGTGTTTGTTTGTTTTGGTTTTCTTCACATTTCCCATGAATTTATTGCATAAATGCCATTTATTCATGAGAACACTGCTCTTTTGTCTGCCGTCACATTTCCATGCCTGTCCCAGTGACCTGCTTTGCTGTGGCTGTTTGCTTAATTCCCATTTACTGCATCAGCTGGTGGTGGTCTGAGTCAGGAGATTTTCGTCTGCGCTGGCAGAAAGGCAGCCAGCAGTCCTGCGCTCCTGTGTCCTGAGTGAAGAAGCTGGAATTAGTACAGGTAGAACAGGCGCACAGAGGTAAGGAGGATCAGCTGGGGAATATAGAGCACCAAAGAGCTATGCTGAAGCAGACACTATGTCTCCAAGGGAACACAGTGCTAACAAATCCCTTTCCCATTATGTTTTTCATGTACAAAACCTTAAGAAATGTGGTCCTGTCTAAATCAGTCTTGCATACTCCCCATTCTCCACTGATTCAGTGACTTTAATTGTAATCACCTGTCTCCTACATCAGAAACTGAAAACACAAGAGTCCGAGGAATAAATAAAAACCAGTTTTTCAATTTCTAATTCTATAATGTGTTTTCCTATTTGTTCTTCATCTGGAAATGGTCAGAAGGGCCCTGGTGTCGCTCTCGGTGTGTACTTGCGAGGTGGTCTCTTCCCTAACAGGAATGGAGTGTGGCCACTTCGGGCATCCCGGGCTGGTTGCTCCGCTGGCAGAACCCAGGCACCCTCACGACCACTGGAGCCTCTGTGTGCTGGGGCAGCCACCACCCTCCCCCACTCCTGCCCCCAACCACCACCTTTCCCACCTCCCTACCCCGCCCGCGCCACCTCCTCCCCACCCCTTCAGCCCGGCCATCTCGCAGCATTCCTTCGGCCGGCTCACAGAGGGCCATTGTGTGCCCGGGGTGGAGAGCGCACAGGAGAGCACTCGCCGGTGGAATCACATTCGGACCTGTAGTCTGAGCCTGGAGTTCATTATTTCACCCCTGATCCTAACCAACCTCACACTTCCAGAAAACCAATCTCCTGTCTTCACCTTATGATTCGTCCTGACTTCCTCTTTCGGAAGGGTAAAGGGTAACCAGTGAAAATGTGATATCTGTGACTGGACTGATGTAGAAACAGTGGAGGAAAAGCAGAGGGCTGAACGCTCCAGTCAAATGGATGAAGTGCCAGTGAAAAGGCCTCTGGCTTCATTCAACACTCTGAATTTGATGACCTCTGCATCCCAATGGAACCATAATTTGAATCTGGCAAAGCAGAAATCTGAGTTTGTCAGTGTACCCAAGTTCACCCAGTGTTCAAACTGCAGTTTTCATTGGTCTGGGCTTGTTTCTAAATATACACTGAGACCATTAGGACCCTGGTGTTGAACCACGCTTCAGAAGTATAATCTGACTAACCACCTCTCATTTTCGCCTTTTGCAGCCTGGAAGCTGGAGCTGTTCTCCTAGTTTTTTTTCATTTTTTTATTACACTTTTACTTCTTCACTCTTGACCACTATCTCTCTCCAAGGCATTCAGAAGATTTGGAGCGCTAAAGCTTTCCAGGAGGCGGATATGGGTCTAATCAGCTGTGCATCTCAAAGTGCGTAGTGTTTAGAGGTTTTCTTCAAAGCTACTCATGTGCCAGTGCTCCATGCTGCACCACCTTCACCTCCAACAGATGTGTGTTTTGTGACATGTTTAAGAAACAACACATGGTGCGGTGACCACACATACCCAGCATTCCAAAGAGGCTTAGAATGAAAGGGAATTAAAAGAAATGAAAGCATGATCTCTTCAGGTTTGGTGGTGCGGAGTGTTTCAGTGGATGAAAATCCTCATTAAGGCTTTGTGCAGTAGGAGTGTGTAGAGATGGATTGTAAAGTATTCAGGAATGGCTTGTAATGATTACTTCAAAAGGTATGTTTGTGTCCCAAAAAGGCTTCCAAACACAACCCTTGACTCAACAATGAAGCTAGTTTTGTGTGGGGAGGTATAAAATGTGAGTAATCGTCGATAAGCAAAAGCCTGAAGGCGCTTTCAGTGCATCCCACCTCTCCTTCAACATCACAGTAATTTCCATACATGAACAACCAATCACAGATCTCTATAAATGAACATAAAGGTGGGATGGTTTTGTTCATTTTAAAACTTTAAAATATAACTTACATTTTTAACATTAAAACATGTGTGAAATATGTGCTGCTCCTGCAGAGGGGAGTTAGGAATGAAAACATGTATTACATTCTTTAAGATTAGCGCTGCAAACTTGAGAAATTTATGTGAGGTGATTTTGCAATAAAGGTGTGACTGTGCTTTTGGATGTATACATGCCTTAAAGGCACTATGAATACAAAATAGAATCAGCAAAGCTGAAGAGCAGCATTTACTGCTAAGAGGCAAGAGGTTGAAAGTTCAGCAAGCTGGTAAGAGTGTCATACTCTTGAGAACGGCACCAAATGTGACTTTTTAAACTACCGACCAAGCTGTGCACAAGTGTAAAATAAGAAAAATGTATGTTGTCTCTCCAGGGAGGCTGCAGAAGCACTAGTGGATTAATGTGATTGTCCTGAAGCTTCTCTAGCCATCCTGCACCCTACAGACCAGCACATTTTTGTGCTAGGCAACACTTAACAAGCCAGTGCAATAAAACTCCCCCCCAATTACCATAAAACCAGTTGAACCCTTTAGTGTTGAACGAGGCACTCAGGTTGGACAGGCATAAATAAACTGCACTCCACTGCAGCAATAATGCTTTTGCAAACAAGCGTTGCCAGGTGTGCACAGCTTCTGCCTGGAAATTGAGCGATGGGAGCACAACCTGTGAACTTTCCTCTTCCTTGCTGTTGATGGCAAAGAAAGAAAAGACCGTTGACCTTCGATCCATAGTTTGTTCCATTGTTTGGTTTTTCGATTATCAAGTCTAATGCCCATGTGTCAAAGACCCATTACCCATGAAATGACGCTGTTCCTTCTATTCCCCACGCTGATCTTAAGCAATAATGGACTATATTTACTGTGATGCACAGTACCTAAGCAGTTTCTACAATCTTTGTCATTGAAGTACCTGCTGAATGCGGTAACAGTTGCGTCCTGTGTTCGAGAGACACTACTTGCTCTAAATAACAACATTTAATCCCTGTGCTGCCAAAGATCTTTACACAACAAAGTTGTTTCACTGTAGTGTGTAGGACCTTGTTTTATCTATATTTTCAGCATAAATCCTTTAATCTGCAGGAAAGGACATGATCTTCACCTTTCTCTGATTTTTCGGTGTCAGCGGATTTCAGGTTCACTCCAGCTTCACCCACCGGTGCCTCCAATGGCCCTTTAAGTAGGAGATGGGATGTCGGCCGTCACTGCTTAGGGAAATGTATCAAAGCGTGGGAAATATTTGGTTCAAAGGGTGATTTGAGAGTGCAGAAAGAGTGGGGGGTGGAGGAGGGGTCACTGACATGTGAAGAATGCAAGATTTGGGAGATGTTTGGGTATTGGGGTCGGGGGATGGCAGAAGCCCACCATTGTGACAACCTTACCTTTATTGGTTCAGCTGGGACAGACACTCAGCAGTGAATGTGCTGCTATGCATCCTTTTGCAGGGGGTATACCACAAAATTTACTACAGTTCTGATTTTAACAAACAAGCCCTGAGAGAATGGGGAACAATTGCAGTCTGCTGTTTTTATTTTAGCATTTTTTGAGTTTCACAGAGTAATATTTTTTGTATAATTGTCTTATAATTGCATTTGCTGCAATTTTTTGTATAATTGCATTTATGTTCCTTTGCAGAAGTTGATGTGCAGTTCATTTTACAAGAGGTTCTTAAAACCAAAGAGAAACTTAAGAAGTTTTAATTGCTGTAGAAGTTAACATGACGCTTCAGTTCCTGTAACATGACTTCGTCTTCTGAGTTCTCGCTCAGTCCGTTTTGTAGGTTCGTGTCGGGGAACACACTAAAATTCGGGGAACTGAACTTAAAGGCTGGCTGTCACTCAGCATACACAGAAGTCATTTTTTCACAGTAGCCAGGATCCGTTTCTTTCGCCTGTGAACAAACTCCACCTTATGATAATTTCAAGGGAGATGTCTTAACGGTTCTATTGTCAGATCTCACATTTCCTCAGGAGGTGGTGTTGTGGTGAGGGCCTGTGCAGCACAACTCCTCAACTCTTGGTCTCTATCTAGGCCTGAATCTGGATCCATCTGTGTGGTGTTTACATGTTCATTTTGGTGTCCTCGGGGTTCTCCTGTTTTCACCCACAATCTAAATGCGTGTTGCAGCTGAATGGGTGTCTCTGATTTTCCCCTATAGCATTGTGCCACTTTGCTGGATTGGCTCTGGACTCCTGTGACCTACTACTGAGCAACTGGTTTGTAGAAATAAATGAAGGGTTCAGTTTACTTGCAACAAAATGCAACAAAAGCAAAAGTTAGTCTCTCTGTGTCTAACTAGAAAGAGCCCTACATTAACCCCTGGATGGTATTGAGTGGGACACATCCTACAACTATATCATTCTCTTTGTGCTCACATAGGCCCTGCAGGCTTTAGCATGTGTGTAAATCTGTAAGCCTGTGTGTGTGTGTGTGTGTGTGTGTGTGTGTGTGTGTGTGTGTGTGTGCCACAGATAAGATATGCAGAAACCCCAGAAGTCCCTCTTAAGTGCATTGAATACTGTGGTTCCTTTATGTGATGCTGAATAGGAGACCAAAAGGGCTCTATTCTGTTTCTTATTAAACCAAGGCTTAACTTTTTTCTTTCCTTTAATACGTTCATCCTGTGCGAAAAACTTGAAGTCATGGTTTGAACCTCCACTACATTACTGACTCTTTCTGTGTCATTATTTTCATTTTAATATTTTTTCATCGGGCTGTTAGCTCAACTGAAGTTCAAATAAGTTCATTCTCTCTTCTTCGCCACCTCGTCTGTTTATATGCCTTTTCGCATAACGTCACTGAGAGAGCAGAAAAATTACGGTTTTTCCAATATAGTATTTTTCTTTGCTCTGATAAATAATGCTGGCTAGAAAATTCACCAAATTCAGTAGTGGAACATTCCAGTTCTGCAAAACCAGACACTTTGTGCCACAGGTTATGTAACACATCCATTTGTGGCCAGATGGATTGAGGAAAACTGAGGGTTTTTTTAATGGTCTACAAATTGTGTTTGTTAATGTGGCCTATTTTACTATTTTAAAGCAACTAGATGCATTTCAACTATAAAAATGTTGAAGGCCTACTCTGTTTCACATCATACATGTAATTTTGCTATTAGTTGTATATCTTGTGGCAGTTGTTGAGGTGTAGTTGGTCACATAGAGAAAAACCAGTCACTATCCAGAAGAGAGTCAAAATTTTTTTCCCAGTACAAAAACTGAGGGCATGGACCCTTTAATAAAAACCTCAGTAGCAATACTAAGTCAAAATTAGAAATAGTGGTCAACAAACAAACAACAACAAACCTGTAGAAACTTCCACTGAGAGCAGGAGCTGTGCTCTCCTTCCAGATTCTCCCCATTCTTAGACACCATGTGCCTTCTGTCCCGGTCCAAGGTATTTCCTTAACTAAGGGCACCAAGTGGGCCTTGGGGATCTGCTGCAATTTGCAGCTCCACCTTGTACCACCATGTAACACGCCGAGGTGGCCGGGGAAGGGGGCGGAGATAGAGACAAAGGGGTAGCAGCTGGGGTTGAATGAATCCAAGCGGACAAGCAATCTGCGATCCATCTTGCAATCCAAGCAGACAAGCACGAGCACGAATTCGAACCCGAGCCCGGAGACGACACCGTCCAGACCGACCCAAGGCTCCCAGCCTCCCTGACCCGCACGAAGCCCCATCCTACCCGTTCCCTGTCCCCCCTTTCCCATCCTCTTCCTTCTCCTTGAACCAAGACTAAATAAAACCCATTCACAGACGGGCACCGCATCTGTTGTCTCCTGCCTCGTCTGTTGCACACCATTTCTTCTCCCAGCAGCTTACAATGTCTAATTTGCTCTGTTGGGTTTGATAATGTACTGATTTACTAATTTAGGATGATTCTTCATACCTTGCGTAAACATGACCGAAAAGTTACTGACTGGAAATTATCTGTCCCACATACATTCTTTTCTCGTTGAGAACTGCAGATGCTGTTATCACTCAGCAATGTTGTCACTGAACTGTATGACAGGTATGTTTGCAGTGGCCTTAAAAAGAAAATTGAATGTGAATACCATGCTGGCACCTGCTGTGGTTTTTCCACTTTTACTTCAGATGTTTGCGGTGTGCAATTTTTTTGCAAACTTTAGATCTCATGTAGGATTTATACCGTATTGCAGTTATTGTGTTAATTAAAACAGTAGCAGTGGGTCCACAATCCTTTGATTTCTTACATCCAAAACAAAAATATTTAGAAAAAATTATTCAACAACGTCTTTCTCCAACACTTCTTGGAACAGTTTTATCTTTAATGGTTCAGTTGGTTTCTTTTAACTGTCTCAGCTGTTCAGACCATCCCTGACAGAACTGACAAGAGAATTTAAAAGGTAGAGTTGAAGAGTTTATATCATTTGTTGCTACTCTTTTAAGCTTATTTGTTGACTGACTCATGTTGCTTTTATTAGTATGGATATTGCTAAGATTTTATTAGCTAGAACTTTGTATCCTTTTTCACGTTACTGAAAAAACTTTGCAACATACCGCCCACCCAGATGTGCTGGTATGAATGGCAGTTCCATGTAAACGTGAACCAAAAAGTGAAACAGGCCTCCTACAGTAGGCTCTTTAACAGCAGATCGTTGGTCTGTTGTCTCAGCTCTAGACTTAGCGGTTAGTGGTGTTGTTACCCCTCACATCCAATGTAATTGCCAATGACATCCAATACAATCTATATCAACTGATATCTATATCTATATTTGTGTGTGTGTGTGTGTGTCAGAAGGGTGGGAATGTTGAATGTTTTGAAGTGTTTTCACATGTTACTGGATGTCTTTGTCTGCTCACCTTTCATCTCATCAATTATTAGTCTCAGCGACCAGAGACCTACTGATGTGTTCTACTGATCACTGCTGATGTGATGGGTTTGGGACCTGTAAAGATCTCTCAGAATGAAAGCTACTGATGATGAGAAATTATAAGTATTACAATGCTCCTGTAAAGATTCCTTATGTGTTTATGCTTTTCTGTGAATGTCTTGAGTGTTTCTGATAATGCTGAGTCCACCATTTAAGACATAGCTTGGCCCAGCACAAAGAAGCAATGTTTTTCCTCCCCCATCAGCACTGTGGAGAATTAATATGTCAAACACAAATTTTCTTTTCAGATATTTTTTCTAGGGCTGATATAATGGCAATGTGTCCAGTGTAGCTCTTAACGCTTGTCACTGTGAAAGAAACGATGTTGGATTGAGAATAGCAGAATGAAAAATAGTGGAAACAGCTTTTTACCTGCTTGTAGATTAAGTGGTGTATGCTTGTCAGGTTTTACGCATTTCGAGAAAAAAATGGCAGGCAAATGCCTTCACAGAATCCATTCCCTGTCCTGTGATTTCTTATGAGACAGTGAAAAGGACATGGCATAATGTTAAAAACGCTCACTTTTTTCCATTACTTAGGGAGAGTTGTCAATTGCCATCAAAACAGCATACATTTATGTCCTTCCTCAGACAGTTATTTGTTTTGAGTAACAAAATAAAACACCAACCAATTGCTATATATACCATAAATTGAAGTATCAAGTTATTCGTTATGTAACTGAAGAAACCACTGGATTCAACTTTTGAGATTGAGTGCGTATTGAAGTGGTACCATAACTCACATCACCTAACAAATACCCCAGTTGTTTCCCACACATGGAAACTTCAGTGAACCTTTATCTAATAAAACTAATGAATAACGAATAACTACTGAAATCCTTAAGGGGGTGCGGTGGCGCAGTGGGTTGGTCTTTGTCCTGCTCTTTGGTGGGTTTGGGGTTTGAGTCCCGCTTAGGGTGCCTTGCAATGGACCGGCGTCCCGTCCTGAGTGTGTCCCCTCCCCCTCCGGCCTTATGCCCTGTGTGCCGGGTTAGGCTCCGGTGCCCCATATGGGGTGAGTGGTTTGGATGGATGGACTGAAATCCTTACCATGTATTCCAATCAACAGATTACCTTCTAATGTAAAGACAGTCCCTGAGTTATGATGGTCCAACTTACAATTTTTTAACTTTGTGATAGCGATACGCATTCAGTAGAAACCATCAATTTCCTGGGCAAGCGATATGCTGGGCAGTGGCAGCGATTCACGTCTCCCAGTCTAACATGCAGTCGGTAGTATATACAACCAATACTCTACAGTATTCTGTGTTGCCAGCATTTTTTTGGATACCACACCCCGTATCTTGTGTTTTCTGCATCCATCATGTCTACGAAATGCCCATTTCTGTCTCCTGCTACTGATGGGAAGAAGAAGAGGAAGGCAATTACTTGAGGAGAAACTGAAGATAATTGCCCAGCATGAAGGCGGCAAGCCCATAATGGCCATCTCATGTATGTTAGGCTATGATGTTCGGTAGGTTAGGTGTATTAAATGTATTTTCGACTTACGATATTTGCAACATACAATGGGTTTATCAGAACATAACCCCATCGTAAGTCAGGGACCGTCTGTACGTATTTTTTGTGTAAATGGATGTGGCCACATGGGCACAATTGAGACACAGAAGAGGAATGGTTCCAACAAAATGTATTAGCTTTTATTAGCTTAAAGAACACTGAGACATAGGTTATTGCCTTTTTATAGTGGGTCAACCAAAGAAGAAAGCTGAAAACCAAAGGCAGTGTAAAAAAAGCCACAAAGGAAATTGTACAAACCACCATGAACAAGCAGCTGTAAGCTCCTCCTCGCTAATTTCAAACCAGCTACCTAATCGAAGGTCCTAAATGTTCAGTTGAGGGCATCTGGTCTTCATTAACAGAGAACTGGCCTAGGGTACATCCTGGAGGATATCCCTCCTTGGGACTGAGCATAGCATAGAGTTGGGCTGTTGCCTCGAAAGCAGAAAATTGTTGGTTTAAATCCCATTCCTGTCACAGTACCCTTGAACATGACACTTATGCTGAATTGCTTCATGGGATGCTGTTTCAACAGGTAAATAATTGTAACCTGCTTTGGATTAAGGAATCAGGGAAATTTTAATGTAGAGAGCCTTGTCCTACACCATGGTTTAGTCTCCTGTCAGTTTTTAAATCTTATGTGAAAATATGTTCTCTGATTGAAAAAATGGGTTTTCAAAACCCATTTTTAAATGCAGATTTAACAATGTGCTGTTAACTTCTGATAAGATAGCTTTAGATCTGTTAAACGTGCACAGTCAGTGTGACAGGGCCCTGTGAAATTGTGGAACTCCTAACCTCATGTTTGCATAGAATAGTTTCTTATATTTGTATTTATACCCACAGCTTTATAATTGCAAATAAACCTCTCCTCCAGATGCATGTACCCGTGATTATGCAGCCAAATGCAAGTGTTGCCAGGAATGCTGTCCATCGCTTATATGTGTGGCTGAAATATAAAACTGTCAAAGCATGCCACAGTAGCCCATAATTTAGACCACTTTGAGGGCTTTAAAATGTTTGACCGTAGCATTCTCATTTCACAGTGTTTGGTCAGAGACTGCATTTTTTCCTACTTAAATTTCACTTTTATTTGTTTATTGTTGAAATATTGTGTCAGTGCCTTTGTTTTTAGAGATCCCATCCTGGTACAGTCCTGTAACTGTAATTTGTACAGTATTTACTACTGTATATTTCTCCTTCTTTTTCCTCACTGTGAACTCTGTTGTAATTTTAGGGCTAATGATCACAATTTAGATTAAATCGTTGTTACTTCCAGATGTGAAAAAGGCAACGAGGATGCTTCTGCTAGAATGATGTCGAGAACAGTTCCACATGTACTACTCATCCCACTTCCTCACTTTATGAGTCTTCAGTGCATCTCCTACTTCATGTCACGCATGATTATTTTCCAATCATTTTCCAGTTGTTAATGTTCAAGCAAATATGATCTCTCAAATTTAAACTAAGGAGAGGTAACATATACTGTCAGAACTAGGACTGTTCGTATTCTATCTGTCATTGATAGCAGTTATTCTTCACTTATTATGAACACGGCAGTTTTCGCAAAAGTAAAAACACAAGTAATCTGCCCGAATCATATATGTCAGAGTTCACCCTTTTTAACAGGTTTTATTGCTACCGGATGAGTATGAAATGAAGTAAAGCTCAAGCAAGTCATAGTCCTTTACTTTGAGCCCTTGTTCTCATTCTTTGTTTTAATTTAGCTATTGAATTCCCAGTCCACAGTGCTGTTGTCTGTGATTAATTCCTCTGAACACTGATTTTGTTGTTTGCCTTAGAGAGCATTTGTTTGTACTGCAGGTCCTCACCATGACTGATGAGATTTCTGGGAGCACTATACACAGTTGAGCCGTGGGTGTTTTGAACGAGTGGTCCTAAACAAATAACCCACATTGCCAGACCTAAACAGGGAACAGTTCTCTTCGCCATGTTGGTAAGCTGTGTAAAATACTGAATCGCAATGTATTGTCAGAAAATAGGATTTCATTGCTTAGCGTACACTTTCTTCTTTGCATGTCCATATATTGTACTAGGGAGATGTTACTGCAGATGGTTTTGACTAAAAGGGGCTGCGAGGAACAGGTTTCAGGTTACAGACACATGTCCTGAACCACTGTGCTACCTGCTGTTCCTTTTTATTTAAAAGTTGCTTTTTTTCATTTTTTTTAATTTTAATCAAACTTCATCCAGTTTTGAGAAACACCATTTTAGTACCTGGACAAATTCAGTTTCTTACTGATGTTGTGTCATTTCAGGTCTCTCTTCTATGAGTATTATTTGTGGCTCCGGTTGTTTCCTGCTAATTAAACATGATAGAATACTACTAAGTTTTGGTGAACTATTAATATTTCGTATAATTTTACCCATACATTATATAGATAAGATCTGAGAATAAAGAAAGTCATATATAAATACCGATGTAAACAGCAGAGTATTGAAAGCCATATTTAAAGTGTCAAAACTACTCTAACAATTTTTCAAAATCTTACAGGAAGTAAAATATAAAACAGAGCTCGATTTCTTGTTATTACTGAACAGAAAAAAATCCAGTCATTGCATATCATTCTGTCCAAGTTAACAGTTCTATCACATGTTTTTTACCTGTGATCCAGTGATGCCCTCTGGGCCCATGGATAGGCT
This sequence comes from Scleropages formosus, assembly GCF_900964775.1. NCBI lineage: Eukaryota > Metazoa > Chordata > Actinopteri > Osteoglossiformes > Osteoglossidae > Scleropages > Scleropages formosus. Next base: position 52,362 of record NW_021641044.1, on the reverse strand, counting down.
TCAGGGGTTCCTTGAAGTGCAAGCTTGCTTTGAAAATGATAGCATCTAAATTAAATAAAAAATAAAAATACTATGGTACTGTGCTAACTTTCTTTATAAACATTGCTGTGGATGCTTTTATGATTTACTCCTATATTAATGTCTATGACAGCACCATGTGAGAGTATGACATAAGACTGTGTGTAGGTAATCAGATTTCAGTGAAATAAACTCAGTGCAATATTTTTTCCAAATTTATTTTTGGACATTCCTCTATCTCATATATATTTCTGTCATTTACATCAATATTTAACATATATGAAAACTCTACCTTATAGCTTTGACTTGAAAAAACAGACTTGGGAGAGGTGGAAACAGCCATTGAAAGCGTGTGCCTGCACGTGTGTGTTCTGGTGAGTGTCCATCCTGACGATGGTAAGAATAGCGCCGGTGTTTGCTTCTCGCGTCTCTGCCAGCTTTCAGACCGCTGCATGTGTTTCTGATTATTCTGTAGTTGCTGTGGTCACACATTCAGGCACATATGCTGGAGGAAGGAAATACAGCCCCCCTCGGCCGGTGATGTGTCGGCCTCTTCTGCTTTCCTTCAGTGTCGTCACAAGGCTGTGAGGTCCGTTTCACTTTTAATGCTGTTGGAGATGTCCATTCTACAGAATGCATATAAATAACGGACATTAAAATACACCGCTGTGATTAACTGTGACTACTGAGGGCTGCCACACAAAATTTCATTGTATTGCATACAATGATAAAGTATGTTATCGTATCTTAATTCATTAATGCTTAATATATCTTAATTAACGGCATAGAATAAAGAATTAATTTGTAGATTCGGAGTGCTATAGAAAGCATATGTGTTTATACCTTGTGACAGGCAGATGTGAACGCCCTGCCCACCTCCTGGGTTACTGGCCACACCTGGCTAAGTTGTGGCCAAAGTATTTAAGGAGACTGATGGAGAAAAGTACCAGCTGGACTGTGGAGCCACAAGTGGACTAAACACTGTTTCAGGTGCAGACAAAGGTTCCTTTTTTGGGTTTGATCAAGTTGTGTTGATCAACCTGTAGGTTTAATATTTAAATAATGCTCTTGGGGGGGGTGTGATGGCATAGCAGGTTTGGCTGGGTCCTGTTGTGTGGTGGGTCTGGGGTTCGAGTCCTGCTTGGGGTGCCCTGCAGTGGACTGGCGTCCCATCTGGGGTGTGCCCCCTCCAGCCCCGTGCCCTGTGCTACCGGGTTAGGCTCCGGCTTGCCACGACCCTGCTCGTGACAAGTGGTTTCAGACTGTGTGTGTGTGTGTAATGCTCTGGAAGTCTACCCATTACTGCCTCATATCTTGTCACTCACTCAACCCTTGAGGGCCAAGAAACCAGACAGTCTGATGTAAGACACAATGTCAAAAATCACAACAGTAGGGCCCCGTTTCAGAAGTCAGCAGGTTTGATGAACTTAGCAGAAACAAAATTCTTGCTAAATTCAAGGCACACACTGGAAAAATGTTCCCTCAAAATTCAATGTTTTTGCTAAAGACAAAAAAATGTGGACATAATAGGATGACTTTTCTAACATGATATCATGTTAACAAGGATAGTATGTCACTATTTACTAAGTGTTTTTCCAACTCAACATTTTATTTTCTAACATTGAAAATATTATTATAAAAATATGGCTAAGAGTTGAGAATTTAGGTGCTTTAAATTATTTCTCATATTTGTTGTAGGTTCTATTTCAAAATAGTCAGATACGGTATGTGTTGTAACAGGTCATACTGTAACCCATCAGCAATCATTCATTTTTTTAGTGAAGACCATAGAAAAATTAAATATTAGTAATTTAATTATTTTCTATTCCTAAATTTGTCTTAGGTGGATGTTCAAAACTGTACAAAATGTTACTTCCTGTGTCTGGAGCCGAATACACTGTTTCTGTTATGTCTGGAATGGCTGGCAGTGCTGGTATTGGCCTGCGGAGCACGAGCCTTAGAATATCAAAAACGGAATGGAAAGTGGTCAGAGAAACTGTATGACATCAAGTCTGATGTGCATTCAAGAGCATCGAGGGTCCAAATATTCTTATTGCAAAATCAGATGAGGTTTTAAGACCAGGGAGGAATATGGACATCTACAAGCACACGTGGACATGTATTTTCCATCTCTCCCTTTCCCATCACCCCACACCCTCTCTCGGTCATCTCCCTTTATATGCACTCAAAGAAAGGTACGTTTTCCAATAAAAAGAGCAATCTCAACAGAAGATTGTCAGTGTTCCATGACCATGCTAAATAGTAGGCGATGAGCAAGGAAATAAGTCAGTAACTAGCTAATTTTCCTTTAATTTCTTGCCGTCTCTGTGGCCACGCTGAAGTGTGCGGAAGAATAACAATAACATGTGGCTGCACTGCTGAAACCCAACGCCGCCAGAGCCTCACAGTTCTATGAATTACCCCCACCCCCCGACATATTTCCGTTGCAAAAGGCAAAGTGACTTTCTGCCTTCATATTTATCCTTCTGTTTCTTACTCCCCTCCCTGACTCTCTCTCTCTCTCTCTCTCTCTCACGTTCTCTTCCTCTTCCTCTCCCCCTCTGTCTTTCGCTCATCTTTTCCATTTTTCCATTTGCATTTGAGACCCGACAAGAGAACCCTCCAGTTTTCCCGTTTCCTCTTTCCTCATACCTTTGTCTCTTGCAGCTTCTCACACAGTTTAATTCAGTTCACTTCGCTTGTCTGGAAGATGCAGAAAATACACACTCACATTCAAAACTATGCAGAAGAGCTGTGACTTTAATTATCACTCTGTCTGTTAAGGTCTTCGCCTTGAATGTTCCTCGGAGTGTTTACCGTGGGGCTTTAGGACATGTTGTGCAGCCAGCGACAGATTAACTGTAACATCTCCTGGGAGTCTCTAGAGTTTTCAGTTTGCTGGATGAAGTTTTTAGGCAAGCGTTTTGATTTTAGGAGTATCTGCAGTAGCAGGCATCAGCTGCCATAACCACATCTGCAGCGGAAACGTTGTTACATGAATGAGTAAAGGTGCTTCGTAGTCTCCTATGGAGCTTCTTCACTGTCTGGATCCTACGTTCCGCAGTGTCCACTTTGATACCTGGAGGTGTTGGTAATGTAATAGTTCTCTTGCGTAATTATTTAATTGTTCGTCTCATTTTTTGTGTCAGAATAATCTTGACAATGCTTCAGTTATTAACTGATGCCCATTTACACTTAAGAGAGACTAATCACCATTGGTTTTAACTGCAGACATCTTGTGTCCTTCCCTCCGGCATAAAGTATTGTTGGTTCCTCTAGTGGGTGGCACAGTGAGTAGCACTTCTGTCTCAAAGTGCCTGGGTGGTGCGAGAGGACGTGGGTTCGATCCCTGCTCAGTCTGTATGGAGTTACTGTGTTCTCCCTGGGTCTGTGTGGGTTTCCTCTGGGTGCTCTGGTTTCCTCCCACAGTCCAAAGACATGCTGTCCAGGTTCACCCATAGTGTGTGAGTGACAGAGAGTGTGTGTTCCGCTGATGTATGGATGAGTGACCCTTTGTAAGTAGTGTATCTAACAGTGTAAGGCACCTTGGTGAATAAAGTGTGTGGGCTGATAACACTACATGGAGTTCATTGGAAGTCGCTTTGGACAAAGCATCCGCTAAGTGAATAAATGTACATGGTTGGTCCCTGTTTCAGATGACTGTGTCCCTAGCAAATACATTAATTGACTGGAAATTTTCAAATAAAGAAGCGGTCATAATTTAGACTTAAATGGCTACAGTTAGTTGGCGGGCTTGAAACCACACAGGTAGTGAAATCTGAGCAAAAAAGAAAGGATCGCCATGTCTGCTCCTCCCACGCTCTACAGACAGAACTTCTTCACACTTGTCTGTCAGCTGATCCCCGGTAAAAGGGGCCCAGTCTCTTCTCCGAACTGCCAGTGACCTGAGTAAACATGATGCAGCGCTGCTGCTGATTGATGTCCTCCTGGTTTGGCAGCAGGGTGGATAATTCAGGGTTTTTAACCTTTTTATGGCACACGCTCTAGGCGGCTGGACTGCTCGTCGAGGACAGTAATCACCGCCTCTCTTCCTGATGCTATTCATTAAGACAAGGGGTATAACTGTGTTACTACAACCACCCATGAGTTTGACTTACGTACCTCAGTTAAAAGCTGTCAAACTTAAAAACATGCTTATATTTATTGACACAGTGGTAAAAGTCTTGTTCTGGAAGAAGGTAAGGTACCTTTAATGACTGAGATTCCTGTTTTTTTTCTTTTTTTTTTTTTTGAGCAGGTAACCATTTGTCATTGCTGTTAGCTCACGAGACTCATAAAACCCGCTGAACGGAAACCTTTGGCTACTGACCCAGCACACAGTTGCGTAATAGCGTTGTGAGAGCGCGTTTGTCAGATTTCACCAGATGTAGCACCTCGTGGCTCGGATGGGGGGGCTCAGGCATTAATGAGAGCGTCGCTACGCGTTCTCTGAAGCCGATTACTGAAAATGTTACTTGTTTGCTAATATCCTGTTATTTCGGTCTCATTGCACTTGTTTTTCTACGATCTTTATGAGAAACGTTATTTTACTGAATGCTGTACTTCTTAGTGGTGACTTCAGATTGCATTAGATTGAAGACACTTTTTGCATGGCCCCTCCCTCACTGTAAAGTCCCGCCCCTTTTTTCACTTTCAGTAATTCCCTCCTGCTCTTCCCCACCCCTCACATGCACCCTGTCATAAACCCCCATCCACCTCCTCTTTTTCTCTGATTACCTTTCCAGACGTACTTTGTTCCAAACAAAAAAAAGCATTTTGACGACAGCTCCTTCTCTTTTTGTGCCTGTGCTTGAAAAATCCAACCACTGGTATGCAGCAGTTGCGTTTTCTCTCTCTCTCTCTCTCTCTCTCTCTCTCTCACTCTCTCTCTCAGTGCTTCTGACCTTCCTTTCTTTCTTGATAGCATAAAGGTAACATGATCTAATCCATGACTACTGCATGTCTGCCAACACAGTTGCTCTGTGTTGCAATATATATATATATATATTTTTTTTTTTCCATATGTATATATATATATTTTTTTTTTTTCCATATATATATCTTTGTTACCTATGATACTCCTTTGATACCTATGATACTCAACTCAAGTTTGTTGCACTTACATTTATATTAATTCATTTTCCTTTTGCATAATTATGCTTTTCTCCAAAGTGGCATATAATAAAAAAAAAGCTCATTTAACAAAAAATGAAGTCGGATGCATTAATATGAATCCACAGCTTGTTTGTCTGGGACTGATACTTTGCTGCCTTGAAAAAAACTGCCATGGGTAGTAGAGATTTGTGTCAGTCGCTGCAATGTTTATTGACTATTTTCACATATTAGGCTATCTCTCACTGTAAACTTTCACACAGACACCTCTGTATTTGCCTTCTACCTTGTAAGCAAAAGAGGTGCTAAAATGTGGAACGAAGGAAAAGCAGAAGTCAGTGTAGATTTGTCTTTTTTAAGATGGCAAGTGAAGCACAAGGGTAGAGCAAAATATGAGGAAAAGGCAGTAAACTGGCAAACGGAAGCCTTTTCGTATGTATGGACTGCAGGTCTAAGACTGAGACAGATACCGTGTGCCTTGCACAACACATTTCCCGCTTGGTACACTTATGGTTCCTATTTGTTCCAAGTCACACCGCACATGTTAGCACTTCATAAGGACATACAGTATGTTTTACTCAACGGCATGAAAAGGAAATTATCTGATGCATAAGAAAGAGCTTAACCTGGAAAATTTTGCTCAAGCACCAGAGTTTGGAATTTTTCAAAAACCTTCAGTAACCTTAGAAAAAACAGAGCAAAGTACTCTAAATAGTCTGTGCGGATTATTAAGTTGTTAATCAACTCGCATACAGGATGCCATATGTACTGGTGTAATGCAGCCTAAATTGAATGTTGTAACAAGTCTAGTATTTACAGATGCATAAATACAGGGCAGGCAGAGAGATTTCAGGATGGAGCCAAAAAGTCACAAAAGATTACTATGTTCTGGTCTGCTGTTGTGTTAAAGATAGATCACAATTGCTAAAACAATTTCTAAATTAAAAAGCAAAGTTGCTTGGCTTACAGTGCTTTAAAACAAATCACTGCCAGAGGCTTAACTTATACTCAATCTGTCTGTCTATAACTCAGATCGTTCTGAATTAAAAATTCTCATTGTGTCAGCCTACTCTTCCTAAAACGTATTGCCATGGTCATTGTCTGTTATTCTAAAAAAGCTTTCTTCCCACCGCTGGCCCTTACTGAAAAGAACTAGTATGGTGGATCTACCACTAAACCATTAGCGCTGATACAGTACATATGAATATTACTGCAAAGTATTAATTTCTTACTCTGACTGGAAGGGACTTTTTGTTGATTTACCAATTTATTCACTTGGGTGATTTTTACTGAAGCAATTTAGGCAAATGTCTTGTTCAAGGGTATTGCAGCAGGAGGTGGGATTCACACCTGCACCTTCTGAGTCCAGGGGTGGCAAGTACAGCCACTACACTACCTGCTTTATGGGCAATGGTGTTATGATGCTTAAATATCTGTCATGGATGAAGAGCTGACACACAATATCTTTGCTTCAGTGTGAAAATAACCAGAAGTACCTTTAATTCAACAACTAAAAAAATCTGATTGGACCCAGAAATGAGCAAAGAAATTTTATGAAATCTTGTCTGTGACGGAAGTTTTATAACAAGTGATGTTCATTCAAACCTCATTAATAAAGGTTAGAATGAAGACGCAATGGTACGGAGGTCATACACCTACCTATGTGGTGTCCGAAATTGATGGCTTTTCAAAACACAGTTAGAAAAATATGGCTAAAAGCTGAGAATTTTCAGGGCTGATGTGTTACTGACTGACCTACTAATCCAGTTCCTTCCACATGTCTGAAGGTATTGTGCATTTTTCCTGTACCTCACACTTAGAAAATTCTGAATGCTCAACATAACTGATAATTCATGTAACCTTTAAAACAACAAAAAAACTCATGTGCATCCAAAAAAACTCAAGCAAGCTTAAGCTGAAACAAAAGAGTAGCACTGATGAAATAAGGCAAATTAATTGCAGTAACTGAATTAAATTTTGAAAAAACAAGGAAATATTGTCGACTGTTGCTATTATGTTTTTAAAAATCATCTGTAAAAAACCTTTGTTGACACTGAACAAATTTTTCATCCTTTGTCTTTTACGGTGTTGCTATTATTGTTATTAGGGGGGTGCGGTGGCGCAGTGTGTTGGACCACAGTCCTGCTCTTTGGTGGGTCTGGGGTTCAAGTCCCCCTTGGGGTCCCTTGTGATGGACTGGTGTTCCATCCTGGGTGTGTCCCCTCCTTCTCCAGCCTTACGCCCTGTGTTGCTGGGTTAGGCTCCGGTTTGCCGCAACCCTGCTTGGGACAAGCGTTTTCAGGCAGTGTGTGTGTGTATTATTGTGATTTTAAAATGGCTCATATTAAGCTTGTGAGATACAATTAACTGAATGTTATAAAACTAGAAGAGAATATTCTTTTCAAAGACGTTGAAACTGATGCTAAGAAGTTAATTGTTTGTATTGGTATTATGGAGTATCCATATTAAATCACTTCTCTGACAGTGGGTAAAATCCTGGTTTGGACAGTTGAATTGCACACTCAAGAGTCCTGGTCTATATCTGGCTCCTGTTGTGGTACCCTTGAGCAAGGTACTTACCCTGAATGGCTCCAGTAAGAATACACTGCTGTATAAACAAATCATTCATTGTAACTCAGAGTACAAACCTAATATTGTATGTTACCTGAAACGAAGGCGTGAGCAAAATGATGAATAACAATGACATTATTTATTAAATACATAATATTAAGGAAAAGGTTTGGCTTTAAGAAAAGAGAACAGTTGACAAGCAACAGCTGTTCACATTGCCAGAAGATACTTAGGGGTCATGGCTCAAAGTTCAAGGGTCGGAACCTGGACAGGGGAGGTGAAGACCCCTCATAGTGAACAGAACACAACGGCCCTATAAATAAAGAATGGTACCCATGGTGCACGTTCTGTGCCATAGTTCTAATAGCAAAGTGTTTGCTGCCTTACACTCCACAATCCCAAATGGCTGTGGGGCACATCTAATATATAAGACCGTAAACCACATTTTGGTGCTGAAATAGGCTCTCAGCACTAACTATGGGCTCTATTTTTATGCCGAAGTGTGTGATTATTGCTTTGCTTCATTCCCAGTTCTTATGTGTATGTTAAGGGTGCGGTCCTATGGTTTAATATAAAGCCCGGCACCGTGGGAGGGTTTCTTCTGTTTAGCTTTGTGCCGAGAAAATGCATCTGATCATATGTTCTATGTTCATAATAAAAGTTTTGAGCATTGAAGGAAGGACTTGCTTTCTCATCTGCCATTCTGTCTCCTAATTAAGCATCCATTCAAACCTCTGACAAGCGAAATGATGCACTCCTCACAACAAAGACAGCAAAGGGAAATACACCGTGTTTCTTAGTATGTAGAGTTAATTCTGCTCTTTTCCTCAATGTCCTACCCTTGGATGGGTTCATTTGCTGCTTCCGTTCTTACATGGACTTTTTAATCATCTTTTTCCTCCCCTTGCAAGCCAGTGAGACTGCCAAATTACAGAGTGTAAGATGAAACAAATTCTAAGAAAAGAACTGCTGGAATGCAGCTGCACAACAGTCTGTGTGTGTGTGTGTGTGTGTGTGTGTGTCTGTATTTTTTGTTATTTCACATACTTCATGAAAATGACTCAGTTGATAATTACTGATGTAACTTGTGGAAGCATAATAATATCTTGAAAAGCTGTACCAATTGACGAACTGATAAAAAAATATTACTTTTAGATGTATTTAAAACGTTTACATTTGATAATTCAAATGTAGGTTTACAATAGTTTTGTTTAATTCAGTTCTAGTTCTAGTGTAGTGGGCATTACAAACAGGACAAAAATATGCAAATATTAATTTTCTGATTACCCAGTTGGTAAAACAGTCTTAATGAGAACTTGCTCATTAAGATCTAAAATAAAAAGTAGTTATTTGGGGGAAGAGACGCTGAAATATGATGTCTGCTTCATGCTGGTGGAGTCCTGGGTGCAACACCGATGAACACTGGCCAGGGGTTCCTCGATGCCAGGCATATGTACGACAAGGAAGCCCTTGAGGTTTCCACCATCCCAGCTGCTTTGGACAAACCTGAAGCAGCCAGATCTGGCTTTTCCAATATTTCCTCTTGCCCCCTCAAAACATGACAACCACACCTGCTTCTTTCATTTTACAGGCATGGATTCAGTCTGCGGTGGAACACACTTCACACTTGTTTGATCCCAATATCCAACCATGTACGTTCGCAGCAAACCGTAGGCAGCGCTATTACCAAGGTGCAGGGAACCCCGGGAAGCGCAGCCACGTGAAGGAACACGGGTTTCATACACCCGGCTGGCACAGCACAGCATGGATCTGAACATCGCTCATCTCCGCAGGTAGCGTACTGCTTAGAGAGCATAGCTTGCAAAAGAAGAATTTGGGTTTAAATCCTCCTCCCATTGTACAATCCTTGAGCATGGTACCCACAATTGCTCCAGTAAAATTTACCCAGTTATGTCAATAGGGAAATTATTTTAAGTAGCTTAATATTGCATAGCACTTCCTCGAAAAGCCTCAGTTAGAGGAATTAAAAATTAATTTTATACTTTTATTTAAAGTTGTGTTTCCATATACCAGCAGGTGTTGTTACAACATTGTTCAGACCACCTTGAGGATTTTCTGGACCCTCTGAACACCATTTTCTCCACCCAAATGCAGCTTTATAGGATTTGTGTTAGGTTGGGGGCTCTTAGTCGGGTCCGGTAAGTATGGCTTTGGTGTGACGGAGCTCGGCGCAGGGTGGGTGGGGGAGGGGTCGAGTCCGTTGTGATGTCAGAGAAAGGGAACACTGAATGCTTTGCATGGCTCCTTTTTTATGAATGAAAGTTTTCTAACCCCTCCAAAGGAATGCTTCTTGTCAGCACTGGACCCTTTTTTTTTACTCAACATGATGTTGGACTGTTTAACCTGACTTTCACTGTATAATACAGATTGTACATGACTGATAAAGCATTTTAAAATAAACAGAAACCATACATGCATTGCTTTACACACATTAATTTAGTCAAAGATCTTGTTGCCGAAATTGATGCAGAGATTTATGTTGTCATTTCTAAAAATTGAATTTGTTATTGATGAGTATTCTTAAACTACAGATTTTTTTTTGTAAAACAGCTCTTGGGCTTATGTATAATTATATGGAAAATTAGCTGTTTTAGATTTGCTTTAATGGTGTTTTTTTCTGTGTGATGGAACTTGAAGAGTACATATTTTGGAAGCAGTCAGTCTAATTCCATATCACAAGCATAATTTCCAGGATGTATTTTGCACCACGTTCCACCTGAATGTGTAAGGGTGTCAAGCCATGTCCGTCTCATTCCGGCAAACTGAAAATTCCACAAACAATAATCAGGAATCTTTGTTCATATTGTTCATATATTCATTAGTGGGTGGTGATGTGAAAAGCCTGCCTGTTTCCTTAGGTCAAAAAATAGAGAAAAAAAAAAACCCTTGTAATGAGAGCTATGGTTTGTTGTGAATTCAGACAAAAGTTGCGTAACAAAAAATGATTTCTTCTTTTTCATATTGATTTAGTGATTTAAAATATTGACGTCATCAATTCAGTTGAATGCTGCCGTAAACTCTTTGGCAATCTTTAGCCAGAAATTCTGCATCTAACACCATCACATCGTCCAAATACTGCTGAAGAATGTTCCATCATCATGTCACTGACAGTCTCGCTGCAGTTCCACGAATTACTGTACACTCCAGGAAAGAAAAAGCCAAAAAGCATTTAAAAGTATGAAATCCTTGTCATATCATAACTTCTAATGTGGCAAAGTCCATCAGTCACAGATGCCAAAGTACTCTTCTTTCAGTATGCTTTGTTCTCAACTGAAAAGGTCTATGATGGATAAGGATGATGGAGCGAAAAGGAATTTTGTTCGGTCGAGGCCTCAGTCACACAGTTCCCTTGAACATTTGGCTCTTGGGCAGATGTTCGCCCATCTACCTTCAGGCACTAGTCACAACCCCAATCATGTTGTGAGGTCTGGACCTTATATAGAGAACAGACCAGGCTTCATACCTTTTTCCCTCAGAACTGACATCGCTCTAGACAAACCAGGTAAGGGCACCACGCTCCACCCTCACCACATATCCCTCCCAAATACTCCTTATCCGGCGAGCCAATCAAAGTCTCTAGACCCTTGTCCCAAAAAGGGGGGTGGGGTGAATAGTGGAAGTGAAAAGATGAGTTGTACTGTCAACTTTATATTGGAGGTTCCATCAAAAAGCTTCTGCCTGCACAGACATATGATATGGTTAACTTATATCTTTCACAGTTTTTTTTTTTTAATAATCGCCAGCTGTATTGCTTTCATTTTTTATATTCCAGGAGTAGCCTAGAGAAATTTCACGGCTTCTAGACGCGCTGTAGTTTTTCATCATGTACACGTGTTGTTTCTTATAGACATGAATGCCATGGTTTTTAGAATAAATATGTTGGGAATCATCATTCAAGAACTGCACAGTTCTTTTGTCGGACTCAGAATGACATTGCGCCATTTAGCCGCTTGAAGCTGAACTGTTTCATGCCGTTTATGCAGTGAGTTTACCGGTGACTTGTGTGGACTTTTGTTAATATGAGAGATGTCATACAGCCCGTTATGCTGCACTGCTCTGCGTTAATATATTAACTCCGTAACGTGTCCGCGCACCGCAGCCCCGCTACACGCGTCAAAGCTTTTTTTAAATAAAAATGTGTGCTTTTCATACATTTACTTTCGTCTAAATTTTAGTAACATATTGATCTGATCTGATTTTTAATCCAGCCATAAAAGTCTACTCAAACTACGTAGTTTTCACACCTGTTTATATGAAACATACATTACAAACGCTCATAACGCAAGTCTTCTTTTATGAATCATGCAACGCGACTACAAATATTTGCATACTTCCGTCTTTTCAAGATATCCCGTTTCACATATTCTGTACCGATATCTGTAAATTGAAAATTATACACCTTTACTCGTGTAAAACATTTGTTCCCATGAAAGTTACAATTATTACACGTCTGTGTGATTCGGAAACAACAAGACAGACTCAGCTCCGTCTCCGGTCTCAGCGGAACCAAAAGTTATTGAACAAGTTATTGTTGCTGAAAAGAAAAAAGAGTGCGGAGCTACGCGTTCGGTGCAAAGATGATCGATCGCGCTCGTCCGTTGTCTGAATGATGTGTGAATGCTGCGGAATGCGGAGGAGAGGGATGATGAGCAGGGGGGCTGTGTGGACCGGGGGGGGGGGGGGGGGGCTACCGACTTGTTTGGTACCTCTTTTCAGTGGCCATGGAAGGAGGGGTTAGCCCCAATGGAGCAGAATGGGAGGGCGAAGGGCTTCGGGTTTCATCTTGACAGGGGGTAGGGGCTGGACTGCTTTTGGAATATACGAAGATCCATTGAAGGCAGAGCGGACATATAACGGCGGTGCTGAGTTCCTGCCGGGGGCCTGGCGCTGCATTCCTGTCCGCTGCCGGAGCTTCAGTGCATGGTGGTCCGGCCCGGCTCGACTCGGTTCGGTTCGATCACTGGGAGCACATACACACACACACACACACACACACACACACACACACAGACTGAAACGGAGAGCGAGCAGCGTGCCGTGCGCTCCATCCTCCTCCGCGGCGCTTCGTCTTCCCCCCCCCCAACGCACCCCGGAGGCCCTGCTGCATGTCTGACATCTAGACATGTTCATCTCGGTGGATTCCAGGACTGTACTGCTCCTCTGCCTCGTGGCCGCGGCCAGATGTCAGCAGGAGGACGACCGTAAGTGGGAGCGCTTGACTTCCGAACTTCGCAGTGTCTCCGCTCGTCAATATTTTTATGGGCTTTAAACTTCATCGAGTAGAAAAGTTTACACCTGATGCTCTCGCGTCTCATCAGATCCCATCTTTTGTGCACTATATAATTATGTTCAAATATAATGTGTGATGATGGCACGTATTAGTAGTTTAGTTGAACCCATGATGATGATGTGCAGGTGACGTTACCCTGGTGACTGTGTGATGGGCTCCTTAACTTAAGCGAAAAAAGAGTAGGTGAAAATGGTTCACAGTAAGAGTAAGACACACAGCTATACAAACAGTTACGCACACCGGGCTATACGCGCACGGCGTGTGCGCGTGCTGCTCCACATCTTCAAACACGCCGCTGGCCGGTCACGTGTGAGGTAGAGTTCACAACCAGGTACCAAAAGTTGTTTATGCGACCTTTTTTTTTAACTGCAAAGTGTACGGAACCGACAGGAACACGTACGAAAAAAAAAAAAAAAAAAAAAACATTTTAGATGACTGCAAATGCAATTGGTTTGAGCAGATTTCTTTCTGAAAGGAAAGTATTATTATAAGCCTGAAATGGTTACGGGAAAAAGCGATTATTCAGTGTTGCAACACATGATCTAGAAGCTCTTAGTCCGGAGAAATACGTGGGTTTTGCTCGTGATCGCGTTCGCCGCGATGCTCTGTGTTACATGAGAGCACCTGCAAATAAAGGAAAAAACGATCTCAACCGAGTCGCAGTCGATCTTTGGTGTGAAAATCAGTTAGAATGAAATCGCACTGGACAAAAGCTTAATTAAAAGCTGCTAAGTTATGTGCGAATGCTGCGGCTGTAAATTAACCCGTTCGGTGCCGTCCCGGCGCCGGACACCTGGACACTTGCGGCCCCGGAGCGCTGGAAACGGACGTGGGGGGCGGGGGGTGGGGGCGAGGAGCGGACTGAACATTCCGCTCTTATTGTGGAGTATCGACGGGGCGAATCTGGACTTGTTGCGAAGAAAAGATGAACTGTCGCCGCAGAAATCTTAATATTCCTCTCCGCCGTGAGAAAAAAGAAAGAGAAAACAGCCCTGGCTTTCTAATAGTCTAATGCGATATCCTGGAAAATACACCACCGATTTTAATTCTCAGTTCTGTTTGTTTATTTTATAGCATTTCGACTGTGTTTAAAGTATCAGGGCCCCGAATTTATTTAAAAGAGAAAAATTAGACAGGTTACTTGTGGAATTTAGACGGAACGAGACTCGAGCGCCGCATGATTTTTAGTGTTTCCATGTGTTTCTTAGATTATCCACAGGCAGAGTCAGTTAAGAAAGAATGTTTGGAGAAAAAAGGAATGGAAAGTATAGTATTAGGTTGGGAATTTATTGCTGTAACTCTGCAGAGTGTCTTCTTTTTGCAAGTAAAGGGATCGGACTCTGCTGGATTTGAAATTAAATGTAGGAAAGAAGAGTTGGGTGGGGGTTTTGGAAAAGAAAAAGTGGGCAAAAAAAAAAAAAAAAAAAAACAGTACAAAAGCAGGCTCAGATTACCAGGCCCCTGGACATAATGTAAGTCGCTCTTTCCTGAAAGCTACTGCAGGAAAATATTTGAAAGACGTCCTCAGTTTCAGTTTAAGAAGTCCATCAGATGCTGAGACAGACCTCAGACTTGCAGCTCAAAGGGCAGCTGGAAGCCACTGGCATCAAATTGCTGAAGGGACTCGGGGTTCAGACCCTCTAATTAATACACACACCAGGGAAGTACACTCTCAGGAGGAGCAGCGTTCAGGTCTTTTTAACACTGCCGAGCGAGTGATTCGGAAAACGACCTCACTTAACTTGAATGTCCCAACACCTGCGTTCAATTTAGAGCGTTCCCCTCAACTCCAGTAAAAAATGTGGAAGCCGAGCGAGACTATGGAATGCACAGCGCAGTTAGGGTTACTGCTATCTGTTGGAAAGAAGGTGTGCAAAGCAGATTGAAGCTTTTCCTAGGCAGGAAGTTTAAAACACAAAAATGTGAGAGGAAAAACTGTTTTGAGATGTTTTTAATGATGGTCCAAAAAAACCCGCTGGTGTGAAAGTACCTGTATGAAGGCTGACCATTCTCCATTCTTTGACATGTTTGAACTGGCATTTGACAGATGTATGGGCTCCAGATGGGGGTGGGGATGGGGATGGGGATGGGGGTGGGGGGGTCAGGTTCCACTTGTTTGTATAAGGCAATACCTTGTGAATTGGCTGCACTGTATCTTTAAAAATGCCCTCATTCATAACTTCTGGGGTCCTGTGGGTTATCCAGAGCTGACCAGACCTCCAGGGTAAACATACCTAGAGTACATATTCCCCCACCTTCACTGCTCAAGTGGCTCCACGTGTCGGCCAGCACAGAACTGACTGATGAGCCACGATAATCAGTATTTAAAAGGTCTAACTTATGACACTGCAGTAAAATTCACAAAAGGCATGTGAAAGACACTAAAATTCCATTGTGTAGACACTGGGTGCTGAGTGACCTGAATGTTGTGCTTTATGTATTTAGTTCACATATTAAAGATACTGCACGTTTTCCGAAAGAGTGGAGCAAAGATGGAGATTGTGCAACTTCTGAGCAGCAATTCCAGTTTTTGACACAAATCAAATGCGAGGGTTCACTGGCAAGTGCCAGGTTCCTATATTTAAAACACTGCCTCTCTTACTTCTTTAATGTTCGTAATTGCATTTTAACATCAATTAACCATGTAAAGAAACAGAACCAAGAGCTGATCTATTTTAAGGAACCTTTTAAGAAATGTGCTTCACACTGTATTTACCTTTTAAATGTGCACCCAATTAAGCCCTAAACCAGGCAATTTGGTGGGAACCAAAATGTTACACTGGCAGGAGGGAAAAGAGGAGATCATTTGACTGGACATTAGGAATTCAACCCAGTCAAAGATCTTATGCTGTGGTGGAAACTCACATGTGGGAAATTACCTTGCGTTGTGCTCCTGAAAATCCAGATCAAGTGTATGATATTGTTATTGATAAAGTTCATTTCTTGCGCTACAGCGCCATCGTGTGGCCGTGTTGCAAACTGCACTTAAACGTGTGTTGAGTACTGTGAATGTTGTCTACCCTCCACTTAGCCTGCCTGGTGCAAAAAGTTTAATACTTCGGCCCTAAACCCCCATGAAAGTATCTCAGAAGTATCCAGGCCTCAGAGTTCCTAGTTTTAATATCCAAGGATGTCACCAGGATGAATTTTGAATAGTTCTGAAATCATCCAGCAATTGATTGATATATATTGTTCTGGTTATTATGTGTGGAAATGACTTTTCCTCTTTCATAATTTTGCCATTTTTTTGCAGCCGCTTACTTGCAACTGTTTAACGTACCAATGTGTCTGGAGCCATTCCCATTGTGATAGCCGCCGTGCTCTAATGTTAGGACTTGAAAGCCTGATGTTCTATCTCCCTCTCCTACCGCTTCACACCTGCCCCTCTACCCCCCTGCCCTGTGTGTGGCCTTCGTGGCCCCTCCTCCACAGAGGCGGAAGGGGGCTGCGTGCAGGATGACCGGCACTATAACGACAAGGACGTGTGGAAGCCAGAGCCCTGTCACATTTGTGTGTGCGACACTGGGACCATCCTGTGTGACGAAATTATCTGCGAGGAGCTAAAAGGCTGCCCAAACCCCGAGATCCCATTCGGAGAGTGTTGCCCCATCTGCCCGGCTGAGCAGGCCCCTCCCAGTGGTCGTAATTTATTTATTCACACTTTCATAAATAAATTACTGTGTATTTCTTGATATTTTTCATTGTATTGTTTTGAGCTGGAAAACAGCACCAGTAATATGAGTCCATGTGCAAAGAGCTGAGCTCCTCGGTCCTTTGCCATTTGTTGCTGTTTTTCACAATAAACAAATGAAAAAGAAAGATTTGAAAGACACTTCTAAGTTTATCTGATGTATCGCAGTGCTGCATTGGTCTTTTTAAATGGTCTGGAATTTTTTTCCTTCACCTTGACCTCATCTTGTATGGATATTACTGTATTCCCAGTATCATGTGCACATGTGGGAATCATTATGGAAATACTTTACTTTAACAGACGTGCCTTTCCTCTGCAGTCCTCAGACGAAATATGCTCTGTGTGGTTTAAAACAAAAAAAAATAGGCAGAAATTGCCAATTGTAGCTCAAGGCCATTTTGGACAGACCTTTATCTTGGTGTGTACTAATAAGACGAACGTTCTCGCTATATTCTGTGCAACTGTCCAGCTTCCGTAACATAACTTCCTTAAGTGAAGGGTTTTACTCCCTCTTTCGCAGCAGGTCGAGGGAATTCCAAAGCCTTCTAGTTCAGCTGGATTTTTGTCTTTTAAAAAAAAAAGTTGCATCTCAGCGAATACGGCAGCATCTGTGAAATTAGAAGTGCTCTTTCAACATAAACCTTTTCTGTCACCATGCCATTGTCTTGAAAATGTGCGACAGTTTCATTTCGAATGTCACATAGGAGATTTATTTACGGTATGTGTATTGTAAAAGAAGCAATGTGTGGTGCAAGAGAAGGTTGATTCCAAAACTTTAATGGCAGAGCGGTAACAGTGAACTGTGCTGAGGAGCTGCTGCTGCTTCTGATGAGAATGATGCGTTTGAGTCCTGCTTTGTCCTTCATCACTCACCAGCTCATCCTCACCCTCTTGCTTCATGACTGGCTGCCCAAACAGTCCGCATGCACGAGCGCTTCATTTTTCAGCCCTTTGAGAGCTTCTGTATTGACAACGGCATCGTGTTCAAACACTTGGCATGGCTCCCCGTGCCATATGTGTGCGCCTTGCCCTTAGAGCCGCCCCACCTTGTTCCTCCTGCGTCTCCTTCATGCCTCAGCCCAGCACCCTGCCTGCTTGCTCTAAACCCCGTGAGATGGAGCTCAAAGCAGCACTTTATACCGCCCGATGGGTTTCTTTAATGTTTTACATGAAGTTAGTAGTCAGCCAACACCGCTATATTGTCGATGTATGTAAAGAAAGAAGCTCCTTGCAGATTTTTTTTTATAGATTTGTGTTTCCCAGACGGGAAAAAAAATGGCTAAGTTGTTATTTGTGCTGCTTTGCATTGCATTAACCATCCCTTCTGTTCTCATTTTTCCCCTCCGCTGACACAACAGGACAAGTTGGTGTTAAGGTGAGAAAATATTATATTTAACGTCCGCATGTGCAGGTGTCGCCTCCCCGCGTGCAACACCACAGTTTAGCTGTGTGCTTTCACTTGTTCGTACATAATAATGCTGAAATTTCCATGTACCGGTGAAGGAGAAGGATTTTCTGTAAAAATATCATCTGTAAGAGTAATACTTTATGACAGTCTTAAATTCAGCACTTTGTTGCCTCATTGTGTTACTGACATTTTTTTTTTTTCCCATTATCGTTATTTTTTAAAAAATAACAGGAGCGGATTTGCGTTAGGAATGATATTTTTTTTAAAAAAATCAAATAATTTCTCAGGATATATATTCATCACATTTGTAAGTCCTTTAAATTTAAAGTGCTGCGTAAGCCAGAAAGTAGCAGATGTATAATTGTTGGTTTGACCAAAGTGGACTCCAAGGGTGTTAGAAGAATCATGAACTTTTGAATTGTTCTACTGTGTTCACCAGATAGATTTTTCAGATGGCTAAATGTACAAGGGGGTAGAGTGCGGCAGCAGTGGGAAACAAAGGGCATTTGTCCCACTAATGAAAGCCAGGCTCCATCAGTGTGGCCTCTCCTGTTCGGTTTCATACATCTGAGCTTCTTATTCTCATCGTTTTTATATTCTAATATGCTTAATTGATATTCCAGCGCTCCATAACCAAAATATTTTACCTGCAGTGGAGTAGCAAGTGTCTGTTTTCTCCTTTTTGTTATAATAATAAAATATTATCACAACAATAAGAAGCCGTATGGTCCCTTGTGGTCGTTAATATAATCCAGCTTTCCCGTTTCACTCCAACAGGGACAGAAGGGAGAACCAGGAGATATCATTGATGTAAGTGTACACACCAGTGAAACTTGTTTTGTTTTAATTAAGTTAAAAATATACGTTTGGTCCATTTTGATGCAAACTGCAGAGGAACTTGTGTAACATGAGCACATGAGATGACGCATTCCCGTTCGAGTGGACCTTTTAAGCGACAGGACAGTGCAGCGCAACTGCCGACGGGGACGTATTTTCTCCGTGATGTGGGAATGTAGGCTTGAGGCGCGTGGCAGTTGTGTGGTGCCACAGGCATAGTAGGCTGCACGGGGGGGCAGGGGGCCAAGCACAACAGCCCTGGCCGAACCTGCGCTGCCCGCCCGCCCGCCCGCCACATGGAAACCATTTGCCTTCTCTTTTTACAAGCGTGCCGTCTCACTTTCTCACCCAGCCGATGCTTAGTTTTGGTCTCTTTTAATTCAGTTGGCTCTTTTTTAACTCACTTGGTTTCATTTGGTAATCAGTTTATTGCTTCAAAACCCCACGTTACTGGCTTCCAGTTAAAGCATGGAAAACCCTTTCAAACAACTGCAACTGTGCGAAGCTACTAAAAAATTTATGGGACTGTCAATTTTTTGTATTTTTGTTTGTAGTGCAAAGATGGAGCAATAAAGAATAAAAGTCTTTAAGGCTGCAGTAAAAGGGAGAAGCCACAAATAGAAAGTGGAGAAAACTGATTGCGCCTCATACATTAATTTATATCATTTATTCATCACTTTGCGAAATAAGGACCGTTCGGATTCCATGTGCGCTTGTGGTATTCATTGTCGCAGGCTCATTTGCCTTTTCCTTCTTCCTTTAGATTGTAGGACCAAGAGGACCAGCAGGCCCCATGGTAGGCACATGATGGAAACCTGCTGAATTTCCGAGTAAAAGCCTCCTCCATCCCGGCTGTGAGTTTCAGGTACCATCTCACTATGGTTTCTTATCCTCACAGGGGCCCCCAGGAGAGCAGGGACCACGTGGCGAGCGAGGGGAGAAGGGAGAGAAGGTATGTTGCTCAGGGAAGATCCCCATGACATTTTCCTGTCCCTCTGAGGACTGCCTTTCTGTCTCACAGACTCTGAGGATGTTGCACATTATTGGTCACAGAATGACACCTCCTAGCAGAAACCTCATTGAATCCCTTACATTTTTGGCTTTGCTTGGCAAGCTTTCACTACCTGCCACTCTCAGTCATTTTATTTCATTTTGAAGCAGAGAATAGCTGAAGAGTGCAGTCAAGGTAGAAAATCCATGCTTGTTTATTAGGAATAAAATGAAGTTATGTCACTATTGTCAGGAATGTAAAAGGGATTTTAAAAAGTGGCAGAAGGGGTGTTTTTTTAACATACGTTTAGTTTTGACAAATGGGCAAATTTCTTGACCACATTTTGTACAATTTCCAGCAAGTAGGAAGTGTCACTGGTAGTTTTCGTTTTTTTTTTTTTTCTCGGTAAATGCTCATCAGTGGAAGTTGTAGGCTCATCGCCCTCTTGGTTACCATGGGCCTCTCGGCGTCACAGAGGAACAGATTCAGCAGCTCATGCCCAGTCAGCACGGCTATTACAGCAAACCATGACATCTCACTGATCACCTCTTTAATTCATTATAACTTTCAAAGTTCAGTGAAATGGTGTACCTAGTCACTATGCCAGGGTACAAAGGTTTTATTTTTGGAAGTTCATTCAAAATGATGCATGTTTAAGAATTATGTAATTAATGTAAAGTAATAGTTTGCCATAATTTTGACAAGACCTTTTAAAAAAACTTACAGCAAGTAAGTGCCCTCCTCAGTATTAACTAATATTAGAAATGATTATCTGGGTCGAAAATGGTTCAGGGTCTTCTTCTTTGGGTGTACAAAATAATAACTTTTACCATGGTTCTTTGAGGAATGTGCAGCTAAAACAGAACCACGGAGGCCTTACTCTTATCAAGCATGGTGTTGTCTTTATTTTACCGTGCTGATGGAAGAATGTAACCCTTACTTCAAATGTTGATGAGGTGTTGTTGCAAAACACAAGACCAGATGTTCAGTTTAGTAGCATGAAGGAAATTTGCTTTCAACACCATAGATAATAATAATAATACACCTAAATGCAGGGTTGTAGGCGATGTCATGTAGTCAGGATATACAGAACAATAAAAGTATGAAAGGTAATACATCTGCTGGTAAATTACTTTTAGTCACATACCACTTCTGTGCTCCAGCCCTTAGAGTGCAGAAGGCAATTTTACTCTCTTTTGTTAACCGCTGGTTCAGATCTAGATCAGAGATCAGGATCCTACCCCAAGGGGCACGTGGTGCAGCGCTAGTTAGTGTACACCTTGGACGGGACCTCATGCACCACACACACGCGTAATTTGAACGTAGTGCAAACATGTAAACTCTGAACAGACGGAGCCGGATTCGAACCCGCAGCTAAGCAGCCCATGCACTGTGAGGAAGCAACCCTAACCCTGTGACTCCATGCCAGCCGGAAAACAATGTTAATCAATTTAAATCGTGGCAATTATTTTCCAAACTTTGAAAAAAAAATTATGTATGTAGCACTGGCTTTTTGATAAAATGATCACTGTGAAGCATTAATCTGATATATTGAATAGTGGTCTAGGCTTTCAGTCAGGTTTCATAGTACATCAGTATTAATGGACATTTGTAGCTCCTTGCCTACACTCTGCCAGTTCCAGATATCTTCTCAGTCAATAAATCCAGAGTAATAGACATTCAAGGCCTCATTTTTAAGGCCACATCAGTGTATAGATGGCCTTGAAAAATTAAAAGTTAATTTTAAGCTTGCGGAGGGTGCAGTGGCGCAGTGGGTTGGACCGGGTCCTGCTCTCTGGTGGGTCTGGGGTTCGAGTCCCTCTTGGAGTGCCTTGCGACAGAGTGGTGTCCTGTCCTGGGTGTGGCCCCTTACGCCCTGTGTTGTCAGGTTAGGCTCTGGCTCCCTGTGACCCCGAATAGGACAAGCAGTTCAGAAAGTGTTTTAAGCTAATTTAAGAGAACTAGTTACTATTACACTTTCCACCAACAAAAAACACAGTTCCAAAACAGTGATCGCAGTGAATCAATTTATTGTAGTGACATTAGTCACATGACGTTGGTGACAGTTCCATAAACATGTTTCGAAGTGTGTTCCTATGATATGTTCATTCACGTGCTGTGTCCTCTTCTCCTGCGCAGGGAAGTCCTGGCCCCCGTGGCAGAGATGGCGAGCCTGGTACCCCTGGGAACCCGGGCCCCCCTGGCCCTCCTGGGCCAAATGGTCCCCCTGGGCTTAGCGGGGTGAGTGTGAGAAGCAGGGAGGGCAGGTGACCAAGCCCCGGTGTGGCCGAGGGCTCCGCGGGAGTCCACGCAGACACGCGGAGCAGCCAGGCAACAACGGCAATATGACCGAATGAAAGAGGGTCTCGCCTCTTCCACTGAACCAGAGGGAATGAGAGGGCGATGAAAGTATGAAGACAGAAACCGAGAGCAGAAGGAAGGGTGGAGGAGAGAGCGGCTAGATCCGTTTCAAACTGATGAGGAACAAAGAGGTGGGGGACAGCATCGGAGGATGTGGGGAGGTTTCGGGGAAGACAAGGGACGCCTTTGTGACGGACAAATGAAAGAGTGAAGTCCCTGGGCTCCTTGTTTCACTTTGGTCTCCGCTGAATCCCCAGTGGCAGGGAGAGTTTACATTTACATTTATTCATTTAGCAGATGCTTTTCTGCATCGCAGAATAAACAAACCCCGGAGACTAAAGAGAGACATGACTAGCACATATTCCGATTAACATATTTTGTTCTGTTTCGCTCCAGTTTACGTGCTACGGTCATGTGACATGTTGACTTTTCCAGCCTGAGGTCGGATGTCGCGACTTTCTGTTCTTGCTTGGACGCTGTAAAAAGCTGACGTGCGTTGTCTAAAGCCGTGACACCCCGCGCTCTGTCAGACCCAGTTGTGTGACCCTGTACTCTCGTCGGTTTTGTTTCCGCTCCAGAATTTCGCAGCTCAGATGGCTGGTGGCTTTGACGAGAAGGCTGGAGGTGCTCAGATGGGCGTGATGCAAGGACCGATGGTAAGAGCAACATGCATAGACTTTTATGGTCTTTAGGCAATTAACACAGGCCAGTAAGTGACAAACGCTGGATGAATAACCAGGAAAGGCAACGATTACAGGTAGTTTTGAAAACGGAAAGTTTTGTCAGGCTCCTACCCCCTTGTGGCCAGGTGTAGGAACTGCAGCTGTCGCCTGTCACCAAAAAACTCTGCACGTGTCGATTGATTTGTTGGTCTTAAATTAATTTCTTCATGAAAAAAATCTGAATAGATCCCTGCAGTAAAAGCATCAGGCTGAGCATGCTCATAGCTAGGAGAGACTCTGAGAGCCCTTTTCATTTACTTACCCTAAACCACAGTTTTGAATGACCATATTTAGCAAACAGAGGGAACGGTGCCTATTAATAAATGAGGACTGCGGTTTCTCATGGGGTTGCGGTTCGAAGCTTCAAGAGAGCTCTGTCTCATTTCACGCTGAGGCAGTGGCCACCTTGCCCACGATTTAACTTGGCAGCCCTTAAGTGGGAGGAATGGAGCGAAAAGGCCCACTGTGCCAGTGTGTCAGAGCTGCAGAGCTGCAGACCTGCGTCCTCCCTGCCGCTGTCCCCGCACACTGGGGGCTTTGATTGCGGCGCGAGCCGCGAAAAGCAAACACACACCCCCTCTTGTACAGAGGCTCATTCACGGCCCGGCCCCGACAAACCAGGGTCATTCTGTACGGTGAAAAACCGGCTTTCATCTCGCTCTCCGGCAAAGACCCACAGAGCCGCACTGTGCCGTGCCGCGTCGTGCCACGCTGCTCTGTGATCTGGCCGTTTTCTTTGGCCCCTGCTCTGAATCTGAGAAACACGTACATATCTTAAAACGTGCTTTGTAAAAGGAAACAGGTGTTGAACAATTATTGACTTGAACTCTTCTTACTGTCATGACAAAAGGAACCTTCCTGAATAAAGACAGAAAAGGCTTAACAGATTCCATGTACTCAGTCTGTCCTTTCATTGAAAGTAATTGATTTATAATCCTTAGCTGCTAGATTGAGATGCATTGGTTTCAGACCCCTTTCTAACAATTTCCCCTGAGATGTGCATCACAGCCTCCGTACAATGGGAACGAAAAAAACGATAATGGACCTGCTGAAGGATTTCCCCACTGAAGCACACAAACAGCGTACAGGAGAGCATGGGGAGCAAAGATTAAACTGTACATTAAATCTACAGCCCTGTTCGTCTGTCTGGTCACACCCTCGATGCCTAATTCAAAGAGATGGTCTGATGTCATGGAAAGTGCGTCTGAGTTGAATCCAGGGCATTGTGCGGGGCTGCGGGTTCAAGCCCCCCCACCGGTCCTGTGCACATGGAGCACAGCTGCCGGCCACAACCCCCCTCCTTGACTGCCGGCAGGGTTGGCGTCTGACAGCGAGCGAGGAATGCCCTCTGATTTATGCTCCTGACAGTCAGGCCGCCGAGCTTTTGTTGCTGCGGGGCAGAAACTGGTACCGTGCTTTATTAAAAGGGGGGGGGAATGAGAGCAGGGAGGCTAAGAATGCTGCGCTCGTGTTTTCCCCAGCTGCGTACAGTAAGTCCCAGAGCGGCACCTTGTGCGGGGCGTGCCTCTCGGGTTGGCCGATGCGCGTGAATGCACATGTGCTCAAATTCAGGGGACGTCCACGTGTGTCTTCTCACAGCCTCTTACAGCCTCTTTCTCACTTATCTCTCTCTCCCCCCCCAGGGCCCTATGGGTCCAAGAGGACCACCGGGCCCCACTGGAGCCCCTGTAAGTACCTGCTGCACCAGCCGCCACACAGCAATGCCAGTGAGATGTAGCGAAGACGAGATGTCCTTCGTTCTCCGTTCCACTATCGGCACCATTCTTTTATACTGATAGCAAGTCATTCCTAAAATGTCGGTATAGCGGAAGCATTTTTCACAGAACACTATACAGTAAGGTACCAAGGACCGCTGTATTTTTGGCAGTTTTAGATACATCCCCAGTTTTGTCTTTTTTTGCCTAAAGTGGGGAATATACTGTCATGGAAAAAAATTAAGAAATGAAGGTGGAAAAAGACAGACCCATACACGCTGATTCATAAAGACACATGTTCCTGCTGCTTTCTGATGGATGTAGACATTTAACACTTTAATCGTCTGTCTGAAGGCTGCGGGGCTTTTTCCTCTACCGGCAGGCAGGCAGCACCTGACAATTTAGCTTTCATTCGACCCGACGGTTCCCCTCTCAAACACCCACCTGTCCTCCTCCAGCCCTTTCCTCTCTCAGGTTTAAGGCAGTTTAATGGCGGTTACCGTGGGACAACATGTCCAAACCTGATGTTAAATTACAGAGTGTGGTTTAGGGAGGTCCTGCTTTTCCTTGCACGCTTTCGAAAGGCTGCCTGAATGTAAGCGAAAGAAGACCAGTCCAGTGGAAGTGCTGTGATTCAGACTGGAACCTCAGTCTCTAGACATTTTATTAATGAAGTCAGATGCCGCACCAGTTACCCGTTTTGATGCGTGGCTGAACATTCACACATAAAAATGAGAAGGTCTACGGCGTCATCTTTAGGCTGAGACTTCACTGAAAGAGATGGTACAGTAATGTGTTATATTATTTAGTGACTTTAAATTGCTTGAAATCTGTGTGTGTGTGTGTGTCTGATTTCCCTGCGATGGACTGACATCCCATCCTGGACATGCCCTGCTTTGTACCCTGTGCTTCTCCAGAGCATCACAACCACGCACTGGACAAGCTGTGACACATAATGCATAGAAAGAAAGTGATCCTGGCTAAATGTACCGTACCGCTCCGATGGTGTGTTGAAACCGTGTGGCTAACTGGCTGCTGTTCTACATCCCAGGGCCCTCAAGGTTTCCAAGGCAACCCCGGAGAGCCTGGAGAGCCTGGCACTGCAGTAGGTATCCCATGATGCCCTGAGGTGCCCCCCGTTGCTGTCTGTAGCCATCTATCAGACAGCACCGCTGAGCTAATCCTCTCCTGTTGAGCCTAGATATCCAGGCTGACGCCAGGGCTGCCCTGAGCATCTGCCCTGTTACCCTCAGACCTCAGATCCTGCTGTAAAACCTCATTACTTGCAATTAAAGTCAAGCCAGGAGTGTTTTTGACAGCACAAGAATCCATCTCTCCTCGAGCCCTGCCGAGCAGGACGGCGACTTTGTGTGCAAATTTATTTTTGGTCCAGATTCTCAGTATGCGTATGAACCCCATTTGCTCTGTGGTCTTTGTACCGTTTTTGTCTTTCTTGCCGCAGAGCTGTAATTAAGATTTATTATGATATGTATTTATTTATATCGTAAAGTTTATTGAGGGTAACTTAATGTGCACATTTCTTCTGCTGTATTACCTCCGTCACAGTATATTAGGCCTTAATAAATTTTACACGTTGTCTTCTTGTATTTCGCCGCTGCTATTTTTTGCAGCGTTACATGCTCCTTCACCTCCATCTGTTTAAGATTAAAATAGCCTCAGGTATTTTACTCGGAAAGGGGAAGAAAGTATGCGTGGAGTAGCACTTTCTATTTTGGTCTCCAGCGTGCCGCAATCCCTCGGAAGTGTTCCGTAAATCCGTGCCTCTTTTCTCCCGACAGGGCCCCATAGGTCCCCGCGGGCCGCCTGGACCTCCAGGAAAACCTGGTGAGGATGTAAGTACCACATTCTGGCACAGAAATGTCCCTTGCTGTCTCACAAAAATTCACATGTCCGCTTGGAAATGTGCCTGCAAAATCCTGAATGACTTCCGAACTGCATTCACATTTTGACCACTTCGTTGGCCCCTTGACCTTCTGAAAACCTTGACCAGAGATGATGCCTCTTTTCACATTTCCAGTTTCAAAATTGTTGATTAAGTCACTTTTCATCTTACAAGACCTCAACTGTTATGCCCTGCTGACCACAGGTGTCCGCACTGTTGTCCTCTATCAAAGACTCAGCAAGTGGCACTTTGGTCCAACCAGTCAGCTCAGTGTAGCCCAGTGCTGACTGAGTAATCACTGGTCATCCATAAATCTAACTTTTCCTTCACTGTCCATTATATTTTTCATTAGTGTCACACTTAACATTCATTTATCTGGCTGACACTTTTTCCCAAAGCAGCATTCAGTTAAAAGATACGTACTCTGGTTTATCCATTGATACAGCTGGGTGATTAATACAGGATTTTAGTGTATGTGACACAACGGTACTACTGCAGGAGGTAGGATTTGAAGCTGGGTTGTCCTTCAAGTGCAAAGCAGCAGCAGCTCTGACCACTATGGCACCTGCTTCCAGCTGACATCAGTTACCTTGTTATCATTCGCATGTTCACTGTCATCACTGTCCACATGAGTACCACAATGCAGCTGAGCATTGTTCACATTCATGGTTTCTAGAAGTTCAAACCTTCCATTGAAAACATTAATATTTTAACTTAATTTTTTTTTCCTTTTAATGTCAATACTGTAGCATCAGTATACAGATGTGAAATATTTACCATGCAATACAGTCCTTTTTTCCCCTCTCTCACTTAAATTTCCGCATTGTAATGGGGTATTTGTTAGGGTGACATGTGGTGTATGAGTTGTAATGGGCCTTAAAAATGTGATCATTGCTGCTCCCTGCTACGGATGTACTGCAATTAGTAAAATATTTACCCCAAGTTGTTCTAATAAAGCACCGAGTATATAAATAAATCAAATCCTGTAAGTTGATTTAGCAGAAAAAGGTGTCAACTATTTGATTAAATAATATTTCTACTTCTTAACTTTTTGTTTAATCCTTGCCTTTAAATTGAACCTTTTTCATTTTCATTGCATTTTAAATTATTATATTGAATTTTACTCTTTTACGAAAAACAGGGCCAAATTTTGCAGTGGTGGCAAAGTTTGATCCAGTGTTTAATTAAATAGACCTATTCTGTCCCACACCTGTAGTTCCAGTTATACCCGCTAGGTGGCAGCAAAGTGCAAAATATTTTCAGGATGTGAATCCACTAGGGGGCGTTGTGAGGCCAAGTTATTATGCAAATACATTTTGCTTGTCATTTGATATTTTTTCAGCCAGTTACACCAAGTCCTTAATGCCAACATTTTACTGTTTTGGTTTTAATTTCGTCATTCCACATATCTGAGTATATATGCTGAGGCGTCTTTACGCCGTGGTCTCTTTTGCTCAATATTCCTCTGTGTGTGTAGGGTGAAGCTGGCAAGCCTGGGAAAGCTGGTGATCGTGGACCCTCTGGGCCTCAGGTAATGTGTGAGAAGCTGTCAGCTTGGCTGCACACAGCACAGGAGAAATTCGCTTCATTAAATGGCGAAAGTGTTCCCCGCTGGGATGCTGTCCTTGATGTGTAAAGCTGTCTGGTTGCTCTGCCTAACAGCCTCATCTCAGACTGAGTGCACACAAATCTGCACTGAAGAGATCAGTGTTTCTGCTTCAGATGCATTTTTTTCAAGTCCGATTCATTTTCGGTTATTTACATGGCTTTTGGTTATACATTTCAAGTATTTTTTTTAAGAAGAATTAGTCTGAGTGGTCATAAAAATTACACTAGTCATCATATCGAGGAAACATTTTTGAAACATTGAACAAGAAATGCGTTGTGTACAATGTGAAAAGACACTTTATTGATGATGGAGCAGCACAGTAGTTCTTCACAGCCCCTCACAGCACCTTGTGCATTCCAGGATTGGCTCCAGATCAAAGTGACCCTGTTTGTTCAATCACATTGTGACGATAAATGGATGGACTTTATTGATGATGCTATCAGCTGGCATTATGCCCAGATGGAGCCCATTTTGTCCAGTTTAATTTCTAGTCAGTATCTTGTCTAAAACCATTTCCCCTTTTTTCCACATTAGGGAGCTCGTGGATTCCCAGGAACCCCAGGTCTGCCTGGAATCAAAGGACACAGAGTGAGTATCACCAGTTAATACTTACATATTTAATATTAGTCAGGTCCATCTCCATCAGTTTGAGCAGGACCCCCAGGCCCTTATGCATAATACCACTGGTCTATTTTACCGCATTTTAGCATAGTGTGGGGGGCATGGTGGTGCGGTGGGCTTGGCTGGGTCCCCCTCTTTGGTGGGTCTGAGGTTCAAGCCCTGCTTGGGGTGCCTTGCGGCAGAGTGACGTCCCACCCTGGGTGTGTCCCCTCCCCCTCCAGCCTTGCGCCCTGTGTTGCCGGGTTAGGCTCTGGTTCACCGCAACCCCACTTGGGACAAGCGGTTTCAGACAGCGTGTGTCTGTAGTATAGTGTGTACCTCCCATCTTAACACGTTGCCCTTTTGGCTTTTCTCACAACCCACAACTGGAACTTACTGGTAGGCTTATCAATAATTCAGCCATCAGTTTGTTGATTTATGAATGCCTTGCAGGGTTACCCGGGTCTTGATGGTGCAAAAGGAGAAAGTGGAGCTGCAGGAGCTAAGGTACAACTCCTAATACCTGTGATTCGTAGTCAAATATTGTTTCTCGGCATCTCAAAACTCTGCTTTCTGTGGCTCCTCTGCCACTACATCTCATTCATTCCTTGCTTCTACTCCACAGTTCCCTCCATAACTGTGTCATTCCACTTTTTTATAGAACAACACATCCTGTACCGTATTATCTCCCAGTTTGTCTACCTCGGTCTGCTCCAGCTATTTTTCGCTCATGTTCACATTCTCCAGAACATCCTTGCCTCTTTCAGCACTTCCATCATTTTGTCATCAGTACTAAATTGCCTTCATGTTCTCCGCTTCTCCCTTTGACTCCACTGCTCCAGCATATCCCTCTTTCTGCTCTTCCATCATTACATCTCCATCACTGCTCTCCCGGTTATTCTCTCCACACTGCCCTTTCTCACACTGATGACGTTCTCCACGTTGCTCCTTCTACCAAGCCATTTCTCTCTCTTAGTGATGCTCTTTGTTCTCCCTGCAGGGTGAGGCAGGTTCTTCTGGTGAGAACGGCGCGCCCGGACCGATGGTGAGTAACCCAAACAACATAATTCCGCACTTATCTGCAAGGATGCAGAGCGGTTCAAATGCACTAATCAAGACGAGAGACGAGCTTACAAAGACGTCGAGATCCACCCAGACACACATTTATAATATTACGTTCCATCAGAATTATTTCTCCAGAAATAAATGAACGGTGCACCAAAATCTTATTTATTCACTTTTTGTTTTTCCAATCCTCTCTTTAGGGCCCCCGTGGTCTTCCGGGTGAGAGGGGCCGACCCGGACCTCCCGGGTCTGCTGTGAGTATTCCATTCTATTTCGTTAGACCACCGGTGAAAACTATTGCCTAAGGATTGATCACTTTGCTTACAGTGATTATTGAACATAAGTGGAATTTCGTACACCGCAGCAGCTATGCAGATGTTAACAATAGAATGTGGTGTCGACCACATTTAGTTGGGTCAGTAGCGTCATCGTCCATATTTAGAAAACTTTTGCTTAATTTGGAAATATATCATGTCTTCCATATGGGTTGAATGGTAACGTCAGTCCTCATGCTCTTGGTGCAGTAGTAGGTCTTAATTTATTATACGAGTGGCATATGTTCTATTTTATTTGCCGATGTTTTCAAAGCGAACTTTAGCGTTGGGTTTAATCCGTTGTTTGGCACCGAGTGTCCTGTCAAGGGTTCCTTGTCTTTTGTTCTTCAGGGCTGTGAATCTGCAGCCTTTCAGCGTCATGTTTAGCACCTGAACGACTGCGGTGCCATCTGCCCCAGCTGTGTTGTTACATTTGACTGCAAGGTGTGTTCAGTAAATAAGTACTTTAGCAAACCTGTCTTTTCTCAGGGTGCTCGTGGAAACGATGGCTCTCCAGGCCCCGCTGGCCCCCCTGTGAGTACTGCCCCCACTTTCGTGACCGTTTTTGGATTATTATTGTGTCTCGTATTTTTATTGTAATGGGAGTGCAATATGTTTCCAAATGGTTCAGAGAAGATGGAAAAGCTGCATCTTAAAGCGGAATCTTATGACTCTCTTTTTCTCTCTCTCTACGTCAGGGGCCTGTTGGTCCAGCTGGTGCTCCAGGCTTCCCTGGTTCCCCAGGTGCCAAGGTATGTACTTCATTGCTCTATCTATCTATCTGTCTATCTATCTATCTATCTATCTATCTATCTATCTATCTATCTATCTGTCTGTCTCTCGGTCTCCGTGGCTCTTTCTTTCTCTTTTTTTTGTCTCTCCTTCTCTCTATCCTTCCTTCTCATTCTCTCAGGCTTGGTGTTCATATCGAAGGTTGAATTCCTGGGCTAAACTCCAGGAAGTCTGGGAAGGGGCAAAGATTGGGTTCTTTCAAATGAACACTAAACTTCCAAGAGAAAAGAGACCACAACCAATTGGACAAGACACTGTATTTATAGTTATATGTCTATATATATATATAAATGTATATAAAGCCATAGAGATTGGGAATAAGTGAATTTTAAAGTGCCAAGAAACAGGAAGAAAGACTTCATAGGAAAAGACTGGAAAGAGTGAAACTGGAGAAGGCAGCATGGAAAGAGTTCCCAGCTGTGTGGAAAACCGGAGGGAGAGGGATGTAAGTGTATTTTCACATCTGCTCGCCTGGGACTGATCTCTTTTCCCTGAATAGTTAAGAGAAGTCTCTATGGCCAGCCTCCGCAGCTGTAGGCCCGCTGCAGGTAGTATTTGACGCCACTGCCCTCCAGAATCAGGGAATTTATTTAATGCCTCGGAGGGAGAAATGGGCACGGCTTGGACAGCCTCTCCTCCCAAGGCTGTCTGTCTCGGTAATCCCTTTAAAGGAAAGAAACCAAATGTTCTGGCAGATGCACCTGCATGTGTGCGCACACATGGGAAGCCTGAAGTAAGCAGGCTTTCATTTTAGTGTTTGTCCATGAAAGACTTTCTGTGTAACTTCAGACAGGTACCCCAGTGCTCTTGCAAATCCCGGTTTTGTTTTTTTTTTTTTTTGCCTTCCTTGCTGTCCCTGTTGTGATCATCCTAAGCTGTTACCACAGCAACAGTTCAGGAATATTGCTAGCTTTCCTCTGCTCTGCTCTGTCCTTTTCCTTTTTTTGGTATGTAAATAACATTTTCCCATGTTTTCAATATGGGCCCCTCAGTGGATTCATGCTACAGCCAGATTACACCTCTGCCAGATGGAAGCTAAGTGTTCCCCATAGATGTGAAAAAAGAAATTAGATTACAACTTTAAATTGCACCTTATAACCGTAAGATACATAACAGTGTATTATGTCAAAGTTGTACACTTGTAAAACTGAGCTAAGTAGTGAGGAATTCCATTCAGTGAGTTGCCCCGTGAGTATGATGTCACCACGGCTTGCTCTCATTGGCTGATGGCAGGAGTGGGTGTGTCCATTTGCTGCTTCTGGAATCTGTTATGTGCTGAGCTTTTTGTAATGCATTTATTAGGCACAGTTTGAAAAAAATTGCACTACAACACCAGAAAAATATATAATTTTAAAATAGAAAAGTAGTTTGAAAATAGGTGGGAGAGCACACCCAAGCTTTGCTTTATTTCTTACTGTACGAATGCATTTCGGCAGGATGTCGTCCTCAGCGCACATGTACATTTTGTGAGGAATGACATAATCAGGCTGATATTATGTTATTTTTGCACTCAAAGCTTACACTTACAGCCCTGTATTTTTGTACCCTTGTAGTACAGTCACTTTTTCGCTGCTGCTCTCAGCTGTCGGTCCAGTGACATCATAACTCCTTACATAATCTATGTATTGTATTTATGTCTCCCACCTTTTTCTGACTTGTTGGATGTTTTTTTGGTTTACTGGCACCCAAGCACTCGTTTCTGACACTGATTTGAGCGCAAAAAAAGCTGTACAGCCCAAAAAACGGGTAGATCATTGTCAGCACCTTACAAATCAAACATTGTACATCTCCGTGGCAGAAATCATCAGCTAAATGAATAAAACATAATAAAAAGGAACCTAGATGCTTACGTTACGTTACAGGTACTATATGAGTTTCAGACCTTACAGACCTCTTAGAGAGAAGCATTTACTGTAGTGGAACATGACACAGCCAGTCTTAACTTCATTTATTTGTGCAGAATATTATTTCTTTGTTGAAGCAATGCTGGCAGTCACATTTTAATGGAGACACTCACACAGGCGAGTGTCTGTGACTGTCTGCATCAAAATACAGTTTTGCTTTTGATTCCTTGGCTCCAGTTGACCCCAGACTCTCTGTCATCCCCGTCTAGGGTGAAGCTGGTCCCACGGGTGCTCGTGGACCTGAGGGAGCCCAGGGACCCCGCGGCGAATCCGGAACGCCAGGATCTCCCGGACCTTCTGGTCCTTCTGTAAGTACCTCTGAGAATGGTGAAAACCCTGAAAAGACATAAAACACAGTCAGAATTCAGATTAGCTCTGGCTTAACTGTGGCACAAGTAGATCTATGGTTCACCCTGTAAAGCAGTCCTGTTTCTTACATACTAAGCTCCTTTTAGAAGGACTGTAAGTTTTCAGATGACTTGTGCCATACATGTTGTACGTTATTCTCAAAGTACCACCAACATGTTGGCAGTGTGCAGACACTGAGAACGAAGAGACCCAACAGTTGACATCACCACGCTTAACACACAGCTCACCAAAACCCATTGGCTTATTCTCCTCTTTGTGTTTTGTGCCACTTGGATTCTTAGCCCACACTATAAATCAACGAAAACTTCAAACCTTATATTTGCAGGAAGATTGTAGCCGTGCCATTATAGGTCCTTTAATTTTGTATGTCACAACAGAGCTGTTTCTCTGCAGGGTAACCCTGGTACCGACGGTATCCCTGGAGCCAAGGGATCTGTTGTAAGTACATATACTGTGACCTGTTTTTTTGTGCTCTACTTTCAAAAGAAAGTAATTTTACGAACGAGCGCTCAAAACTAACTGCACAGTTCTTATGCATTTAAATGACTTTATCCTCTGATCATTTTTCTTATCAATTAATAATTTATCTATACTAGATTATACATCCCACCTCAATATGTAGCGGAATAAATATAAAGGCCAAACACAGAGCATTTATGTTGTCTGGTGTCAGCTCTATAGATGTGCACATCTAGGGATATTAAATTAATTAAGCTGCACACTTGGACAGTGTGTTCAACATATTTTCCGAAGGGACAAACACAGACACCAATGCAGCTAAAATCTCCCGGCCTGAAATCCTGCCTCTCAGCGCATTCACGTATAATTAGCAGTCAGACACAACAACAAACACAAAATGCAGCCCAGGGCAGTTCCAAGTCACATTGAGCTGTTTGCTCACGAGACGCTTGCGGAGGAGGAGGCCGGATCAGCGCGCCGCTGCTGCAGGTGATCCGAACCCGGGCTTCAGGCACCTGTATCCGCTTCACAGTCGCTAGTTGTCAGTCTGCCATCGGGTGACACGTTCTCAAATCATAGCGATGTCACCAAAGTCGAGCACAAGATGAACGTGAGAAGGGCCTGTTTGAAAATCACATTATACAAATTAATTTAAATACAACGGAAACGTGAAAATTAACTCGACTAAATTTTCCTGGGCTGCGAAGATGGTCCGTTAAAAAAGATAAATAAATGAAGGAAGTGCATTTGTAACCTTTCATTCCTAATAATTGACCTAATTCCTTGTATCTCAGCACAGGGCACTAATTCAAATTCCCAGTAGAATACAAATACATTGCAAGTTTAATGGGCTCCGTTTTTCATCTCGAGCCAGTTATAATTTGCCATTTTATTTAATTATTTCATAAAATGGAAGAAGATAATCCTCTTAAAATATTGTCAAATAGCTGTAGCGCAAGTGCGTCGAGCCATTTTAAAGGCAGTTTCAAACCGAGGTGCCGGGAAACACAACCGAAAGGAGCGTTTGCTGTTTCAATTGTACTTAAAGCAGCGAGGGGTTGTGCATCATCTCATTCCAGTTGTAGATTCATAAGCAATAAGCTTCCAGACAAAAAACATCTGTTTATTACCAAAATAACTGCTTTTTTTCAATATGTTTTTAAACATCCCTCCCACAGAACCTAATGGCTATAATTATGACCAGCTGCTAAGGTATAAAATATAGCCAGATCCAATAGGTGATGTAACATAGGTTCAAACTCCAAATTTTCTG
Source organism: Scleropages formosus (assembly GCF_900964775.1). Taxonomy (NCBI): domain Eukaryota; kingdom Metazoa; phylum Chordata; class Actinopteri; order Osteoglossiformes; family Osteoglossidae; genus Scleropages; species Scleropages formosus. The sequence continues at coordinate 17,337 of NW_021641044.1, read as the reverse complement.
GAACCGAAAACAAACCTGGCTCAGATAAAGACTTCTTTATTGTCAACGTAGAGTTTCTTTGAAATAGTTTCTTTTTTTTTTTGTATCTCACTAACATATTACATTCTTAAGACAAATGCCTGCCATTTTTATATTTACAAACACGCTGAAATTATTTTATTCATTAACAGTAAGAAATAAGCCCCAATACTGGTATATATCTGTGAAGGTTAATGTAATACTATAGTTCACGGATGGGCGATACGATACTAAAACTAGGGATCACACTTTCTTGGCTAAGGTACAGAGTTATTAAGATGTGTGTTATTATGCAGTAATTTGCTTGGGTAAAATTCACATTACTGTAGTTTTTTGGGAATAAAATGTATTGTGAATTATTATTTATCTGTGGATTATGGCAGCAGTTATTCTCTAGTACATTAAATTCAGTTAAATTAGCCTTTTTTCTCATTATCCAAGTGTAACGTGTGTCACTGCGTGAGAAGAGCGCCCTGTAAAAATAAACTGAATTGAATAACGAAATTCAGTTTTTGCTGCTCCCAGCCTGATGCAACATACAAATACAGAAGATATAATATTGCAAAGGCATTAGTAGCACCAAAGTGCGTCTCTGTTTCGTGCCCTTGGCCTGTGTAAATAGTTGTTACGTATCTTCGGGAAATGAAATTCGCACAGCTTATATTACAGCCAAATGGGCCATTTGGAGATGAAGACTTGATTACAGCTGAGTGAGACTATGTCCCTCCAAACACATCAGGACCGCGCCTGCGAATTTCGCCCAGCCCCGTAGGGATGAAGGAGTGATCCTGGCTTTGTTTTTCACCTGCAGGGAGCTCCTGGTATTGCTGGCGCTCCTGGCTTCCCAGGACCCCGTGGACCCCCTGGACCTCAGGGAGCCACGGGACCTCTAGGGCCCAAAGGGCAGTCGGTGGGTCTCCGTTCTCTCAGTGCTCTTAGGCTGTAGGATGGAGTGTGTTTGATGTGCAGCGTTTGTTGTTTTTTGTCAAGTCCGTGCAATTCAATTGTTTCTACTTTTCTCGCGATCAAATGCCGTCATAAATATTTTTATAACCCAGTCCCGTCGTTGGAAGGTTTTATTCTCTAATAAGTTATTTAACTAGAGATTAGAGAACTTATGACAACGTTAAATGTTAGGCTACAATACGCTGCAGCTGTCACATCTGTCTCTCTGCCCTTTCTTATAGGGTGACCCTGGTATTCCAGGGTTCAAGGGTGAAGCAGGTCCCAAAGGAGAGCAAGTGAGTACTTTTCAGCCCTCTGTTCCCTCAGTGTCAGTCCAGGACATCGGCTCTCAGTTAGTTCTGCCTACCACTGTATGACCAGCTGAGAAAAAACAACAAATATATGAAAATGAAAATGAAAAAAAGTGATCCATTTTCAATTTATTTCGCTTACAGTTTGGAACATACATTTTTGTGTTTAAATGTTGGGTTCCAAAATTCCTTCTCAGACAAAGGTAGTTTATTACTGTCAATGTATTTCAATGCAAAAGGCTTACGTGTTAATATTGTTGCATATTACGTATTGATTACTTAAATATTATATATTAGTTGTCATGCATTACTATATGATACATATTATCTTTCAGATGTTTGAGGTTCTTTAAATTATAAAATAAAAAATAACAGTATACCTGGTCAATCAATAGTATCAGTTATGCATTTTTTACCTTATTAACCTTGTTGTGTGCTGTATGCACATTATTTTCAAGCCCTTATCCTATTAGTGGGATTGGGTTTCTGCCTTCAGTGCATGATATCAATATTCAGTTCCTACTACACTCTGTCCTCAGTGGAGTTGCTGCAATGTAAATGATGGCACATTGACTTTTAAGCATTCTGTTAAATTGACCTACATTTATTCATTTAGCTGGTGCTTTTCTCCAAAGCAGCTTAAAATGTTAAGTTACCTACAGTTGTTTAACCATTTATACATCTGAGTAACTTTAGCAGAGCAATTCAGGGTAAGTACCTTGCTCAAGGGTATTATAGCTGCACATATGAATTGAACCTGTAAGCTTTGGGTCCAAAGGCAGCAGCTTTAATCACTACACTACCAGCTGTCCTCTCAGGCTAATGTAAATTTAACCCAACAGAATTTCTTCAATGTGCAAACAGGAAAACCCTGCCCACACACTTGCTTCAGTTTGGCACTAGTAGGGGCCATGAGTGCCACTCTACATGGGTGATGGACACTTCGCGTGCTTCCCAGAAGGGGACGCTAAACATCATGCCACTCCTTGGGCCCCTGAAGGTTCCCAGAAGAGTTCACCCACTATCAGTCACTATCTATGCCATTGAAAGGTTGTAGCTGTCACAAGCCTATCCCACAAGCATAGGGCACTAGGCTAGGCAGGGTACACCCCAGGTAGGGTGCCTGTCCATTGCAGGACAATCACAAACATTCATTCCACTACACATGTTACGACCATTTTAAAGTCACCCATCTACATGAAATGCCCTGAGCAGTTTTTAAAACCATCTTCAGCTACAGGAAAATGAGAAGAAAACAGTGATTTGCCTTGTTAAAAAATGAATTTTTAAAAATTCTGGCACCGATGTTCACCCTTGAACATGCTAAAGTTTTATTTGCAATCTAAAACTGTTTTGCAAGTAATATCATCCTCAGTGTATGACAAACTTTTCTTTACTACATGGCATAAGTATATGCATAAATAAACCATGAAAAAAAAGGTGTTCTAATACAAAAAAATTCTACTTAAAATACAGAATTCAAGCGGAGAAAAAAATATGCCGTATGTCTGAAAAACTGTTATATTGTTGCTTATTATTATTTATGAGAAAATTAAAAATAGATGTGATTTAAGACTGCAAGACCTATTCGAAGGATGAAGTGCGCGCACTGCAGTTTGTTAAGCCATTTGATGGCAGTTGCGGTATTTGGCCACCAGGGGGTGCTGTTTCTTCGCCGTTCCTCCAGGCACGTGAACTGCTGTAAACAACCTCCAGACCCTGTTTCTGTTCTAAGGCTGATAAAATAATTAGCATGTTTGCTCATCATAGTTCTGTTTCTGAGCTTGGAATATTTGCAGGGATTGCTCTGTTGTCCAGCATTTGACATGCTTCCATGATCTAGGATTAGCCTGAATTTTTGCATAGATTTTCTGTAATTGATAGTTAGATTTGCGTTCAGAAAGAATTTAGTTAATCCTCTGTAATTGCAATGTTTTTCGGCTATTGCATATTATCGCTTTGATGGCGAGCAAAAAAAAATGGTCATGGACAAATTGTGGAACTCCTCGGCACAGCCAAGTTTCTCTGGCTGGTGCTCCGTTGTTGCCAACAGGTGTGAGAGGCATTACTGAGGTATATGTGTGCCTTCCTCATTCAGGGCCCCGCTGGACTTCAGGGTCCTCTTGGCCCAGCAGGAGAGGAGGGCAAGAGGGGACCCAGAGGAGAGCCTGGTGCTGCGGGCCCAATTGGACCTCCTGGCGAGAGAGTGGGTTCTACAATCACACCGTGTATCAGTTACATAGGATGAGCCTTTCACCAGTCTACTACACTGATGACTCTAAGCAGAGACTACCTCATTTTGCCCATATTATCAATTCAGAACACATATCGCATATTAAGTAATTTCCCATAAATCCCAAACTACAAACTTTGCACCAAAAACTGAATCAGAATTATTTTGGGCTGATAATGCAAGTTTTTTTAATTATTTTATATGTATTGAATGCCACAAAAGTATGACACGTAAGCTATGAAATGTACAATCGTTTATCTTGTCATCAAGCATAAAATCCTTTATCTTAAGATAAGTTTCCCTTAAAATTTAAATAACTATTGGTCTACTGTCATAGATCACAATTAACTGCATATGGTCTACACCATAGTGATAACAAGATGTGAGAGGTTTTGTTCTTGGTTGAAATTGCTGCAAAGCTGAAAATCCCTATTCCTTCTGTTTTCAGGGCGCTCCCGGTAACCGTGGTTTCCCAGGTCAGGATGGTGTGGCTGGTCCCAAGGTAGGTGTTGTCATGGCTACATGCCTCAGGGGAGGTCATTTTTCCAATGAGATAGAAAACTGCTGCACAGTGTGAAAAGTCCTGCCCAAAACAGCATGGGGTTTGTTATAATCGTGCTGAGCTTGTATTAGAAAATCAACGAAACGTCTACAAATCAATAAGAAATTATCACTCATCCGCCAACTTTTTCAGGTGAAAGGTTGTCTTATGTACTGACATAGAAAACTGAACAATCTTCGACTGCAGTATTTTACAGGACACTATTGATCCAAGTTTTTTTAAAAAAATTTAAATTCTTTAACAAACGATTACGAAAGTATTCTTACCATACACTTATTTACGTGTTATTTAGAATTTGGCAGCGTGGATGTCTTTCATAATTACACCAAATGTCTAGACTGTAGCCTTCAACTCTCAAGAAGCAGTAAAAGAGTAAACCACGAACTTAAGCAGTTAGTGCCATCAGCAAAAAGTAAATTTGACTTTTTTTTCCTCTGTGACTTATGGGTAAAAGATTCACACTCTTCTGAACAGAAGGTGGCTTAGACTAGTTGTAGGTCGACTTACTAGGTGTGTTTGATTTCTCCTTAAACCGCTTTCACCATGATTGGTATTTATGTATATTGCTTTAATAAAAGTGAAAGTAATGTTGTGGGGTGACACATTCTTACTGGAAGCCAGCACAGTTCATATGTTCCATTTCTTTAATGCAATTAATTTATTTAAACAATTTAATTCTTTCATCCCAACAACAACTCTCACATTACCAACTTAATTCAGTGAAAGATATGAACATATATCTATCTGTGGATGTCTGTCTATATTAAAAATCTCTTGCTTTATGTCTGTCTTTACAGCTAATTTACAAGAGAGGATTAAAACCATTATGTATTTGCATTTTTCTTCCTATGTATTCCAGCAGAATTCATCTTGAGTTATTTGGTGTTTATTTTCTTTGAAATGCCCCCGTAATTCAGCCAGTTGTACTAAAGTCTAGGTGAAGATAAAGACAACAAAAGGATGACTTTTCTATCTCTGGCTGTCTTCCCCACTTCTACAGGGTGCCCCTGGTGAGCGTGGACCTCAGGGTGTGTCTGGACCCAAGGGTGCCACAGGTGACCCAGGCCGCCCTGGAGAGCCTGGTCTGCCTGGAGCAAGGGTAAGTAACATTTGCGGTAGTAACTCAGGTAGCAACCATGTAATGATATATTGCTGTTCTTTAAATGATGTCTCTCTGCGTCCTTTTCACAGGGTCTTACCGGTCGCTCTGGTGATTCTGGTCCTCAAGGCAAAGTTGGCCCATCAGTAAGTTACCATTTCTTGTATCATCTGTGTTGCTTTAGTGTCTCTTCAGTTCATTCGCTCTGTCTTGATTCAAGAAAATTATTCTGTAAACATGTACTTGTCGTTTTCACACCTTCACAACAAGGTTGATGGTCCAGTGAACAGAATGCATGTAGCAGCATGATCATGTTGGTATAGAATGTCTAGAATACCTGGTAAAGAACTCACATTTCTTTTTATACTTTCACCTTCCCAAACAGACCAAATGAAACGATCCACACTCCAGCCCACCCATTAGAGTCCATTTTCTCTGAGTGCTGTCTTTTACCTCTTCAAGGGTGCTCCTGGTGAGGATGGCCGCCCTGGACCTCCTGGTCCCCAAGGAGCACGCGGTCAACCTGGTGTGATGGGCTTCCCTGGGCCCAAGGGAGCCACCGTGAGTCTTTCTTAGCTCACTGAAAAAAGAAAATAGCCATTCAGGGGTTGTCACTGGAGGTCATACTGACCAGAGTTTGCTCACTTTCTCCCTCCAGGAGAGTAAATTGATGTATGTCACCATATCTGAATATGGATAACGTGAGCTAATGCAGAACGTGTGTTAATATTGTTCGCGCTTTATTTCTATAATTACCTCTTCAACAATATGAATTCCTCTCTGATCAGGGTGAGCCTGGCAAACCAGGGGAGAAAGGACTGGCTGGTGCTCCAGGTCTCAGAGTAAGTGATTTTTCTGCCTTCCTGTACCCAAAGGGTGATCTGTATTTTGAATAATTAATAAATGAACCTCTGCATCAGTTTAGCTTGATATCAGTCCTTTTTTAAGTTGCTTGGTTAATTTATAAAGGATTTGTGATATCACTGGTAAACAATGAGGAGGTGTAGATTATGACGTCAGTAGGTTATGAACCTTAGTTGCACATCTTTCTGGTGTCACAGCAGTTGTATCTCGGAGACAAACCCATGTGTATTATAGGCCCAGTGATCTGTGAACTTGCCATTTTAATTACAGCTATCAGACCTAACTCCCCACCAAAGAGACTGTGCCTTCTGGCTGTGACTGATAAGATGCTTTTCCCACAGGGTCTGCCTGGGAAAGATGGTGAGACCGGTGCTGCCGGCCCCCCTGGCCCAGCTGTAAGTTCTCCTATAACATTTATCTCTCCCCTGCTTGATCAGATACCTGCCTTATCTTCTCATTTCCTCACACCAGCAAACCCGTGAACTGGTCATTATCCCTTTGCTCTCAGGAGAGCACAATTATTCAGCTCTTTTAAACTTCCAACACATCTGAAAAAAAAAAAAAAAAAAAAAACGTAATGGTTTTCCCGCACTGACAGTTTAATACTGAAAATAACCGTGTTTCAGACACACTCTGATGTAGGCGATCCTTTATGAAATGTAGCTGGTAATTTTCCCACACTGTAATTTGTACTTCTGATCACAAGGCTGACCACTGAGTTTAATTTTAGTGATGCTGTCATTGTCCGCTTTCATGTACGATGAAATGTGTCATATATGTGAGGGGCTACGTTGTTGACCCTGATCACATATCAGTTCAAAACTGTCCAGCTACCCTTCTTCTTAAGAAGGTCACTTTCAAAGATGTTAATGTCAGCAGTCATAATAATGGTTGTGTTTTAACGCTTCTTCTTGATTCATCCTGATTCCATTTTATCGTATCAGGGACCTGCCGGAGAGAGAGGAGAACAAGGTCAGCCTGGACCCTCTGGGTTCCAGGTGAGCATGATACATGTCGTTGTGCCATAGTGTATCACAAACCATAGACATCCTATTGATAGTATCAGGTGCATTCACTTGACCAGGTGATTAAAAATATATGTTTATTGTGTTATTTATTATTTGTTTTTATCTCTCAGTACTGATCCCTCTGCTTTTTTATAGGGTCTTCCTGGACCTCCTGGCCCCCCTGGTGAGGGAGGCAAGCCTGGTGACCAGGTAAGGAAGTCTGTAATCGTGTGACACATCAGCAATTCCATACAGAGATTTAATACAGCAAATAAATTAATTGATTTCTTAATGGAAAATATAAGGGTAACATGTAGCGTAGCTTTTAATGACACTGGATATGTACTTTGATGGTTGCCAGTTTTAATCCCCCTCCCACCACTATTGTTGTACCTTCCAATAAGTGATAAAATATAATTCTTGACTGTGGTTTCCTTTACAAGGACCCAAGCTGCAGGTTTGTAACCAAACTATGCACAGGAATGTGCTATTATAGGGACGGCTGGTAGCGTACTGGTTTGCGCTACTGCCTTTGGCCTCAAAACTTGGAGGCTGGATTCCCACCTTGAGCTGTAGTACCCTTGGGCACTTACCCTAAATTGCTCCAGTGAAATTACCTAGCTGTATCAATGGGCAAATAATTCTAAGTACCATAACACTAATAATAATAATAATAATAAGAGAGGTGCAATGATAAATGAACTCATTCGAGTCCCCACTGTCCTATACTACCAACAGTGCTGAGGCAGCCCAGGAAACGGATTGACCTCTGTTACTGTGGGTGCGAGGGATAACACTCTTCCCTTGCTTACTCATAGCCAAACCTTTGCTCACTCAATGCCTTCAGTGTAATCCCATGGAACCATACACCTTTAAGTGTGTTACCTCATCAGTTGAAACCTTTAGTCCAGTAGGAGGACCCAAAGGTTGCAGGTTCAATTCCCACCTCTGACTGTTGTACTGTTGAGCAAGGTACTTACCCTAAATTGCTCCAGTAAAATTACCCAGCTGTATAAATGGGTGAATATTGTAAGTAGCTTAACATTGTAAGTCACTTTGGAAAATAACATCTGCTAAATGAATAAATGTAAATGTAGATGGCCCACCAGACTATAAGTGTTTCCAAAGATTTCTCCGATACCAAAATGCAGCAAACCAATGGGTCAAGGCTTCTCGCAGAGATATAAGATTTGACATATACAGAGAAAAATTGTAAAAAAACTAAAAATTACCATAATTTTTCTTTAATAAAACACGTTTAGAATCAGCTGATTATATTTATGTTTTCAGTTTTATTCTAAAGAAAAATAAATAAGTTCTGCTTGGGGGATTTTGGATTAAAATCACCTGCCTGTTGAAAGAATGTATGTGGCGACTTCACGTTTGAGTCCTGGTCTGATTTGTTGTTTTGGGCTACACTGTTAATAATGTACATTTAATTTCAAGTGTTAAAATTTTCTTCTCAATGCAGGGTGTTCCTGGAGAGGCTGGGGCTGCTGGTGCAACTGGACCCAGAGTGAGTCCAGACACACTATCTTTGTGTCTTCTTCATTCCTTTACTAAACCACAGTTTCACTCCGCTGTACACTCAGAATAACAGTGAACTTTCTCGCAGGGTGAGCGTGGTTTCCCTGGAGAGAGAGGAAGCGCTGGACCTCAAGGCTTACAGGGGCCTCGCGGGCTGCCCGGAACTCCTGGAACTGATGGACCGAAGGTGAGGAAGCCACTGACGTGCATTAATACCATCAAACACATTACTGGAATGTACTTCAAGTGAAATATTCTAATGGTACCAGTGTACTGGGTATTTCTCTCAGGCTTTTAAAGATTCGATTCTGTACTACAAGTCATTCTGTATAGCCAATACAAAATACTATATACAGCACAGTAAAGCATCTTTTTCCTCTGTCTTCAGCTAGTACCTCTTTGTTAACTAAGAGTACAATAGTTATACCTTATTACTTTGCATTATGTTGTTCAGTGAGCCATTGAATGTTTTCATCATGATGTCAAAGTGAGGTGTTAGGGTTAGGTGTTAAGTGCTCACACACAGCCTTCATCTGCTTTAACTGAAGCACATTAACAAAGTTGTTCTTTTCACCCATCTAATTAATTGGGGGTGATGTTCAGAGGTCTGGGAACAGACTTGGGGAGGCAATAAATACCCAGGAGAACTGCAGTTACATATGAAACTATCTACCACATGGTTGCTTGCGTTTGTCTTGTTCCTGTAGGTGTTTCCCTCCCTCTAGTGGCACTGAATCCTTACTTATCCGTGACTGTTACAGGGAGCCATTGGGCCAGGCGGCCCCCCGGGTGCTCAGGGACCTCCTGGCCTTCAGGGCATGCCTGGCGAAAGAGGACCTTCTGGTATTCCTGGACCTAAGGGTGACAGAGTGAGTGACAAATATCTCAAAAAGTCCACTTTCACCTCCTCACTTTATAAATTAATATACAGCATATGTTGATTTATTTATTCGCTTGTTTTCCCTCAGTAATATTAAGTTCAATGTACGAAATGCTGTTCTCGAAATATTTTACTGAAATCTCAGTCTTTACTTTCTGGCTGCTGTTACACTAGTTTTAAGAAGGTGGTTTACTTTATTGTCAACTCAGACCAGCTCAATATTTTTTGATGTGACTGGAAGTGCTGATGGCACTCTGTCTGTCCCACAGGGTGACAACGGTGAGAAAGGACCTGAGGGCGCGCCTGGAAAAGATGGCTCCAGAGTTAGTATTGATCTGTTCTGCTCATCCTGCTCCTTTGGCCCTCAGATGATGCCCAGTAATGGAAAGATATTTTCTCTGACTCTTTAGATATCCGTTCAAGGGAAAGGAATATTCCTCAGTCTTTAAAAAAAAAAAAAAATGGGATTTTGGAATTCAAAATCTTATGGGATCTTGATTCTAGTAGAAAAAATGAAGATTCAGTTAGAAAGCTATTTGTATAGTAATCCACTGGTATGACAGACAATGCCAAATGTAGGAAGTTCTCCATGAGCATGATATTAGTGATTCAAAGAAACCAAATAGCTTGCTTAACAAAGCATTAAGTTGTTGGTTTGATGGCAAAAATAGTTATTTTAGATATTATATAGAAATATTTTTATGCATTTAGCTGGTGTTTTTTTCTACAAAGCAGCTATGTTGCACTGCTTACAATGATTTACCCATTCATACAGCAGGATAATTTTTCCTAGAGCAAGTTAGTGTAAGTACATTGCCCAAAGGTAACATAGGAGGTGGTGGGATTTGAACCTAAGTCCTTCAAGTGGAAGGGTCCTGCTGCCTCCTGCCATATAGCTTACATGAAACATTGGCACTTACAGGCTTTTCTTGTTCTTTAAGGGGTTAACCGGCCCAATTGGTCCTCCTGGTCCAGGTGGTCCCAACGGTGAGAAGGTAATTATTCCTGTTGAATTAATCATTTTTTTCAGGGTAGTTAATTTTACACCTCAGTGTCTCTCCATAAATAAATGTCTGACTTCTCCACTCTTTCACTCTGTCCTTCCCCAGGGTGAATCCGGACCTGCTGGTCCCCCTGGAGCTCCTGGTACTCGCGGTGCACCTGTGAGTGCTCTTCTCTCTCCTGGACATGCAGTTTTTTGTTGCTAGCTGAACGAACTATACATGTTAATGTACAGCCTGTACGAAAAGGAGCTGTTCTGCATTATCCGGGAGTCTCAGCGCTGCTGCTAGATTAGCAGTATTTCCTTAATCAATAAATCACACCTACCCTTCCCTGAATATTTGTTCTGCGCGCACCTTATCTATGGCAAGTTATGATTTTACGTTTTACATGTTTACAATGCAGACATGCTGTGTACTCAGACGTTCCGGTCAGGATTCAAACCTAGAAGGCTCATATCACTGTCAGGTTTTAGAACTGGAAAAAATACCGTGCGCACTGTGTCTGTTTCCTCTCAATGGAAGCGCAATACTCTCTGCTTTTGGTTGCCGTAGAAACAGCTAAGGTCCCAAAAAGTTCACCCAAAAAAAATGTGTGTGTGTCTGTGTCTCTGTGTGTGTGTGTGTGTCTGTGTAGCTGCATTGTTGATATGATTATTTTGTTAATGTCACTGATGGGTCACATCCTCGCTCTTCTCTCTGCAGGGTGACCGTGGTGAGACTGGTCCCCCTGGGCCTGCTGGCTTTGCTGGTCCTCCTGTAAGTATGACCGTCATGAGGGCACACCTTCATTTTGTCAGTAATAGGTCCCGAAAGATGCAAGGTTTTATAAGCATTATGATCATGATGATAATCATTATTATAAGGAGTAAGCAATACATTATGATAAGTTCTGAAGATCACTGGCTAAAATGTTAAATTATTTTGTACTCCTTCTTCAGTCTCCCATCACATACATGCAGGTATCTTATGAAAAAAACTATAAATCATTATTCCCTGTTCTGGCCATTCTTGCATACAGTTAAAATACTAAAAGACAGAAAATTTGTTTATTCTTCGATCAGTCAGAGGGGTTCAATCTGATTGGGTATAAAAGGGAAACTTGATCATTTCACCTTTCTTTCCCACCCAAGGGTGCAGATGGTCAGCCTGGAGCTAAGGGAGATCAAGGTGAGGTTGGACAGAAGGGTGATGGCTGGAGCACCTGGCCCCCGGGACCTTCTGGAGCCCCAGGGCCACAGGTTAATTTTCACCCCTTACCTGTGAAAGTATAAAATTATTCTTCTCTGCTGTATGTTAGGTGAAGCCTTGTCACTTCCTGCGGTAGTAGTACATCTTGATTCGTAAAGATTGCAGGCTGACAGTTGTCTGGGTTATCAATTGAAAGCAATTTCTTTTCACTGTAATTGCCTCTCCTGTGATGATCGAAGATAGGGCTAAAAATGATTTCCATTGCTGTATTTGTTATGTAAGGGAGGAAAACAGACTTCACTGTGTGCTACAGTGTGTAACCATCATTGTTTCACTTCTGGTTACGCAATGTGACATTTACGGTACAGAATGCATTCACAGGAGGAAGAAAAAAGCTGAACACTGCACTATGTGCGTAGTTTTTAAACTTGTGTCTTTTCCTTTATTCCAGGGTCCCACAGGTGTATCTGGACCCAAAGGTGCCCGTGGTGCACAAGGACCCCCTGTGAGTAAATCTCAGCACCCTTATGGTCATTAACACTAATAGATAGCTGCTCCTAGATTTAGGATGTGTTTTTAGAATGAAAAAATGTTGTTGACAGTGATTCATTACAGTTCTAAATCTCTGCATAGATGGACATTAATATTATAATATCATCTTATATTTTTTCAGAGCCATTGCCTAAATCTGCTCAGTTTAATTAACTGTTTTATGGTAAGAAATATATTTTGATCTGTATCTTAATCGCTCTCATTCCTTTCCACCATGATAGGTGCAACCGGATTCCCTGGTGCAGCAGGCAGAGTCGGACCCCCTGGTCCCAACGTAAGTTGCAGAGTCCCGTTTCTGAACCTGCAATCTCCTCTTCATTCTACTCAAAAATCCCTTAGTTCACCTATAAAATCACCTTGACAATTCTGTGTGTAATGTAGATGGCCCTTTCTTTTGGTGTTTGGCATCCTTGTTCAAAGGGTGAAGTTGTGTTATCACATCATTCACATCATAAATGTTAGTCTTATATTATAGATTTTTTAGGTCTTCGGAAAGGAACATCTACATACAGCTACATGAGGATGTGTACAGCCTAACCTTCTCCTTATCTACCCTTCTTATGACATTATCCGTGGAAAATATTTTAACAGAGTCATTGTCAAGGAATACAGTTTCATTTAGCGCAGCATACAGTATAGTTAAAATGCATTAATTTTTACATCTATATGCTTAGCAAATATCTTTGCTTATATAAATAGATCAAGGGTTAATTTAGATTATTTTTACTTATAGTGCATACCACATGCATGCTGTTATTACTACATACAGTATATTCTGATTATTAATTTCATAGACATCAGATTTTGTGCCAGGTGAGAAAATTTCTATTTATTCATTTGGTGTATCTTCAAAATGCGGTCTGTGACGGCTGTAGATTCCAGTCCTTTGAAGCAAATGTGAGCTTGTTTTAATAAACAAGGAATGTTACAGTAATGCATCAGTGCTCCATCTGATCATTTACTTCATAGCAAAACGTTCTGTGTGTATTTATAATACAGAAGAAAAGGTCATTTGTTTTTTTGTAATGCAAAACAATTATAGTACAGCAGAAAAAGGGTGCAGTGTGAACTCTTTATTGCCTAATTAAGGTCCCAGAAATAGTCTGTATATGATATAACTAAGGTCAAGCACTGCTTTTGAATTTCTCTGAAAATGTGGTAATGGAAAAAAAAAATGTATTGGTCATTGTTTTCATGATGATGATTATGATTACAATTGCACAGATGATGATGATGATGATTATGATGATGAGAATCATTATTATTGTTATAGCTGTTGTTCTTATTGTTTTTCTTGTTGTGGTTAACAGTGTGTATATTATGCTGTGCTTAGGACGAAAGGGGAATGGACATGATGACACACTACTGATATTCCCCTTGTTCCCTGCTAGGGTAATCCTGGTCCTGCTGGCCCTGCTGGTCCTCCTGGAAAAGATGGCCCCAAGGGTGTCCGTGGTGATGGTGGCCCCCCAGGTAGACAGGGAGACCCTGGGCTTCGAGGTCCTGCTGGCACACCTGGAGAGAAAGGAGAGCCTGGAGAGGATGGACCCCCTGTGAGTCCACAGTACAATTTCTCTTAGGTTTACTGTGGTAATCCGTAGTGTGGGTTGCATTAGTTCCTCATCCTTCATTTTCTCTCTGGCTCTGAATTGATGGCTGAGGTCCATTGATCACGCAATCAAGACTGTATTGTGACAGTAAAACGAGAGCACTCAGCTTCTACTCACAGAACAGCTGTAATCTCATCTAAAGCACCCCACCAGTCTTATATGTTCAGTCTGATGCCAATGTCATTGCAGTGCTTTCTTCCAGTGTCTGTCCTACTGTATTCCACCAAGACACATTCTTAATACAGTCCCAAAAGAAATATGTCGGTCTTTACATGTTAATAAGTACTGTAACTTATGAACCACAGCATATTTATTTATTTACTGTAATAATTATTTGTCAGATATATTTTACATAAGGGGGGATGCGGTGGCGCAGTGGGTTGGACCGCAGTCCTGCTCTTTGGTGGGTCTGGGGTTCGAGTCCCGCTTGGGGTGCCTTGCGACGGACTGGCGTCCCGTCCTGGGTGTGTCCCCTTCCCTCTCCGGCCTTACGCCCTGTGTTGCCGGGTAGGCTCCGGTTTCCCGTGACCCCGTGAGGGACAAGCGGTTCTGAAAATGTATGTGTGTGTGTGTATTTTACATAAGTCAGTATTTGTGTTTTCTGCACAATGTAAAAGTTATATGTTTTATACGTGAATAACTAATTGTCTCACTGTTTGTCACCAGGGTCCAGATGGTCCCTCTGGCCCACAGGGTCTGGCTGGACAGCGTGGTATTGTTGGTCTGCCTGGACAGCGTGGTGAGAGAGGTTTCCCTGGCCTTCCTGGTCCCTCTGTAAGTAACACATTTCCACACACTTAAATAAATACAAAGACACAAGCACACAATCATGAAGAAACTGTGTGTAACAACAAGAGCCCCCAGTTCATCAGCTGACCTATAAATATTATCAAAATATAGTGGTCTATATCACAAAGTACAGTATGCATTTATAGATTCAAATTCCTAGGCCACAGTAAAAGCAACCATAAATCCGTATATCAAGTTAGGTCATTTCATCTGTATTTCAATTTATGCGACACCAGAATGTAATAGTGATGCTCAAAATGTGTTTAATGTTCATGCAGCAAGAAGAATGGGTGAAGAGTTGAAATGCATTCATCGGTTGGCTCAGATATATTCAGTCATTTGAATAATGCCTACATGTTTTAAGCAATGACACCCTTTGGCCCTTCTTCTCAGGGTGAACCTGGCAAGCAAGGTGCTCCGGGTACAGCAGGTGACCGTGGACCCCCTGGGCCTGTGGGACCCCCTGGATTGACTGGTCCTGCTGGAGAGCCTGGAAGAGAAGTCAGTCTTTGTACTTCTACAACACGTCTGTGCTATGTCACCATGGCATGGGAGCGTTTCAGTATTCAAAACAACTTAGTCTAGACCAGTAAAATCCCTACACATCAAAAGACCACAAAACACAGTACTGATTCAGCCTGATCAAAACTGAGAAAAATCCTTGAGTACTGCAAGAGCTAGTATGAATGATAATAGACTGCTGTAGTCCAAAGAGGTAGGTCTTGTCTTTCAGATAGAGAGCATCAGTGATGATGCAGCTCTGGTATCTGTTGGCAACTTATTTCCCAGTTGGTAATTTTGGAAGGAAAAGGCTATTGGCAAACAGCAGGATCTTGAGTCTGAATGTTATCAAGACACCAAAGGTAGCAGGTGGCCAGGAGCTGAAGTGGTGAGAGCACAGTATGTGAGAACCAGGGTCTTAAATTTAATCTGCCTTTGATGGGGAGTAAGAAGTGTGAGGTACAAAACAGTGGGTACTTTGAATATACCAGGGTATAGAGTTGTGTGTTAGCTGCAGGGGCTGCACAGCTGAAGCAGGGTGGCCATCCAGCAGGGAGTTTCAGTAATCCAGTTTAGACTGGACCAGGACCTTGAGCAGCAGCTTCTCACTAATAATGCTGAATAAAAACATGATTTTGTGGATTTTGTGATCATAATAGTGGCAGGAGCAGATCACAGGAATGAGCTGGTAGAATGACAGAGATGTGATCAGTTTAACACCAAGGCAACTTCAAGATGGATGAGAAGGGAGAAATGGTGACAGTATCAGTATCTACACAAAACTGTGAGTATCAAAGGCAGGAAAGGTGAAAATGGAAAGCACAGTGTGTCGTCTTTACAGAAGTTCTCCTTCTAGTGATTCACATCTGTCCAGATAGTGTGTGTTGGTCGTAGATATTCATTAGACACATGAGAATTACAGAGAGGAGTGAGAGGAAGACGTGGTTCTCGTCAGCATAGCAATGGCAGGAAAAATGGATATATACAAGAGAAGAGGTCCCAGTATCGAACCTTAAATGAGATTTAGAGAGGAACAGGTACCCTATCTTAAGGCGTAAATATGAATTCAAAATATTCAGATTCACTGGAGTTCTAAATTTCCTTGTTTCATGCAATTCAGTTGGTGCAAAGAGGTTTCCTTGAAAAGACGGATGGATATTTTGCCTGAAGGTTACAGCAATATACTGAAACATTAATTAAGTGGTGTTAAATAATCAGTTTGTAATTTCTTGTAAGTGCTCAAACATCTGTGTTGTCCCACAGGGCAACCCTGGGTCTGATGGGCCCCCAGGTAGAGATGGTGCCACTGGAATCAAGGTGAGCCTTGTCTGGATCCACATTTACACTATGTATACTTAACTTATATCTATAAATAAAAATATGTACCATGACACCTTATTGCAATAATTGTCCATTTTTATACTCACTTCAACCATGTGCAATATGGCACAAACCATTAATTATCTTCTCCCTTCCCTACAGGGTGACCGAGGTAACACTGGTCCTGCTGGTGCTCCAGGAGCCCCAGGTGCACCTGGAGCCCAGGTCCGTGGGTCCCACTGGCAAGCAGGGAGACAGAGGAGAGGCTGTGAGTACCAAATCTCTTCTCTTCAGACTTGATAAGAGGATTTTCGAACCAATGGTAGCCTCACCTGTAGACCAAAAGTGTACAAATCACTGATGTGTGCGCAGCAGATCTTCAGGAGAGACAAACTGTGAAAATCTGAAAATCAGGCAGAGGTGATTCCCTGCTTCCTGCATGACAGGGAGGAAAAAGAACCTGGTGGGCTTCAGACTGACGTCAGAGTGACCAAGGTGTTTATCTTATGTGGAAATCCATCCTGGAAAATGCATTGTAAGAGGCACAGAGACTCATGAGTAAACATGAGAGCAGGACAATAGATCTTACAGAAATGAATGTGCCTCAACCTGCAAAGAATGATTCAGAAAGCGGGTTGTGAGAAGTGAAAATAGCATCCCAGAAGATTGCCTTGTGGACAGTTCTGAAAAAGAAGGCTGGTAGTCTTGATTTCAAGAGGACTGGGAAATGTTCTTCTAAGAGGATTAAGTCAGCACTTTGGAGGTCCAAACAGAGATTGCAGAATGGGTCCAAGGATGTAGAAAGCCTGTAAAAGGTGCGGGGATTGGAAAATACAGTTTTGCTTTTAGACCTCGGATACCAGTGGAGTGATTTGGTGTCAATTAAAGACTGAACAACAGTAATCCTTCTACTCTGAGAGATAATGA